>NW_012117710.1:2064998-2067696 GCF_000951035.1 Colobus angolensis palliatus | reverse complement strand
CCAGCCAGCCTCCACCCTCAGCCAGCCGGCCTCCATCGTCAGCCAGCCAGCCTCCACCCTCAGCCACCCCAGACTCCATCCTCAGCCAGCCAGTCTCCATCCTCGGCCACCCCAGACTCTATCCTTGGCCAGCCAGCCTCCATTATTGGTCAGTCAGGCTTCATCCTCTCCATCCTCAGCCAGCCAGCCTCCATCCTAGGCCACCCCAACCTCCAACCTCAGCCACTCCAGTCTCCACCCTTGGTCACCCCAGCCTGCCTCCTTGGCCACCCCAGACTCCACTCTTGGCCACCCCAGCCTTCAACCTCAGCCACTTCAGCCTCCATTCTCAGCCACCCTATCCTTCATCCTTGGCCACCCCAGTCTCCACTCTCAGCTACCCCAGCCTCCATCTTCAGCCACCCCAGACTCTACCCTTGGTCACCTCAGCCTCCATCCTCTGCCACCCCAGAATCCATCCTCTGCCACCGCAGTCTCCACTCTCAGCCAGCCATCCTCCATCACTGGCCAGCGAGGCTCCATCCTCAGCCACCCTGGACTCCACCCTCAGCCAGCCAGCCTCCATCCTCGGTCACCCCAGACTCCATCCTCAGCCACCCCAGCCTCCACCCTCAGCCAGCCAGCCTCCACCCTCAGCCACCCCAGCCTCCATCCTCAGCCACCCCAGCCTCCATCCTGTCATCCCAGCCTCCACCCTCAGCCAGCCAGCCTCCATCCTCAGTCACCCCAACCTTCATCCTCTACCACCCCAGGCTTCACCCACAGCCAGCCAGCCTCCATCCTCAGCTACCCCAGCCTCCACCCTTAGTCAGCCAGCCTCCATCCTCGGCCAGCCCAGACTCTCCATCCTTGACTGGTCAGCCTCCATCCTTGGCCAGCCCAGCCTCCACCCTCAACCAGCCATCCTCCATCACTGGCCAGCCAGGCTCCATCCTCCGCCACATCTGCCTCCATCCTCAGCCAGCCAGCCTCCATCCTTGGCCACCCCAGCCTCCATCCTCAGCCACCCTGGCCTACACCCTCAGCCAGCCAGCCTCCACCCTCAGCCACCCCAGCCTCCATCCTCAGCCATCGTATCCTCCACTCTCACCTAGCCAGACTCCATTATCAGCCACCTGAGCCTTCATCCTCTGTCACCCCAGCCTCCACCCTCAGCCACCCCAGCCTCCACCCTCAGCTACTCCCAGCCTCCACCCTCAGCTAGCCAGGCTCCATCCTCAGCCACCCCAGACTCCATCCTTGGCCAGCCAGCCTCTGTCCTTGACCAGCCAGCCTCCACCCTCAGCCAGCCAGTCTCCATCCTTGGCCAACCAGACTCCATCGTCAGCCACCCCAGCCTCCATCCTCGGCCACCCCAGCCTCCATCCTTAGTCACCCCAGCCTCCATCCTCAGGCGTCCCAGCCTCCACCCTCACCCACCCCAGTCTCCACCCTCAGTCGCCCCAGCCTGGCTCTGTGGTCACCCCAGACTCCACTCTTGGCTACCTCAGCCTCCATCTTCAGCCAGCCAGCCTCCATCCTCGGCCATCCCAGCCTCCACCCTTGGCCACCCCAGCAATGCCCTCGGCCACTCGGTGCTGGTGCAGTGGCTCTTATTTGGCACGGCCGTGGTAGCAGGGAGGCAGGGAGGGTCTGCAGGGCCCAATCACAAGAACTTCCCTTCACCAGGGCTCATCTAGCTTCTGCCACTGCCAAATGCCCGAACCTCGCTATGAGGCCGTCTCTCGAGGTGGTGGTGGCAAGTGGATTTCGCTGGACTCCTTCTGGCCTGGACTCGTGCTACCTGGGATTCATCCAGAACCAATCCAGAGGCCCGTGGAGTGTCTGATGCGCTGGCACGAGGACCCACCTCACATCACTTTGGCTCAAGGGACCCGCTTTATGGAGGAGAAGGTGTGTCGGTGAGCACAGGACCCCAGGATTCTCTGATCCCACCACACAGTACATCACCCCAAAACTGCCAGCCGGATAGAGGGGTGGGTGGAATGGTGATGACAGCAAGGGGACCTGCTTGGAGATGACGCTGTGAAAACAGGGACACGTCCTTTGGCATGTGGCACACACGCTAACACAGTGGTGCTGCTATTTATACGGTGCTGTTTTCCCGATGAATAGAAGACAGGTTCCTGAGAGCCAGAGGGGAGGGGGTAGGGGCGGCTCCACTGTCCATCACCACCGGTGACCCACCTGGGGAATGTCTGCTTTCCATCCCACGACTTTAGGCTCCGCAGCTCCCAGGGTCCTGGCTCCCAGAGGCAAGAGGCTTCCACCAGGGAACACAAGCAAAAGGATTCCTTTTGAGATGAAAAAAAAATCAATAAAAGTTATTATTCTTTCACATACTGGCTGGGCGAGGCAGCTCACAGCTGTAATCCCAGTACTTTGGGATATCAAGGTGGGTGGATCACTTGAGTCCAGGAGTTCAAGACCAGCCTGGGCAACATAACAAAACACCGTCTCTATGTCTCTATTTAAAATGTCCCACTACATCTAAAACGATTGCAACAGCAAAACAGCCAACATACTCCACGTTTGCTAAGGGGCCTTTTTCTTCTCCTGCATGTAGGCTGGGATGGTTTTAGAGCACTGAGGCAAAAATGCAAAAACAGCAATCGTGTGACTTTTAAAACTAACTCTGGGATTAAAGGGAACTGTATAAAGAGCTAACTAGGTTTTGTTAAAGAGTTTTGGGGGGGCC
>NW_012117710.1:2062218-2064629 GCF_000951035.1 Colobus angolensis palliatus | reverse complement strand
ACCTCCTTGGACCCTCCCTGGCTCCCAGATCAGTAACCTCTTAGTCCCAACCCCTTCCCCTTCCCCTACACGTAACATAAACCAAGTCTGAAATTTGTGCTGACTAAAGATGGTGTTTAGGGCGCTAGTCCACCATCTTTCCGGTCGGCTGACCCTCCGAATACACCTGCTCTTCCTCCTACCAGCACCCATCTGTCAAGTTTTGCCTTCTCTAATAACAGCAAGCAGGTGAACCTGGGTTTGATTACACAGTGGATGTTGCCTGTTTACTCTGAGCTCCTTTCACCAAGATAGAAGCAAGCAAAGAAAGCACTCACCTGGGGCCCTGCGCGATGGCTCACACCTGTAATCCCAGCACTTTGGGAGGCCGAGGCGGGTGGATCATCTGAGGTCAGGAGTTTGAGACCAGCGTGACCAACATGGTGAAACCCTGTCTCTACTAAAAATACAAAAGTTAGCCTGGCGTGGTGGCGGGTGCCTGTAGTCCCACCTGCTTGAGAGGCTGAGGCAGGAGAATCGCTTGAACCAGGGCGGTGGAGGTTGCTGTGAGCTGAGATCGCACCACTGCACTCCAGCCTGGGCAACAAGAGTGAAACTCCATCTCAGAAAGAAAAAAAAAAGAAAAAAAGAAAGCAGTCACCAGCTGGCAAGGGTAATGGACCATGATCAGCATTAGAAAGCAAGGCTGCCTGTGATGAGGGCTTATGGTTGGGGTTAGGGTTAGGGTTAGGGTTAGGCTTATAGTTGGGGTTAGGGTTAGGGTTAGGGTTAGGCTTATAGTTGGGGTTAGCGTTAGGGTTAGGGTTAGGCTTATGGTTAGGGTTAGGGCTGGGTTAGAGTTAGGGTAAGTTATGTAAGTTAGGGTTATGCTTATGGTTAGGTTTGGGTTATGGTTAGGTTTCAGTGGTCGGCCTGGGCATACTGCACCTGTGGGTTAGGGTTAGGGTTAGGGTTAGGTGGGGTTAGGGTATGGTTATGGTTATAGTTAGGTTTCAGTCATGGGTCTGGGCATGCTACACCTGTGGGTACTAGTGTTCACTCCTCTACCCCTCTCCAAATGTCTCAGCAGATGAACCCACTAAAATGCAGGCAAGCTGTGTCAGATAGAAGCCATCTAATGTGAGAAGCAAATGCATTTGAATAGTGCAATGGGAGTCAGTGGCAGATGCTGTTGGTGACCCACCCAGATGCTGCAGGGTTCCTCCCACTCCTTTGGGGTACCCGTGCTCCAGCTGCTGCCTGGTGCCGTTGCTGAGGTTCACACCTGCTTCCCCTCTGGAGGGTTTTCCTCGGCGGGTTTGCGCCACCCCTCTTGCAGGAGTTAGGGATCCTGCTGCCTCACCCTGGGGCGGCTTGTGGTCAGTGACTACCTCACAGCGGGGCACGAAAGCCTCACTGCCTTGTGGCAGGACTGGCCCCATGACAGCCTTCCCCAGCTGAAGTTCTGGGAAGGAATTAAGTCCTTCGGAAATGTGATTTCAGTGACTGTTTTCTCAAGCCTGCCAAGGGTGGTTGACAGATAGTTCCTTACTCGATGCGTGGGAGAGAAGATAGTTGAATAGAGACGGTCCAAATCTTAGGACTAAAGTCCAGAAGAGTCACTGATTATATTAGTTTAAAAGGCAACACCAGTCACCATGGGTGGCTGTCCTTGTTTAGAAATTTAGTCCCAGGAAAGGAGGAATCACAAACACTTTCGACTGAAGGACACCAGGCACAGCCGAAGGTGACGGCACTTATTAAAAGCAGAGAGATTGGCTGGGTACATTAGGCTCATGCTCATCCCGGCACTTTCGAACATTAATTCGAAATAGACCGTGAGTTTAAATGTAAAAAGTAAACTATAATCTTCTAAAATAAAATATAGCAGAAATACTAGAACATCTTCAGGACCTCTGGCGAGGCAATGTGACACCAAAAGCATGATCTACAAAATTAAAAAATGGATCAATTAGACCTCAAAAAGTTAAAACAAAAAGTTCTTGCCTTCTAAGGATGAAAAGACAAGCTGCAGGCAGGGAGAAAATATTTACAAAGCACACAACTGACAAAGGTGTTGTTTCTAAAACAGTGTAAAGAACACTTAACACTCCACAGCAGAAACAAACAAAACATTTAGAAAATGGGAAAAAAGGCCGGGCTGGGATCACGCCTGTAATCCCAGCACTTTGGGAGGCTGAGGTGGGCAGATCACCTGAGGTCAGGAGTTCGAGACCAGCCTGACCAATATGGTGAAACCCTATCTCTACTAAAAATACAAAAATTAGCCAGTTGTGGTGGCCTGTGCCTGTAGTCCCAGCTGCTGGGGAGCCTGAGGCAGGAGACTTGCTTGAACCAGGAAGGCAGAGGTTGTAGTGAGCTGACATCGTGCCACTGTACTCCAGCCTGGGTGACAGAGTGAGATTCTGTCA
>NW_012117710.1:2059513-2062168 GCF_000951035.1 Colobus angolensis palliatus | reverse complement strand
AAAGAAAGAAGAAAAGAAAGGAAAGTAAAGGAAAAGAAAAAGAAAGAGAAAAAGAAAGAAAAGAAAGAAAGAGAGAAAGAAAGAGAAAGAGAAAGAAAGGAAGGAAGGAAAGAAAGGAAGGAAAGAGAAAAAGAAAGGAAGGAAGGAAGGAAAGAAAGGAAGAAAGGAAAGAAAAAAAGAAAGGAAAGAAAGAGAAAAAGAAAGGAAAGAAAGAAAGAGAAAAAGAAAGAAAGGAAAGAAAGAAAGGAAAGAAAGAAAAGAAAAGAAAGAGAGGGAGAGAAAGGGGAAAAAAGATGTAAGGAGACATTTCATCAAAGAAGAGGTACAGAGAGCAAATAAGCACCCGTATAGGTGTTCACCATCAGTAGATACCAGAGACTAGAAATTAAACCACAATGAGATGTCACCACACACTGTTAGAATGGCTAAAACAGAAAATAATGATACGATCCAATGCCGGTGAGGGTGTGGAGAAATTTCATCTCACATACATTGGTGGTGGGGACAAAAAATGGGTGCAACCCCCCGAAAAACAGTTGAGCAGCCAGCATGCACTTACTATGCACCCCAGCAACTGTATGCCTGTGCATTAATCCCAGAAAGATGAAGACTTAAGTTCTCACCAAAGCTTGTGCATGAATGTCCATAGCAATGTATTTGTAGTGGCCCGAAAGTGCAAAACCACCCAAATGATTTTGCACAGGTGAATAAGGTTAAACAAACTCGGGTGTGTCATCTATACAATGGAATACTACTCAGCGATGAAAAGGCGCAAACTAAACTGTTGATTCATAAAAGAACTTGGGTGGACCAGGCATGGTGGTGGCTCATGCCTGTAATCCCAGCACTTTGACAGACTGAGGTGGACAGATCACCTGAGATCAGGAGTTCGAGACCAGCCTGGCCAACATGGTGAAACCTTGTCTCTGCTAAAAAATACAAAACTGAATCGGGTGTGGTGGCAGGTGCCTGTAATCCCAGCTACTTGGGAGGCTGAGGCAGGACAATCGCTTGAACCTGAAAGGCGGATGTTGCAGTGAGCCAAGATCGTGCCATGGCACTCCGTCCTGGGCAACAAGAGCAAAACTCCATTTCAAAAAAAATAAAATAAAATAATTTGGGTGGCTCTCAAGAGCCTTATGCTGAGCGGTGGAAAAATGCCTCAAAGGTTAAATAGGGCATGATTTCATTCATATAACGTTCTCAAGATGACAGAAATGGAGGAGAGGTTTGTGGCTGCCAGGCAGGGGTAGCGTTGGGGTGGAGTGGGGGACGGCAAGATCCCTGTGGTGACGGAACAGTTCTGAATCTGGACTGGGGCAGTGGTTACTGAAATCTCTATATGTGGGGTAAGTTTGCAAAGAACTACACACGCGTACACGCAGGTGAATGCGTGTGCAGGCTGCTAGGAACTGAATCAGATCTTAGTTAACAGAATGACACCCAGGTGCAAGCTGACTTCCTGGTTTTGATACTGTACGCCGGTTACGTAAGGTGTCACCGCTGGGGGAAGCTGGGTGACTCTATTTTTACAACTTCCTGTGACTCTATAATTACCTCAAATTTAAAGTAAAAATTTTAAAGACTCCTAGAAAGTAGAACAAAAGGGCAATGCAATGGGGTGAGAAGAGATACTGAGAAAAATCACAGTCACCCAAAGAGACTGTCCCTATGCCCCACCAGAGCCCACATCCCCACGTTCTCTCCCTCTATGGAGGAGCAACAGCCAAGTCCAAGACCTGCCTGACCAAGGCCAGCCCCTCCACGGAGCACAATATCTCATCCCATCTTACTCAAACATTGCTCAGGCAATTCTCTCCCTCTTCCTGTTTTCTCAAGCCTGCCAAGGATGGTTGATAGATAGCATCATACTCGATGCGTGGAGAGGAGATAGTTGAATACAGACGGTCCAGATCTTAGGGCATCACCAACGTTTTCTTCTACACTGGATCCTAAAACACATGGTTATTTCCCCATCTTCATGCACCACGCCCTACGCCCCATCTGGGGGAACAGAGGCTCCAAACACCCGTTGTTACAGAAAATAAAGAGATGCCTCTTTGCACATCCGCCTGCAGGGTAGAGATTTCAAGCCTGCTGCATTTTTAGAGAGAAAGGGCCAGAAAGGCCGATACTAATATATTCCCATGGTGAGCTCGGGGTGAGGCGAGCAAATGACTTCTGTTTCCTTCTTTGTTTTCTAAAGTTTATGTAGCAAAAGGATTACTTTTGAGATAAGAAAAACATCAATCAAAGTTATTATTCTTTAACATACTGGCTGGGTGAGGCAGCTCACACCTGTAATCCCAATACTTTGGGAGGTCAAAGTGGGTGGATCACTTGAGTCCAGGAGTTCAAGACCAGCCTGGGCAACATAACAAACTGCCATCTCTACAGAACAAACAAACAAACAAACAAAAAATAGCCAGGTGTGGTGGCGCAAACCTATGGTCCCAGCTACTTGGGAGGCTGAGATAGGAGGGTCACCTGAGCCCAGGAATTTGAGGCTGCAGTGAGTCATGATCATGCCACTGCACTCCAGCCTGGGCGACAGAGCAAGACCCTGTCTGAACAGAATAGAATAGAATAGAATAGAATAGAATAGAATAGAATAGAATAGAATAGAATAGAATAGAATAGAATAGAATACTGTCA
>NW_012117710.1:1979823-2059463 GCF_000951035.1 Colobus angolensis palliatus | reverse complement strand
TCTGAACAGAATAGAATAGAATAGAATAGAATAGAATAGAATAGAATAGAATAGAATAGAATAGAATAGAATAGAATAGAATAGAATAGAAAACTGTCAATGGCTCCCTATGCCCAGAGCCCTACTGTCATTTCTTCACACTTGCAAAGCAGGCCACCGAGCCTGGCTCCACCCCGTCCCTGGTTTCAGCAGACCAGTCCCCCTCACTGCCCCATGGTGGCCCCTCTGGGTGGGCTCAGGGGTCTGTGCTGTCTGCACCTTGGCCCCTGCCATCCTCTCTGGGTGGAAGTCCGCTCGCTATCCCCACCGCCTTGTCTCTGCCATGCCAGTTCCCCTTCAGGGTCTTTTTGTTTCTCTGGTTTTTGTTGTTTTGTTTACTTTTTTTGTGGGTTTTTTTTTTTTTTTTGTGAGACGGAGTCTTGCTCTGTCACCAGGCTGGAGTGCAGTGGCGCGATCTCGGCTCACTACAACCTCCACCTCCCGGGTTCAAGCAATTCTCCTGCCTCAGCCTCCCGAGTAGCTAGAATTACAGGTGCCTGCCACCACACCAGGCTGATTTGTGTATTTTTAGTACACAATGATGTACTATGTACCACAATGATGTAGATGGGGTTTCACCATGTTGGTCAGGTTGGTCTTGAACTCCTGACCTCAGGTCATCCACCTGCCTTGGCCTCCCAAAGTGCTGGGATTACAGGCATGAGCCACCGTGCCTGGCCACCTTCAGGGTCTTGAGCAATCACCTCCTCTAAAGCCTCCCTGTCCCCAGTGGAGATGACGTCCCCCGCTCTGTGGCTGCCCCCCGGTCAGCCTCCCCCGTCGCCCACTCCAGGTTGTCTCTGAACTGTGGACTGAACCTCGTGCACCCCATCTTGGATTCCCTGGTGTCCTGGCCATGCAGCCAGCAGGGAGCTCAGCAGGAGATGGGAGGGAGATCGGGGGAGGAGCCGGGGTGGGCATGTGTCCCCAGTCCTCCCGCGAGGCTGCCCAGGCCCACTGGGAACTTCCCCTGAGGTCCCTCTCCAGGGCCCCGTGGGCTTCTCTGCACCTCTCTCTCCCTCCGGGTCCGGGGGCTCTCCTCCTCCCCCTCTCCCAGGGGCCCAAGGTATGCTATCAGCTTGGTGTCTCTGGAAATGGCCCCTTCCTAGGCAACCCCTTGAAGGATTCTACTTTGGGGTCTCTGCTCTTTCCTGTTGGGACCATGGCTGACACGTTCTTGGTGGAGAGGGGGGGGCAGGCAGCGTGTCTGGTACACAGCAGGCTCTCTGCGTTTGTGTGCTAAGCGAATGCGTGGGTGGCAGAAACCTGGGGCCTTGGGTTTCCAGCTCTTCTTGCTCTGCCCTCTGCCCCGGGGAGGGACACCTGGACTCAGCCATGCCTTTGGCCTCGGTGCACAGAGGCCCCCCCCATCTTTGCCCTCCGTGTCTGCAGCCTTGCTCACGGGCCCCTGGGCTGGGGTGCCCTGTCCACGCTTGTCCTCTGAGCTCCGCCCTGTGGCTCACCCTGGTCTGTGGGATGCCAGCAGATGTGACCCTGGGGTTTGCTTCCTCGGCTGTCACCACAAGAACTGGCCCGTGCTGGCTCGATGGAGGATGGGAGACTGTGGGGAAGAACCCGTTCCTCCCTGTGCCCCTGACATGACAGTATGCCCTCTTGCCAGCCGCCCCCCGAGGGGCCATGCCGCGCTGTGGTTGTGGGTTAGGCAGCATGAAAACGGCCATGGATAACCAGTGCACTGCAGGAGGGGCAGGCGTTGGCATCCCCCGCTGGACAAACGAGGAGACTGAGGCAGAGAGGGCCAGTGGCTTGCTGTGGTCACACGGTCCTGGGGTATGGCCTGGGCCTGAACCCTCACTGTGGCTTAGCCCTGGTCTCACACACAAGCAATAGCTGCCCTCCAGCTGCCCCTCGGAAGCTGGGCACCCATCCCAGCTGCAGGGCAAGGCTGGTTCTAGAAGGTTTTCCTCCTGCTCCTGAACCCAGCTCTGAGCCCACGGGGCACCAACCCCTCTCACCTTGGCAGCCTCCACCCACTTTCTCACCCAAACCAAATACCACCCCTTCCAGGAAGCCCTCCCGGGTCTTCCCAGTGGGGAGTTCCCATCCTTCCTGGACCTCCAGTGCCTCCCCTGCTGCCCTGAGCAGGGTCACCCCCCTCCGCACTGAGTGTTCCACCAGCCTGTGAGCTCCCCGGGGGCCAGGACTGGACTGGGTTCCTCCCTGTGTGCACACAGAGCTTGGCACAGAGCCCTGCACACAGCAGGCGCTTCATAAGTGTGTGTCTCTTCCTGCTTACATCCTGTCACCCCCACCATGACACCTTCCAGCAAGGGCATGGGAACTCAGGGCTCTTTGTCCCAGGACTGGCTGAGTGTTCGTAGACATTCGGGGTCAAGCCCCACGGCTCCCAGGAGGCCTGAGCTCCCGGGCTGGGTGTCCCGGCTGCTGAGGACCGTGTACTTCGCCACCTGCCATTTTCCCTTGTTCCTCTGTGGGCCCTTGACTCTCCCAGGGCACCTGCCCTCCCACACACCCGCCCTTCCTGGCCAGCTGCCGGCTGTCCCCAAGGCAGGTGTCTCTCTTTGGTGTCTGCCCTTCTCCCGCATTCCCTATAAATAGTCCATCTTTGCTCCTCGGTGAAAGGGAGCGTCGGGCTGAGAAGGCCTGGCTGCCTCTCTGTCCCATGACCAGACAGTCATTGAGTTGCTGTGTGACCTTGGGCATGCCAGGGCCCTCGCTGGGCCTCTACCCATCAGCCCTGGATCCCGCTCCTGGTCCCCGCTCCTCTCCCCTGGGCCTGGCCTTGTGGTCTCCAGCAGTCTCCCATGCCCTCCCGGGACCCCTCATGGAGGATGGGGAACTGCCCAGGGCTGAGAGTCTCAGGTTGACCGGAAACCTGGGGTCAAACGGAAGAGCTGGTGATGCAGCGTCCTCAGAAATGGCCCCCTTTGGAGGGCTGAGTCACAGGGTGCCGGTGGAGCCCACCCGGGCATGCATTCCCGGAGTAGGCCTCACACTCGCAGGACCCTGGTGGGATGACCTGAGTGCAGGTGGCAGGACCAGGCTGGCTAACCTGGAAGGGACAGATGGGCCCTCAGTTCTGTGGCCTCTGGGGGACGGACCCCTGGGCTTCTGCCCTAAGGAAGGCCCCCAAAGCTGGAGACAGCTACAGAGGAGAGGGGGACGGTTCCTGTCACCGAGGGCATGCAAGCAGAGGCTGCCCCTGCTCCTACCCCCACCAGCTCTTCCTCCCTCCCTCCTTGTCCCCCACTGGGTCAGGCTGAGACTAGGTCCCTTCTTGGGGACCTGTCAGAGCCTGAAAACCAGCTTCCATCCCTCCAGTTCCTGCCCTGGAGTCTCCTGGGTTCCTGTTGCCTCTGGGATCTGGCTCTAGCCGCAGCCTCCTGCCTCCCTGGGTCTGTGCCAGAGTTCAGACTGGGGGTGGGTCTGCCCTCGATGGAGGAGTGGGGTGGGGGCTCAGCAGCCGGGACTTTAGGAAGGAGAGGGGAGGGGCCGTCCAGGCAGGCAGGGAGGGGTGACAGGGAGCTTTGACTCGAAGTCCCAGCATCAGGCAGGTGTCTGGTCCCCGGGGCCATGTGGGAGGGAAGGGCCCAGGGCGAGGCATTCCCCTTCCCAGCAGGGCCCTCCCCCTGAGCAGAAAGGCAGCTCTGCGTGGGGTGCAGGGCTGGGGGCAGTTTCCCTGGGTTGGGTACAAGACCCCCACTCAACTGGCAGGTGGATTCAAGGGCCGGGGAGTGGAGTCTCTTCCTCAGACTCTCGCTCTGGCTCCTGTAGGTGGAATGAGGGGCACCCCGTGCTCTGGGCAGCAGGAAGCCAGGGACTCTGTCCACCCTCCCCCCGGGATGCTGAACAAGCTGCTGCTTGTCCCATGTGGACCCCAGCCTCTTATTCACTCAGAACATGGGCCACACAAGGGCAGGCTGTCTGGGGGAGGGGTGGTGGGTGAGATGCGTGTGGAGGGGCTGCAGTGCAGGGTCTCGCTCTGGGCTCAGCATCCCGAGAGACCCCCGCAGAATTAGGCGTCTCTGGGCACTTCCTGTAGCTGGGGCTCTGGCGACGGCAGGGGAGCCCAGCCTCACACAGACACACCCTCCAACCACCTCACGCTCACACTCACTCACATGCAAACCCACACCATCGACTCACCCAGAACCTCACTCAAGAGCCTCTGGGCGTCCCAGGCCCACTCACAACCCCTCAGCTGCTGGGTTCTGCACACACCCCGCTGGCATGCACAGCCAGACACACACAGAAGCAGCCCCGCACTGCAGATCCACCACGCCAAGACCCTGCTCCCAACCATCTTTCCGCTGCCACCTGAGCTTGGCTCCTGCCGGTCCACACTGGCTCTCAGACACGCTCCAGCCCAGTGTGGGCCGCCCATCTCCCAAGGGTTCCTACGTGCACCCTCCTGGTCACACCATGCTCTCGCCAAGAGCGCACAGCATGTCCCCACCCCAAGACCAAAATCAATAAAACCACCCCCCAAAACGGGACGTAAAAGAAACCCCAACTCTTTCCCTGAAACCCACAGTAAAAAGCCAGGACAAACAAGTATTTGACTTTTTTTCCTTTGCAGGTTGTTTTTTTTAAGTAGACATAGTCTTTTTTTTTTTTTTTAGTAGACATAGTCTTTTTTTTCTTTCTCATTTTACAGCAAACATTGCAAATATAGAAATTTTTTTTTTCTGTACAATAGAACGACTACAGTGTACACGGGGGCTGGGCTGGGGGACGTGTCTCCCAGCCCTCGGCCCTTCCGGCCACCCCGGCCGTCCACAGGCACAGCCTCCACCCACCCTGAGTCCAGCAGGGCTCCAGGACCTGTCCCACAGGCCACCTGGCCGCCGGCATTCACTCTGCCCCTCTGCGGTGGACTCCGGAGGCGGCAACGAAGAGACAGACTGGACAGAGAATCCACAGAAAACCACGGACCGAGGAGATCACGCGAGGGGCCCCGAGGTGGCCACGCCGGCCACACCCCCCACGGACGGCGTTTTATGTCTTTTTAAAAGAACTTGTATTTTATTATATTTTTTTATAAAAGGAAGAAAATAAAGAGGAAAAGGCAGAGAAGACTCAAAAGAGGAAAGATAATGAAAAAAAATCCCCACCCCCACCCCCCATCCCTAAGACACAGTTTTCCGAAGTCCCTTGTGTATGTGTGTGTGTGTGTGTGTGTGTGTGTGTGGACACGTACCGCCCGGGGCGGCGAGCGCATCCCAAGATCAGCCACAGGAGCTCGGGACGTGTCCCCTTTGTCTGTCCCTACCCGCAACCCCCTCGCTTCTGCAGGGCCCCCTGGCTGCTGTCACAGTTGCTGTGGTGGTGTGCGTGTGTTGGATGCTGTGGTGTTGTGCGTGTGAGTCTCTGGGTGGATCCTGCATCCTTTTTGGTCCAGTGGGCATCGCGGGTCTGGGGGGGGCTCAGGACTTGTGCTGGGCCGACACGCCCTTCCAGTAGTCCAGGATGTCGTGCAGATCCTCGTCTTTGGCGAACTGAACCTTCTTGCGCAGCGCGTGGCCCGCGGCCATGAACTCCTCTTCCTCCTTGTGCCGCCGGCGGCTCAGTCTGAAGCGCTCCCAGATGCTCTGGGAGGCCCGGCAGGTGTACTCGGGGCTGGAGGAGTAGCTCAGGCTGTGGTACTGCGGGGACAGCTGCGAGTAGGCGAGGTCGCGGGGCCGCGGCCGGGTGAGCGGCTCCAGGATGGACGCCTTGCGCCCCAGACCCTCGTGCGCAGGCGGCGGCGGCGGCGGCCCGGGGGGCGCAGGTGGCTCGGCCGGGTGGGAGCCGGGGTACGAGTGCCGGTGCTCGCCGTACTGGCGACCCTTCTCGGCCTCGGCCCGCAGCACGGCGGCCGCGGGCGTCACAGTGAGGATGGTGTCGGCCGCGGGGGAGCCCTTCTCGATGTACTTGGCCTCGGCCTTGTGCGCCCCGACAGCCTCGGCTCGGAAGGCGCGGGGGCTGCGCGCGGAGCTGCCGGAGGAGGTGCTGGCACGAGGGGGCCCGGCCGCCTCCACGCTGTGGTGCCGCTGCAGGCTGTGGCCGAAGGCGTCCTTGTACCCGGGCGCCAGGAAGCCGTGCTTGGCGGCCAGCGGCTCGGACAGCAGCACCAGCGGCGGCTCGGCGGAGGACACGGGCCCCGACTTGACGCCCTGGAAGGAGGTGGACTCGGACTTGAGCGCGTCGATGCAGTTGTTGATGATCTGGTTGACCTTGTCCACCTCCTTAGCGATGGTGGAGATCTCCGCCACCGAGCTCTGGCTGTCGGGCCCCGGCCGGCCCAGCTCACAGTCCCTGCGTTCCTGAGGGTCCCCGGTTCGAACCTCCATGTAGCTGCCCTTGCTGGCCTTGGGGGTGTCCGCGCTCTCCACCAGCTTGTACTGCTCCACCTCGCCGGCCACAGGCAGGTAAGGGATGCGCGTCACGGCCTCGGGGCCCAGCAGCGGGCCCTGGGACAACGGGGCCAGGCCGGGCGCCTCCAGCTCCGGCCCATACTTGAGCTCGATGATGGTCTTCTTGAGGCTGCCAGCTGCTGCGGCAGAGGCAGCCTTCTTGTGCTTCTCCTCCTGGCGCCGCCGCCTGCGCAGGCAGTAGTAGACGGCACCCAGCACCAGCACCATGCCGAAGAGGCAGCCCAGGATGGTCATGATGTAGTGGGTGGCCGTGGAGGGGCTGGGCACCGGGCCGGGAGGGCTGGGCAGCCGGGGCAAGCAGATGGTGAGGCAGGTGTGGTTGTGGCGCAGCCCGGCGCTGGTGGACACCACGCAGTAGGTGTAGTTGGTGAGCGTGAACAGGTTGGTCAGGCGGATCTCCTCCTGGGCCTTGGTCAGCCTGGACACAGTGGAGGCCTTGCTGTTGTTGAAATGTTCCAGGGTGTACATCCGGTGGAACGGGCTGGGCAGCTGGACGGTGATGGTGGCCGAGTTCTGGGTGAGCTGCTTCACCTTGATGAGGGGGCGGGCCTCGGCCTGAGTGGCCAGCGTGGGCAGGGCCACCAGTGGCGTGGTGCCATCCCCGGAGAAGCACTCATCATCGGCACAGGGTGTGTCACTGGGCTCTGGAGGAGGTGGGGGCGGCGGGGAGCGGCCCGGCTGTGAGCGCCCCGGTGCCAGGCGTGGGGGCCCGATCACCTCAGCCGCGTACGAGTCCTCGGTGCAGACTGACTGCAGTTTGCTGAGGATGCTGCGGTGGCCGCGGCGGCCCTGGCCCAGGAGGTAGTATCCAGAGTAGACGGGCGGCGACTCGCACTGCATGCGGTCGTACGTCTGCGTGGCGTTGGTGAAGGCGGCCAGCCAGCGCAGGAAGCCCAGCAGCTCACAAGAGCAGTAGAAGGGATTGCTGTAGAGCTCGCACACCGACAGCTTGGCCAGGCCGGCGAAGGTGCCGCTGTTGAGCTGCTGGATGCGGTTCATGGACAGGTCGATGTTGACAATGTTGGGGCACTCCCAGAAGCTGCTGGCCATGACCACCTCTATGAGGTTGGCCTGCAGGTACAGGTACTCCAGCTTGCCCAGGCCGCGCAGCATGCCCTCCGTGAGGTTGCGCAGCCGGTTGTAGCCCAGCTGCAGCACCTGCAGGTTGAACTGGCCCGAGAAGGCGCCGTCCTCGATGTAGCCGATCTCGTTCTTGGTGAGGTTGAGGTACGTGAGGTTGCCGAAGCGGCTGAGCGAGGCGTACTGCACGCTGCGGATACGGTTCTCGTTGAGCCGCAGGTCCACGATGGTGTTGTTGATCTGCTGTGGGATGGCCTCGTAGGGCGGCTGGTTCTGGCTGCAGATGGCCAGCCACACGAAGCCCTTGTCACCCTCGATCAGCCAGCAGTCCCCGCGGGCCAGGCCGCCTGCGTGCAGCAGGGTGGCGGCCGCCACACACACCCACAGCGCGCCCCACCCACACCCGGCCATCGGGACTGCCCTGCAGGGAGCCCCAAGTCAGCCTGCCCAGGGGGACCAGGTTGGGGGCCAGGCGGCAGCCCCCAGAGGGATGGAGGGGCGGGAGGGGGAGGTGCCTGCACTCTCAGGGGTGTCCTGTCCCAAACTGCATGGCCGCGTGACGTAAGCGCGGGGAGGGAGGGTGCCTCCCTCACGGCCGGCCGCCTCTCGTCTTCCGCCCCAGTCCTGCGGTGACCGAGGCCTCCTGCCCCATGGGCCTGGGTGTCCTGACGGCTCCACTGGCTCCTCCTGCTCCGACGTTCCTGCTGCAAGACAGAAGAGAAGACAGCGGTCAGGGGCTGGCCAGCATCTCACAGCAGCGCATCTGAATGTGGGCTGAGTCCCTGCTCCGCTGAGCCCCTGAGCCTCTTCTGTAAAACACAGAAGAAAACAGAAGCACCTTCCTCAGAAGCCCCTGGGGGGTCCTGAGACAGGTCAGGATAACGGAGGAAATGCTTCACCCTCCCGTGGAGGGGTCTCCTCGGCTCTCGGGCCTCAGTTTCCTCATCTGCAAAATGGATGGGGCACTACCTGCTTGGCCGGGCTCCAAGGTACTGACAGCCCAGAATTGAGACCCCCTGAAGCCCATTTCACTCTCGGCACAACCCTGGTCGGATGAGGAAACTGAGGCAGGGGACTGGGACCTAAAGTTGCTTGGCTGAGGAGTGACGGGGCTTCTGCCAGCTGGCTGCGGCCAGGGATGCGCGTGTGAAGGCCCCCGCTCGGCATGGTGCCTGTCGCCTGCCGCTTCTGCTCCCAGGAGGCCTGGCCGCAACGCCCCCTGGAGCCGCCTGTAGGAGCTGCCCTGTGCATCCGCTGCAGGGCCCCCAGCCCACGGCACAGAATCCTTCCAGGGCGCGGGCTCCTCTCCAGCCCTCTGGGAGGGAAGCACCCGGAGGTATTCTGGCCTGTCCAGGGACTCATGTCTACCAGGTCTCGGGCTGAGCTCGCCTGCCCTGTGTCCCCGGCATGCTGTGCCCCCTCTGGGCCTCAGTTTCCCCAAATGAGCTGGCTGGATGGTCTCTGAGGGTGTCTACCCGGCACTGGGACTTGGCACTGTCTGCACCTCACCTTCGTGGAGTGTGGCCGCCTCCCTTCTGGAAGGAAGGGAACCGCTTGCTCCGCCGAGAATTTCCAGGCTCTGCTCATCCTCCCCAGACTGGGAGAGGGACAGCTCTGAGGTCCCTGGGGGAGCTGGATGCCTGACCCGCCACCCTCCCCGCCACCATATGGGGTCCTCTGCTCTATTCCTCAGCCTCCACTGGACCCCCAGGGTCTCCAGGCAGGACGGTGCCTCCTCTATCTCCCTAGTGTCTGCTGAGCCTAGACACAGAGGATGTAGGGACCAAGCCATAGGGGAGGCAGCCCCAGGCAGGAAGCACCCTGTAGATGGGGAGGGTGGTACGTCCGGGGAGCGAGGCATGCCGCTGGGCTCCTGCTCCCCCACGGACCCCCCACCACTGCCTTCGAGACAAGGGGGCCCCTGGTGTGCAGCCTCACCTCCTGGCCGCCTGTGTTTCCCCTGCAGGATAGAGAAATGGGTGTGTGTTTGCTTGTTAGTATGTGGATTTACAGCCGGCCTCTGTCACCGAGCCGTGGCCTGGCGCGCAGCCAGCTGGGTGTATTTCACTGATATTGACGTTTGCAACTAGTCTGCGCTGAAGCGGTTTAAATTAGAGAAAAAAAATATAATGATGTAAAATGGGTTTTTTCCTCCCTTTGGAAACTTCATAAAGAACAATTTTGTTCCAGCTCCTGGAGAAGAGTCTATTTCTGATTTAAAGAGGAGAAGTCAGACGGCATGGGAGCTGTAGCGAGGTCCTGGCAGGCCTCGGGGAGCTAACCCAGGGCTTGGCCTGGAGTGGCCAGGGGACACCCAGCCCAGCCGGGTGGGACCTGGCTAGGCCCACTCAAAAATGGCTCCGGGGGCTGCTTGGGTTGGGAAAATGGGGTCCCCACGTGGTCTGGTTGGATGTGAAATCCACCATCACGGGAGAGTCAGCGCTGTCTCAGTCACTGTCATGCCATGTGTACCTGCCATCCCGCACCCACGCCAGCCCCTCCATCCCTCCCCACCATCCCTCCACCGTGCCCAGACAACCTGTGCCAGTGCTGGGATTTAGCTTCCCCAGGCCTCTTGGGGGCCCAGGTCTCAGGCAGAGGCGCGTGCTGGCCGGGGGCGGGCCGAGGGCGTGGGGCGGATGGCGTCCGGCTGTGCCCAGCCTCCGGAAGGGCGGGTCTGGCCAGCGGCCGCGCAGGAAGCGTGTAGGAAGTGTGGCGCCTCAGCCCACAATCGTAATCACCTTTAATCTCTTGCTCAAAATAACCCAAAGTCAAGGTAAGGAGGATTACAGGGCCTAAGAGCCCTTATCACAGGCGCAGGGAGGAGGCTTGGGGCCTGGGGCTGTCCAGGCTCTCCTGGGCCCCGCAGCTGAGGGCTGGAGGGCTGCATGCTCATGGGGGTCACATGCGTGTGTGTGTACGAGTGTGTGTGCATGTGTGTTTGTGGACACATGTATACCCACGTCCACCCACACCCGTGTTTGGTACACGTGAGCCCTCGTACGTGTGTGCCAGGTTGTCTGCGTGTGTGCGTGTACAGATGTGTGTACACAGGGCTTGTGTACATAAGTGCACAGGCCATGCTCACTGGGGCACTGGGCAGAGCAGGTGTCACTGAGGGCGCCCTGTCTGGGCAGCGAGGCCTGGGGCCCTGGTGTGTCTGGGGCTAAGGGGAGGCAGGTGTGGGTGGCACGGGTGCAGCTCGGAGCCCCCCCAGATTTCATGTTCACACATGCACGGGGGTCTGTATGTCTGGCATGTTGCGTGCATGCAGGAAACATGCTCTAAGTGTGCAGCAGTAGCTGACATCTCCAGGGCCCAGCTGGGCACCACACTGTCTCCTGCTTCCTGGCTCACCTGGTTCCTCCCCTGCCAGCCCTTTCCTTACCACCATGCCCCACTCCCCGCATTGTGAGTATAAGAATCTGTGCATCAGACTCCTTGGGAGTGGTGCTGGGAGCACAGCCTCACCTCCCTGCCCGGCTCTGAGCCCTCCTCCATCGGGCTGGGCAGCCCATGTGATGAGGGAGGGAGGCCGTCCCCAGCCCAGTGTCCAGCCCTCACCTTCCTGTTCAGCCCCTGCCCCAGAGTCCAGGTGAGCAGGAGCCTGGCCTGCAGGGGATTGGGGAGTCCTCCCCCGACCCCCAGCCTGGCCTCACTGCCGAGTCTCCTGGGCAGGGGGATCTTCGGGGTGTGTGGGCGTGACTCCCCGTGTGGCCAGCGCCCTGCCAGTGAGGAAGGGTGGGCCCACAGCCCCGTAGAGGCACGGGATTTTGCCCCCTCTATGGCCCCAAGCTTTAGAGGGGCCCCAAACTTTTCTTTTCTTTTTCTTTTTTTTTTTTTGAGATGGAGGCTTGCTCTGTTGCCCAGGCTGGAGTGCAATGATGCAATCTCAGCTCACTGCAACCTCTGCCTCCCAGGTTCAAGCAATCCTCCTGCCTGGGCCTCTCAAATAGTTGGGATTACAGGCACACACCACCACGCCCAGCTAATTTTTGTACTTTTAGTAGAGACAGGGTTTCACCATATTGGTCAGGCTGGTTTCGAACTCCTGACCTCAAGTGATCCACCTGCCTCGGCCTCCCAAAGTGCTGGGATTACAGGCGTGAGCCACCACGCCCAGCCAAAGGGCCCGAAGTTTTCATTCTGCAGCTCACTTCACAGTGGGGAAACTGAGGCACAGAGCGAGAAGGACTTCTCCAAGGTCACACTGTGAGTCAGCCCTGTGCAGCCTCCTGTTGGGGGCCGGGGAGGGGACAGGCTGGACGGGTGCTGTGCTAGGAAGGGTTCGGGAGGTGCCCTGGGTCTGGGAGCCCCCAAGGGCAGAGGCTGTGGACCTGGCACAGTAAACAGGGAAAGGCCGAATCACCCAGGAAGGTTCTGGATGGACCACAGGCCCCCCCAAGGCTCTTTCCAGCTGGGCTCGCTCACTCAGTCATTCTTGATGCCCTCGCTGATCCACACGCACACCTGCCCCTGTACCCCGTATCCTGTGATCCGCTCATTAAACAACGTTTCTAGAAAGGAGTGCTGGCTGGCACGGAGGGCAGGTGCGGAAACCCCACACGGGCGTTGCTCTCCTGCACAGACCCGGGCCCAGCCCTGCTCCCCTCCTCAGCACACCTGCAACCTCAGACCCAGAGGCTAGCATGGGTGTGGACCACAAGGCCTCAGGGAGGCCAGCAGGCCCACGGCACCCCTCGGGAGGGCTGCTCCCCACTGCCTGAAAGGAGCTCCCCTTCCTCTCAGCCCATCTGCACCTGCTCCCCGGGCCTGGCCTCCTGCCTCAGGGAGATGCAGAGGCTGTGGCCCCTCTGGAATGGGCACTCCTGGGGTCTGATACCTCCAGCCCTCTGCAATGCCATCCTTCCCATGCAGCTTTCTTGGATGCATGGAGGTTCTGTACTTGCACCGTCCAGCAGGGCGGCCACAGGTCTCCTGTGGCTCTGGAGCACCAGACACGTGGCTAGTAGCTGCTGTAATGGAACTCGATACAGTTCCATTGTATCAATGTATTGGAAGGTTCTAGTTCTAGAACCTTCCATAAAACCAACTTGACCTGCGTGCCCTCCAGCCTCTGCCTCAATGTGGCAGGTTTTCTTGGAAGGATCGGCAGTGGTTTCCATCCCCCTCCCTCACCTCCTCTTCCATCCTCAGCTCCACCCCATCCAGCATCCCCCCTGGGGCCCTCTGAGCCGTTCTCACCAAGGTCACTGGCGACCTCTGCCCTTCCAGTGCCCATTTTTGTCTTGTTCAGCCTCTTGGCAGCCCTTGGCCCAGGCAGCTGCCAGCTCCCTCCTGCAGCCCTCTCCACTCCGGCATCCCAGCTGCCACCTCTCCATCCAGGTTCCTTCACCTTCACCCTGACTCCACGTGTTCCAGGCCAGGCTCGGTCCTCACAGCCTCCTCTCCCCAGCACTCCCAGGGTGTCTTGCCCTGTGCTCGTCTCCGTGCAGCTGACCCCCGATCTATCTCGAGGCCCTCAGCTGCCCCCAACTTGAAGATTCTCTCCCGTCGCGTCTAAGTGGCTGCTCCAAGATCTTGTCCCTGCTGGCATCTCCCTGCTCACCATCCACCGCATTCCTCCACTTAAAGTTGATGCTGCATCCTGGACTCCTCTCTTTCCTCCCCGCCCCACACCTGGTCCAACTCCAGTAGCATCTAATCCACCTGCAGAAGCATCCGGAATCTCTCCACTCCCACCACGACCGCCCTGGTCCGAACTGCCCAAATCCACTTCCGGCAGGGATGATGCCCTTGGCTCCACCTCATCTCCTGGCACCCAAAATCCATTCTCCCTCCACAGCCAGAGGGAGCCTTGCTAACCACCAAAACAGTCCTGAGGCCCCACCCTCTGTGCAGCCCTGAGGGCATCCAGTTCTCCGCACATGGCGGAGAATCCAGCCTCCAAACACGATCTCCAGGGCCCACCGGATCAGCCTCCGCACCTCCTCGCTCCCCGTCCCTGATGCACAGCCCCTTCCTGGCGGAAGACCCTGCACCAGCCACCCCTCCACCTGGGAAGCTCCGGCTCCCTCCTGTCGTTCAGTCCAAGATGCAGCAGCATCACCCCAAGAGCCCTCCCTGCTCTGCACCCCGAATTCACTCTCAGCCCCCACCTACTTTAAATCCTGGCACTTCTCTCTCCCTGATGTTGTGCTTGGTTATTTACTTTTAATTCATGTTGCAGCTGCTCCTGCCACTGCAAGAGCAGGAGCTGTGTGTCCTGGTCACTGCTGTGGCATCCCAGGGCCGGCGCGGTGCCCGGCAGCCAGCACTGGACAGACTCAGGCCACATTGCACACGGACTGGGATGCGCCAGCTCTGCTTCCTCTTCCGTCGAATGGGAGTAAGGACCACTCCTCCCAACGGGCTTGTGGTTTCTCACAAACACTAGCTTCCTTTTGTATTTTTTTAAAGAGATGGATCTCACTCTGTTGCCCAGGCTGGAGTGCAGTGGTGCAATCACAGCTCACTGCAGCCTTGACCTCCTGGACTCAAGCCATCCTCCTGCCTCAGCTTCCCAAAGCACTGGGATTACAGGTGTGCGTCACCATGCCTGGCCATCTTTTTCACGTTTGATCAAGCCCGTAAGAGCTGTTACCCCCTCAGGAAAGATATGAGGTGCCCACAAGGAGTTAGGGCATCCTAACCCTAACCCACAGGAGGTCCTGCCTCTCAGTTTTGGGCCATACCCCGCTGGGTCATGCATGTCCCCACCAGCTTCAGTGTCTGATGCCCCTCACCCAGGTGGAGAGAGGCCTCCACGTGCCCGGCCCTGGGCAGCCACAGGAGGACCACAGGCCACGCCATGGGACACGGGACCACGTACCCTTTGTGGTCTGGATGGGAAGCCCCTCCAGTGAAGGGACTGGCCAAGGTCGCCTGGGCTATTCGGGGAAATGGGCTCCCAGAACGACTGCATTCACTCACAGCCGCTGGCGCGGTCTGCTCGTCGCACGGAGACCTCGGCTGTCCTGGGGGCATCTGCCTGTCCCAGGCCTGAGCCTATCGGGCTTCCATCTCAGGACAGCCCTGCCTCCCACAGGCAGCGCCTGCGGGGAGCTGGAAGGAAGGGGCAGCCAGCATAGC
The DNA here is from genome assembly GCF_000951035.1 of Colobus angolensis palliatus. Taxonomy (NCBI): domain Eukaryota; kingdom Metazoa; phylum Chordata; class Mammalia; order Primates; family Cercopithecidae; genus Colobus; species Colobus angolensis. Next base: position 2,044,854 of record NW_012117710.1, on the reverse strand, counting down.
CTATTCACAGAGAGTGCTTATTGGGGGACAGACATGGAAGCCAGGAGAACAGAGAATGGGGTCAGACATTAGGCCCGATGACCCTGGAATGTGCTTGGCTCTGGGCCTGTCTGGAGGGTGGAGAGGGGGCAGGAACCGTCAGTGGCCTCTGGAAAAGGAGCACTCCTGGGACCCAGTTGCTAAAGAGCTCTGTCCAACAAGCTGTGACAGGTAGCGAGCCCCCCATCAGCAGGGGTGTTCAAGCAGGAGCGGGCGCAGAGGGCAGGGCTTCCGGGAGGTGGGGTGAGCGGGAACGCCCCTGAAGAATGAGCTGGCCATTTCAGGGAACGTTGAAGGTGGAGGGAACACTCAAAAGGATGGAGTCTGAAACACATTTGACCTTCCTGAAGAAGTTCTCTCTCCTGGATGGGTGAAGGGCGAGTGGCTTAGCATCTGAGAGTGGGACCCACCCCCCTCGGACAGCAGAAAAGACCCCGACTCCAGCTGGAACCTGCTGGGATTCAGGGCCAGGGGCCAGCGAGTCTACCTCCTGCTGTGCCCCCAACACCCAGAGCAGGAGGGTCCGTGTTCATCTCCTGGCCTTGTTCTGTCACTGAAGATGGGTTGCCAGGCACTGGACATTTAGGAACCATGGGGCCCCTGAAGGGCTTACAGACCACCGTGGGGCCTGCAGGGAAACAGGAGGCCTGGCTGGAGCTAGGGAGGTGTGCGAGACGGCGGGTAACTAGGCAGGGCTTTGGCAGGAGCCGAGGCTTGAAGGGCCTCAGCAGATGAATAGGAGTTTGTTAGGGAAGAAGGGTAACAGGCATCCCAGGTAGAGGAGGTGTGTTGGAGCCATGAAGGTGGGAGGCCCCTCCAGGGAGTGTGGGGTGCCCAGGGCGCAGGCAGTGGTGGGCAATGCTGGGCGGGAGGTGGGGCTGCAGGGGTAGCGGGGGCAGGTGGAAGGGCTTGAGTGCCGGGAGAGGAGCCTGTTGTTTGACGAGATCATCTCCGCTCCCTGGGCCTCTCTGCTCAGAAGGGGTGGGAGGAGAGAGCACGGCATTGCTTCCTGAGAATCCTCTCCTGGAAGACCCTCTCCCCTCTGAGTACTGGAGTTGCTGGGAGAACTGGCCACAGCAGGAGAGGCCAGGCATGTGGGCTGGAGCCAGAGTCTGGGGTCTCCAATTCCCATCTCCAGGCCTCAGTTTCCCCCATCCTAACATGAAATTGTCGAACCAGGCGCCTCCAAGGACTCTTGGGACTGTCTGTGTCTCCCCGGCTGGAGCCCTCGTGATGTCTCGTGATCACACTCACACACGCTGCCCCTGCGGAGAGCACTCCCCTGCCCCCCAGGGGACGATGGGGACAGTGCGTGTAAGGCGGGCACCAAGTTCCTTCCGCAGCCTGTGTCATCACTAATGAAATCAAGAAATATGGTGGTTCCAGGCTTTTAAACTTCTTACAACTGAATTTGCATAATCACAGCAGCCGTGCTGGGACGGGCGTGCATCTGTCTAAAAATATTGTTCCTCGTCTCGATCATTTAAACCAGATGAGAGGCCAGGGCTGGTCTGGGGCTGGGGCCAGGGCTGGACTGAGGATTCTGCTGATGGAGCGAAGTTTCCAGCTCCAGGGGGAAAGGTGGGCAGAGGGCCAGACACGTGGGGGAGGGGGGCAGGGAGATGGGTGGAAAGCTATAGATCGATAACTTTTCATCGTTCCAATGTTTTGCCGATAGATCATGTTTACTGCTAACGTCTGCCTGCCTCTGCAGTTTGGCTCTCGCCCTGTCTCCCTGGGCTCTGCCGCAGAGCCCATGAGGCTGTGATGGGCATATCAGGGCAGCTGGGCCTCGAGCCGCAAGGCCTGCCACAGTGACCTGGCCCGGCTAGGAGCAGGTGGGGGGCCCACCTGTGCACCTGCTGTGTGAGGGGACACAGAACCATCGCGGGCCAGGAGACGGTGTCGGCTCTGCCATGCGCCTGCTGTGTGACCTTGGGCATGTCACTTAACCTCTCTTAACCTCAGTCCCCTCATCTGTCAAACAGAAATCATCATGGCGTCTGCCTCCCAGGGTTGTGGTAGGGAGGCATCACCAGTTACTTAAGGCTCCTGGCGTGTTGCTGGGTACAAGGGGGTGCCCACTAGAAACTCATTTCCTCCTCAGTAGGGGAGGGAAGGTCAGTGCGAGGCAGTGTGGGAGACGGAGCCGCATGCTGGACACACGTGGGTTTTCCTTCAGCACAGTTGCCAGCCCTGGTGCCCACACAGGGGGGCCCATGAAGGGCTCTCGCCAGCTCTGGGGACAGGGCAGGGGGAGCCTCAGAGCTCCAGAGGACCCCCCAGGCCCGGCCCTCTCTTCCGCTCGCTGCTCCCATCCTATTGTCCAGGGGAGGCTGACGGGGGATGCAGGCAAGGCCGGGGCTGGGAGGGCTGACTCAGCAGGGCTGGTTCCTGGGGACATGGCCACAGGGTTGGGTCTGGCAGGCCCCTGACCTCAGCCTCGCCCTCCAGGAGGCCGGGCCAGGGAGTAGAACAGAGGGGACCGCTGCCTGCACCATGTCCCCCCTGTGTAAGGACTCAGTGAATGCTGGGGAAGGTCAGGGGACTGTGGGAACGGTGCTGAGTGCCTGACAACTTTTATCATCTGACCTTAGGCCATCCACACAACTCATGGAAGCCTCAGGGCTCCCCCTGCCCTGCCCCCAAGAGCAGGAACGCCCTGCGAGTGTGCAACAGAGAAAAGCTCCTATTTCCTCCATGGTCCGCTGGTGTGCGGTCCCTCCCACACGCAGAGCCCCTCCCCGGGGTTCAGGGAGGCAAAGGTTAGTGTTACCTCAGTTGGACAGAGGGGGAAACAGAGGCTCAGCGTGGGAAAGTCTAGCCAGGAAGTTGAGACTTCCCCACAGCAAGGCCCAGGAAGGCGGCAACAGCACCCATTCCACTGCTACTTAAAAATGCAGATTCCCTGAGCCGGCATGGTGGCTCACACCTGTCATCCCAGCACTTTGGGAGGTGGAGGCAGGAGGACGGCTTAAGCCCAGGAGTTCAAAACCAGCCTGGGCAACATGGTGAGACCCCATTTTTACAAAAAATAAAAAAATTCGCTGGGTGTGGTGGTGTGCACCTGTGATCCCAGCTAGGTGGGAGGCTGAGGCAGGAGGATCCCACAGGCTCAGGAAGTCGAGGTTGCAGTGAGCCATGATTGTGCCACTGCGTTCCAGCCTGGGTGACAGAGTGAGATCCTGTCTCGAAAAAAAAAAAAAAAAAGTAAAAATGAAGATTCCTGCCTCGTCCCAGAATACGCAGAGGCAGGCCCCGGAGCAGGAGCCCAGGGCTAGGTGAGGCAGCCTCTCCCCAAGGCCCTGGCAGGTGGGGAAGGGGGTGCCTGGTCCCCTCTGCCTCCTCCCAACCCGAGTGGGGAGGGCTCAGGGATGGGGCTGGGGCCCTGAGTGCTACCTCCTGGGATGCACCAGGCTTCTTCCGCCGTCCTACCTCTGGGCCTGCAGCCCCGGGCTAATCTGGAGTTAATTAGAGACCCAAACATTTAATGGTCTGTTATGCTTCCACGGGGCATCTTTTAAATTAAAAAACATGATGTATGGCGCCGTTGGAGGGAGAAATCACTTCGCAATGGTTCCCTGCTCCAGCACTGGCACACTGGCAGGGATGTGGGGTGTGGGTAGCTGGCTGGCCTGGGAGAGGAGGGATGACCCCCCCGGGGAACACTGGTCCCCCTCTCGCCACTGTTGGAAAGTGCATCACTTAAGCCAGGCAAGGGTCTAGGTGTCCAAGGATGTCTGGCAGCTTCCCCATCACACCCTCATAACCCTGGCAGCGGGAAGTTCTATCTTTAGTCTGACCTGAATCTCTCCAGTTGCTTTCAGGGATGGCCTGTTTGAGACTGAAGGCAGAGAGGTGCTGGTTCTTCCTAGTAGTACCCTGACCTCCAGGAGCCCCTGAGCTCTGGCAAAGCCTTTCTGATGATCTCAAGCTGGCAGATTCTGTCCCTGTTCTGACCTTGGGTCACAGTCTGGTGGTAGAACAGGACCTCCTCCTAAGACGCTGGAAGGACCCTTTGGTGGGGCTGAGGCCTGGCTCCCCTCTCCCCAGGCGCAGGTGCACAGGCATGTGGGCTGTTTGCAAGCACAGATTCTGCCGCACAGCAGCGTTACCGTGATGACTGAATCTGTGTGTATTTCTTGGCTGCTATTAATTGTGCTAGAGATTTGGGGCATGGTTTTGGGGTGAAGGTTAGAAATGAGCAATTAGCCCTCAAACATTAAACTAATAAGGAAAATAAATGACCAAGCAAAGCCTAGCCTGGGAGACTCCCCCACAGCAAAGCCCAGAAGGCAGCAACAGCACCCACCCCCTTGCTACTTAAAAATGCAGATTCCCGGAGCGGGCATGGCGGCTCACACCTGTCATCCCTGCACTTTGGGAGGCGGAGCCAGGAGGACAGCTCAAGTCCAGGAGGTTTCAGCAACAGAAGATGGGCTGGGACAGGGCTGGGATGTGGCCGCCCCAGGCACGGAGTGGCCCAGCCCGGTTTGTTCAGTGAGCAGGATGTTTCCACAGTCGGAAGGGGTGCTATCTCCTGTCTGTTACTAGAAAGTTCTATCATAACCCCACGGATGCTGACACACCACCATGAAACAATTACTGTCCTACCGCCCAGGGCGCCTTGTGCCTCAAGATGACTGGGAAGGTATTTGCTGTCCCCACACCCATCAGCACCCGAGAGGCCTGTCACTCCCCCCAGGGGGTTCCCCAGCCACCAGCCCTCGTTCACACGGTCACACCATTCCCACTCCCCAAAGCCACCTGTCAGGCACTGCGTGTCCCGGGGACTGGTGTCCCGGCTGCCAAGGAACCTCAGCTGGATCTGGCTGAGCTGTGAAAATAAAAATGTGGGCCGGGTGTGGTGGCTCGCACCTGTAATCCCAGCATTTTGGGAGGCCAAGGTCGGCGGATCACTTGAGGCCAGGAATCCTAGAACAGCCTGGCCAACATAGTGAAACCCCGTCTCTACTAAAAGTACAAAAATTAGCCCGGCGTGGTGGCAGGTGTCTGTAATCCCAGCTACTCGGGAGGCTGAGGCAGGAGAATCGCTTGCACCCGGGAGGCGGAGGTTGCAGTGAGTCGAGATTGTGTCACTGCACTCCAGCCTGGGTGACAGGGTGAGATTCTGTCTCCAAAAAAGAAAAAAAAGAAAAACGTGGCGTCTCTTGATCTCATCACATGGCATTTCCCCGAAGCTTGTTCAGCGCTGTCCCCGCTGTGGCCTGTGCTCACTTCCCAGGAAAGAGGTTTCTGTAGACAAAGCCAGTGCCATAGCGTGAAGACGCTTGCTTTTGACTTGCACGTCATCAGCAACGTGGGGCATATTTCTCCCCATCGACATGGCCTTCCACCACTTTGCAGCTCGGAGAACTCCACGCCATCTTGAGACGGGACATCCTCCTCTGTCTACCAATCTCTTTACTGTTTGAATTCCTACATTTAACTGTCAATCACCTGCAAACTATTTCTCTGGTGTAAAGTAGGATCAAAATTGATTTTCTCCCTTCCCCCAAATAGGCAACAAATTACCCTGACACTGTATTGAGTAATCTATTCCCTTGGGCTGATTTCTGGTGCTCTATCTCCACCCAGGCTGGTGCATCTCCTGCCTCTCCTCCTACCCCCTACAACCTCGCGTGGCTCCCCAGTACCCTGGAGAGAGTCCACACTTCTTAAAGGAGCTGACCGGGTCTCAGTGAGGGTCCTTGCTGTCTCTCAGCTGTCATTTTGCCATATAAGGCTGTGATTTGCCTGGACATTTTTGCTAACCTGTTGTTTCCTCTGCCTAGGACATGAACCCCTTCCACCACCCCAATGTTCTCCCACTCAGTGGGCTTCTCTGTTCGGCCCCCACATTGCAGCTGGAGCCTCGTGTCTATAACTGGGGCTGCCTTTGCTTGCTCCGCTGTGACCCCACGCTGCCAGGCTCTGATTCTCATCTCTCTCCACCTGAAGTCCACCTTCTGCACCGAAAGCTCGGGGCAGGTAGGGCTGGAGTTGGGGTTTCCTTTCCAGGCATTGAGTAGGCAATGCATGCTGAATGAATTCAGGGAAATATTAACTCTATAGCTGCCTATAAAAGAAGGCTACCAGGTCAGGCAACTGGTTTACGCCTGTAATCCCAGCACTTTGGGAGGCCGAGGCAGATGGATCACCTGAGCTCAGGAGTTCCAGGCCAGCCTGGCCAACATGGCGAAACCCTGTCTCTACTAAAAACACAAAAATTAGCCAGGCGTGGTGGCAGGGGCCTGTAATCCCAGCTACTTGGGAGGCTGAGGCAGGAGAATCGCTTGAACCTGGGAGGTGGAGGTTGCTGTGAGCTGAGATCACACCACTGCACTCCTGCCTGGCTGACAGAGCAAGACTCCATCTCAAAAAATACATAAATAAGTAAAGGCAGGCAATCCGAAATTAGCATATGTCATGGTTTTCTTGGGATGGGCCCTGGGCATGTCTATCTCTGGGTCTAACGGTGAGTATATCCCCTTGTCACTCTAAAAGTATCCCATTTGGGAAAATATATTGTCATATGGTTACCCTGTCACGAGGCTTCTGTGTGGGACCATTTTTCCTATTTCTATTGATAACACCTCCCTTCTCTTCTTTGACCAATTTCAGCTCAATGTCAATCACCGTAAGTCTGTAAGAAGCTTCCGTATCTGGTAGGAAAGACGTCCATCATTCTCCCTTGTCTCTGCATTTCTTTACTCTTGCCATTTGAATATTCATTCAGATGAACTTTTAGAAGGATTTTACCTCGTTTTGTAAAACTCGCCACCAGCCTGTTGAGGGACTGCATTCAACCTATGAATTAATTCTAGAATAACTTTTGGGTAATATTCCAACACGGCACGTCTCACCACTCTTGTTTTATTTGATATCTCTCAGGATAACTTTATAGAGTTTTTCATAATGATCCTACATTTCTCTTGTCAGTTCATTCCTGGGAATTGGGAGGGTTTTGTTGTTATTTTATTGGTGCCGTTGTAAGTGGGGACCGTTTATTTAATTATGTGTCTCGACTAGCTGTTGTTAGTACAGAGAAAAGTTATTGATTTGTATATGTTTGTTTGATTTCCAGCCCAGCACCTTCGTATTAAATTTTTATATTAAGTCATTTTTTTTCTCAGTTGCTTCTCTTGGGTTTCTAAGGTCTTGAATCATATGGTCAGCAAATAATTACAATTCTTCCCTGTAGACATCCCATTTAATTCTGTTTCATGTCTTATTGCTATGTCCAGAATTTCTGGACAATGATGAAAGCCTTGCTGTTTTTTAATATAAATTTTTGAATGGGAATCATTAAAAAAATCTCATCACCTAGAATGATTCTGGCTGTTGAACTGAGACAGATTCTTGACTTCGATAAAGAAGTGTGTCTCTGGTTCTATTTCTAGCAGTTACTTTAAAATCCGAAATTGGCACTAGATTGTATCAAATGCCTTTCGTCATTATGAACGTGCATGACAGCTGACCTGCGGACACTGTGTCGTTTATTAATAGACAATATCACGCCAACTTTGAATTCTTTGTTTAACTTCTCCATAATCATGGCCGATTCTTATCTCTGCGACATTCTGTGGAATTGGATTTCCTTGAGCGTCTTTCAGGCTTTTTGATCCAATATTCACGGGTGAAATCAGAGTGGGGTTTCATTTCCTGCAGGGTCTTGGCTGGTTTGGGGTTTGAGGCCGTCCTGGCTTCCTCCTCCAGTTCATCAAACAATGCTGCTGCTGGAAGCCCCTGGCTCGGTGGGCTCGGCCCCCGCCCCAGCGGATGTGTTCCGAAAAGCCCCACAGGCAAACACCACACGCCGCTTTGTAAAGTGAATGATCACGTTCTCAAGTGAAATGTCACGCCTCATTTATCTTCTGTGCTTTCCAGATTTGCACAACTCAGGGTCGGCTCAAAGTAGGGTGAATGACGGAGGAGCCTCCTCTGGGAGAGCTCACGACCGCCCGGAAGGCGTCCGATGCGGCGGATTCAGAGATGGCTTCTGGGAGGGGCTGGTCGTCAGGTGGGGCTGCCGAGGGCCTTGGAGGGAGACCCCAGCTCCCTGCCCGTGAGGCTAGGCCTGTGAGACCACCCCCACCCACCTTCTGGGACCTGCTGGTCTATGTGCCGGGGCATCCGTGCTGACAGATGGACATCCCGGTAGGCATTTGGGAGGGAGGGCACAGAGAATACAAAATGAGTAAACTGCCATCTCAGCCCCTTCGGGACAGCCGTTCTAACATAGCAGAAAAGGAACAGATGCAGGAAGTAAATAGGGGCTCAAGGCAGGGCTGCTAGGGCAGACCCTGTCTGCAAAAGACAGCTGTGTCTCTACCTCCCACCTGGAGTCTGCAGAGACCTTGCCACCCACTGCTGAGACACAGCACCCGTGAATCTGGGCTGGCCTGAGATAGCCTTGACCAAGACGCTGGTAGAAGCGAAGCCATGTCTGTCCTGGGCATAGCCCCTAGCTAGGCTGGCCTCCCTACCTCCTGTATCGTGGAAGCAGCCACCAGGTGAGAAAAGCGGCTTTCCCAGCACCTTGCTGTGAGACCTGCGTGGTGGGGGGTGTGGTCCCATTGGGACTGAGAGGTCAGTGCTGTGGCACTGGCTTGAGAGTGAAGGAGCCACTGCTGAGCAGGGTTGAACTGCCCCACTGAGCCCTTCCTAGTGCCTGACCCAGGAACCCTGAGCAAAAGAAGCTGCACTGAGCCCCTGGGGTGCAGGACTTTTTCGGGCAGTGGTGGATCACTGACTCACGCCAAACCCAAGGCCTCAAGTAAGAGGGAGTGGGTGGGGAGCCCCAGGCCTCCTCCAAGCTCACTTTCCCTATCCACCACAGGGGGCTGAGCTCTCGCTCTAAGAATCCACTGGAGAATTGGAGGGCTCCTGGCGGTGAGTTGAGCAGAGAGGCTCTGTGTGGTGTGAGGGCCAGGGGAAGCCAGCAGCGGCAACTCTGCAGGGCAGGAGAAGCTGAGCTTTAAGCTGAGTTTGCCTCCTGAGCAGCTGGTTGCTCCTCAGCTGGGTGATTTGCAGAATGTCCTTAACTTCTCTGAGCCTCAGTTTACCTTTCTGAAAAATGGGGCCACTGATAGCCACTAACAGGACCATCGTGAGAGTGAGATGCAATGTGTTCGTGAACACGCTGGGCACACGGAGGAGCTGGTGTGAAACTCCCCTTCTCTGACAGGAGCTGGGACCTGGGCGGGGCTTGATCCTCCACTCAGTTCCTGATGCTCACAAAACTCTGGGTCTTGCCCAGCCTCTGTTTTCTCTCTTCTGAAAACTGAAAATCCTAACTTCACCCTGGGGTTCCTGGAGTGGGGGAATGTGAGAAAATACATGTGCCGTGTGCTGCCTGGGGCGTGAAGTGGTCTGCAAAGCCGTCGGTGGCATTTGCGTGGACAGAAGGAAAGGTGGGGGGTCTGAACAAAGCCCAGGAGGTGTCCCCACACCAGGGGGCCTTAAGCGTTGGCACAGTGGCTTTCTGTGAGGGAAGGTGGCCAGGACCCTGAGTGAGGAGGACTAGGCGGCTGTTGGCAGCTGGTTTCTGCTCACTCAGCCAGCTCTGCAAACCCTCTGCCTGTCAGAGCCTATCAGGAATCTCTCTAATGACACAGCAAACATTAATTACAGCTGGAAGGCCGCAGAATGGGGTTGGTCTGAAAGAGGCTGCCCCTTGTTAGTCACTGAGCCTCTGGGGAGGGTGCAGGCAGGGGCTGGACTTCCTCCCCAGGGGCTAGTGTGGTGGCGGGGGGATGGGGAGCAGGGGCTGCTTCCAGGGCTATGGTGCAGACCACGGGTCCTGGGGGAGACCTCCTATTCTCACCCGTTTGGCGCCCTAAAGGAAAACCTGTCCTCGCAACCTGGAGCAGGAGAGGCAGAAAGAGAGGCCCCTAGGTGGAGCAGGAAGGCCTGGGACCCAAGTCCAGCCCTGCCTCTTACGGCTCTGGACAGAACACAGCCCATGCAAAGGGGCGGTGCTTGGACCTCTCGGCCTCTCTCAAACCCCTCCCCTGCACACAGGGTGGAGAGAAGGCCCATTCCCTGGGTATTCACAAGTCCAACAGGCTGCAAATAAGGACTAGGGGAGGTGAGGCACAGTGGCTCACACCTGTAATCCCAGAGCTTTGGGAGAGCAAGGTGGGAGAATTGCTTGAGTACAGCAGTTCAAGACCAGACTGGGTAACAAAGCAAGACCCAATCTCTGCAAAAAATAAGAAAGCAGCTGGGCATGGTGACACATGCCTGTAGTCTCAGCTGCTCGGGAGGCTGAGGTGGGATGATTCCTTGAGCCCAGGAGGTGGAAGCTACAGGAAGCCATGATCACACCACTGCATGCCACCCTGGGTAATCAAAAAAAGACTACTGGATAAGGCCAAGGCATCCAGGCAGACAGAATATTGGAAGGGAGTGGAGTCCTTGAGTTGAATGAGGAAATGAAGGGAAGCCCCTTGAGTGGGGCTGGGGAGACAGCCTGGGGCTGTCCTTCTAGGGCAGCCCAGGACTGACCATAGGGGCATCCCACTACTGAAGGTCCCAAGACTTAGTTCTCCTCCCTGTCCCTCTCATGGAAAAGAGAAAAAGGAGGATTCAGCCCTAGTTTCTTGGCCCCTAGAAATATCTGAGCTTCAGGAGATACCCCTAACAGAATAAAAGCCTCAGGAGATACTCCCACCAGAATAAAAGCCTCAGGAGATAACCCCATCAGAATAAAAGACCTTGTCTCATCATTTCTAGCTACCCCAGAGAGAAGAGAAAGACTGCAAGGTGGAGAAGCCTGGCTGAAGTTTGGGGACTCACACTCACCATCTCCACCTTCCTCATGTGCTCATTCATCCTTCATTCTCACAGTCATTCATTCATTCAGTATTTATTAAGTGCTGGGGGGTGGACAGGGAGGGAACCAAGACGGACGGAACAGGGTTGTTGTCTTCATGGATCACAGAGGCTCTGCGTGCTGAAGAGAACATGAGTAATGGAATCCCACAGCCCAACCCCAATGCTGGACACCAATCCTGTTGCTTGCTGCTGTGTGCCCCTGGGCAAGTGGCCCACCCACCCTGGGCTTCAATCTTTATGCCTGTAAAATGACCCCGGAAGGACTAAATAAAAGGACACATGGGAAGAACCCAGCCTGGCTCCTGTCTCAGTAGACATGGGTCCCCTGTGGAAGAACTTGGGACGTGCAGGGGAGAGTTCTGGTGGAGGAGGCATCCCAACCCGCCTGCGGGCCCTACTGCTAATAGCTGGGCTCATGTCCCACCCGAGGCTGGGACGATGGCCCGTCCCCTCTTCTCAAGGTGACGCCCTTGCTGTGCCTCTGGCTGTCACCTCCCACCTGCCCACCTGTCTGTATCCAGGAGGTGGGGGCAGAAGGGACTTGGGGGCCCTCCCTGCACAGAGCCTGGGCTAGAAGCGAGTGGCTGGCTAGCTCTCCCTGGAGGCCCGGGTTCCCTCTGCAGCAGCCACTACATGTCAGGGGGATCCAGGGACCCAGGAGAGCACATGCTGATGGGCATGAGGCCTCGGGGGAGCTGGGCTGGCTTGGCCTTGGGGAGGGACTTGGCGTAGCGTCGGGCTGAGCGTGCCGCCAGCATATGTCTGAGCGGGCACATTTGGCAGGGTCCATATGCTGACTGCTATAAATAGATCTTCTCATTTAGGCTTCAAAGGGCCAAGGTGAGGAAGAACCGACAGGGTTTGGAGCGGCACCGTGCAGGCAGGACTGCGGCTCTTGGCTTGGGGTGGGAGCACCAACCAGAGACCCACAGTGGCTCATGTCCCCATCCCAGCACAGTGGCCTGGACAGAGCTTGGGTGCGGTCGCTATGGAGCAAGGAGAGGTCAGGCCCGTGGTGGGTGGGGACCTTGGAGCCCTGCGTTCTCCAGCTGAAGACCCACTAGGCCCTGGGCAAGAACAGTGTGTGTCTGAGTGTGATTTTTGTGTGAGTGTGCATTGTGTGTGAGTGTGATTTTTGTGCAAGTTGTGTATTTGCGTGTGAGTGTGATTTTGGGTGAGAGTGTACTCTGTGTGTGTGATTTTTGTGTATTGTGTGATTTTTGTGTGAGGGCATACTGTGTGATTTTTGTGCGAGTGTGTATTTGTGAGTGTGATTTTCGGGCGAGGGTGTACTGTGTGTGTGTGATTTTTGTGCGAGTGTGTATCGTGTGTGTGATTTTTGTGCGAGTATTTGTGAGTGTGATTTTGGGTGAGGGTGTACTGTGTGATTTTTGTGCAAGTATTTGTGTGTGATTTTTGTGCAAGTGTGTATTTGTGAGTGTGATTTTTCGGCGAGGGTGTACTATGTGTGATTTTTGTGCAAGTGTGTACTGTGTTATTTTTGTGAGTGTGTACTGTGTGTGTCTGAGGTGACTTTTGTGTGAATGTGTACTGTGTGTGCATATGTGGGCGTGTTCTCAGCCTCTGGCCCCTTCAGCCACGGGTCTACCACTTGCTCCTCCCCACCCTTTCCCGATGTGCACACACAGACACACACACATGTGTTACACACACGAGCATCTAATTACTGCCTCACAGCAGGCAGGCGTCCGACAGCTGGGGCAGCCAGAGGACATTCCATTTTCGGTGAAGCTGACAACACTGGAAACTACCCAACTGGGGTGCGAGTGCACCCTCTCAGGAGTGACTTAGTCAATGAGACGGCAGCCAGGCCCCGGGAGGGAGGCCTATGTTCTGCTCCCACCCCACCCCCGCTCTGCCTCGCACCTGCCGCCCTCCCTCCCTCCCTCCCGTCTGTCTAGCTCCCCGCCTCTCTAAGGCTGCACCAACCTGGCAGACACACGCACCTGTCACCGGCCTCGCCTGCGCCCTGTCCCGTCCCACTGTCTCCTCTCCTCTCCACACCACCAGGGCCCCCGCCAGCTGCCAGGAGCTCCAGCGCCAGCTGTGGGCGGGCAGCCTCCCTCCGGGAGTCATCAGCCTATTCCCTGGGTTCCTTCTTCCCTAAACACAGTGCCTGGCCCCTGCTGCCGGCCAAACTGCCTGCACCCACCAGGTTTTGGGGTGTCAGGGTCACCTGCTCCCCCTCCCTAATCCTAGCCTCTGCCCCACTTCTGGGAGACCCCTCTTTGATCCCCAGCCCAAGCTTACTTAGGGACAGAACCGCCCTCTGGGGAGCAGGGCTGGGCCGTGACACCTTGTTCTGCCTCCTGGGCTGTGCCCCTACCGACAGGGGCCTCACCTGCACCATGCCTGGCATGGTGGGGAGACGACTGGCACCTGACATCAGGGCAGGGCCAGTGTCCACTGTGAGGTAAGGAGATGAAGGTGATGATGCTCTCGGAAGTTGGCAAAGAGGCTGACCCAGGCCAAAAGGGGTGCCAGGGATGCAGGAGGGGAGGTGGGTGTGAGGCACAGATGACCCTGACCTTGAGGAAGGGGCAGTGGTGGCCGTGAATCTGCGAATCCACCGAGAAGAATCGGGTGAGACACACCTGGCCTCTGTGACAGGCCCTGGGGGGAGTTGCGTTCATGGGGACCCGCCCTCCGCCAAGGCTGCGGTCAGTGATCACTTATGCTTGAGTCCCTCAAAGGGCCGGGGTTCCCCAAAGGGGGGTCCATGCGAGGGTCATGAGCTCTGTCCTCACCCAGTTCTACCTGTGAGTAGCAGTTTGGATGAAATTTGAGAGTTTGCAGGAGGGCCAGGACCAAGACCCAAGCCTTCCCTCCTGCCGGACTGAGTGAGGGTCAGATTCATCTCCACAACTCACACAGGGCAAAACTCACACCCACGTAGCCAGCCAGCAGGGAGGTGGGGCCGCACAGCACCTCAGGGAACAGAAAGACCAAGAGTAAATTCAAGGGTAAACATGGCCACCTGAGAAGGCAACATGGGCTGACTTAATAGAGATACGTTAGGTAGAATAGAGGAGGTGATCTGGTTCTGCCCAGCACTGCTTAGCCACGATGAAGGGTTTGGTTTCAGACCTCCAGGGAGATCATAAAAGCTCATGCTAACGTTGCACCCACCACACGCCAGACACTGTGCTAGAAACTCTGCATATGTTAACATGTTGGATACTTATGGTAACCCTGTGACATCTGTGCTGTTATTTCCAATTTACAGATGAGGTGCAGACATGTTCGTGAACTTGCCTGAGTTCCCACGGCAACTAAGTGGTGGAGCCGGGGCCCAAGCCAAGGCAGCCTGGCCCCATAGCCCGTGTGACTAACCACATCCCGTGTGGCTTACAAGTCAGCGTGGGCATGTTTCCGGGTAAATGAGTGGCCCCAATGGGAGAGGACACAACGTCAGCTCATCCAAAAAAAGTGGGAGGAGATGGGGTGTCTGGCTGAGGGAAGGGGCGTCAGGTGCACTGCAACTCACAGAGCTGCCTACAGCAGAAGAAGGCTCCCCGACTCAGGGCAGGCACTGCACGTGGCCACTCCTCATCCTCCCAGAGACTTCTCCACGCCTGACAATGAGAGTGGGACACGGTATGCAGTGCTGGAAAACAACTAGGCAACATCTCACCAAGGCAAAGATTCTTGCAGCCCAAGAGCCCAAGCCCCAGGCCTGGGCACAGCCTCGGAGAAGCCGGCAGAGCTGTCCAAAGATGTTCCTGACAGCATTGTTTATAATGGTGACAGGGCGGACACCAGATGTCCACGAGAGAGTGGACCAGAACCTTGTGAGGCATGGGCTTGGTGGAGTACTATGCAGCAGTGAAAAAGAAGGAACCACTGGACCACGTGCACAGAGTGGATCCCACTCACAAATATGCCTCCCAGCCAACAAGCAAGCTGTCCAAGATACCTACTGCATCACACCGCATATCCAAAGCTTCAGAGCTGGCAAAAGTGTATTACATAGGCATTTGTACTAATATGGTCACAGTATTAAAAAATGTGTCACAATAATGTTGTGGGGGTCTGTCGCACAGTGCTGTAAATCCACAGAACACCACTGAACTGCATGCTGAAATGTGTAAGATGGTAAATTTTATGTGTATTTGACCACTATGAAAACAAATTTTTTGGCCAGGCGCGGTGGCTCAAGCCTGTAATCCCAGCACTTTGGGAGGCCGAGACAGGTGGATCACGAGGTCAGGAGATCGAGACCATCCTGGCTAACACGGTGAAACCCCGTCTCTACTAAAAAATACAAAAAATTAGCCGGGCGAGGTGGCGGGAGCCTGTAGTCCCAGCTACTCAGGAGGCTGAGGCAGGAGAATGGCGTGAACCCGGGAGGCGGAGCTTGCAGTGAGCTGAGATCCGGCCACTGCACTCCAGCCTGGGTGACAGAGGGAGACTCCGTCTCAAAAAAAAAAGAAAACAAATTGTTTTTGAGATGGAGGTTCACTCTTGCCACCCAGGCTGGAGTGCAGTGGCGCACTCTTGGCTCACTGCAACCTCCAACTCCTGGGTTCAAGTGATTCTCCTGCCTCAGCCTCCTGAGGCGCCCGCCACCATACCCGGCTAATTTTGTATTTTTAGTAGAGACGGGGTTTCACGATGTTGGCCAGGCTGGTCTTGAACTCCTGACCTCATGGGACTCCCCACCTCGGACTCCCAAAGTGCTGGGATTACAGGCATGAGCCACCGTGCCCAGCCAAAAAAGTTTTTAAAGAGAAAGAGGGATATAGGATCTCAAAGGGGAAGCTTTCAGTGCACAGGGACTAAGCTGGGAAGGGGGCGGGTATTTAGGTATTCATTGTATTATTCCTTAGATCATTGATTGTATTAAATATTTTATAACTAGTGAAATATTTATAGGGGATTTCTTAAATATTTGAGACATTGTAAATATTTTATAATCACTTTTAAAATGTTTTAGAAAGCAATGGGCTGCCATGTAAGACTGAGCTCCCCGTTAGCGGAGGTATACAAGGAGAGGCAGGACACCAGAGATGCCACTAAAGTGCTGGGGTGGAAGGCGGACAAAAAAAGTAGCTCCTGGCCAGGTGCAGTGGCTCACGCCTGTAATCCCAACACTTTGGGAGGCTGAGGTGGGCAGATCATTTGAGGTCAGGTGTTTGAGACCAGCCTGGCCAACATGGTGAAACCCTGTCTCTACCAAAAATACAAAACTTAGCGGGGCATGGTGGCGGGTGCCTGTAGTCCCAGCTACTCAAGAGGCTGAGGCAGGAGAATCGCTTGAACCCTGGAGGTGGAGGTTGCAGTGAGCCGAGATCGCGCCATTGCACTCCAGCCTGGGTGGCAGAGTAAGATTCCATCTCAAAAAAAAAAGAAAAAAAAAAGTATCCTAAATTGGGCTAGCTGTGAGGGTCACTCACGAAGTTTAGAAAAAGAGGTTTCCAAGATGTACTCTGGGGTCCTGATTTGGTAAGTCTAGGTCGGGCTAATCACCTGTACTTGTTAATGTGCCCCCTTCTCCAGCTGGACCACCTGCCTGGTCTAAGCACTGTTTCTCTAGTCCCAAGGACCAGGCCTGGGCCACCTGGGCCCCTGACCAGCTCAGCCATTCCCAGGGCTGGGGCAAAAGACCATCCACTTCATATCTGTTGTAGTAAAGGATGAGATGTACCCATCCCAGAACATTCCTGGAGCTGTAAGCCAGGGGTCTCTGGCAGTGAGACACACAAAACTCCCATAGCACAGATGGAATCACTGAAGCCCAGAGAGGGGAAGGGAGGGAGTGTCACAGAGTCACAGGGGACGAGCGAGACTTGAGCTTGGGCCTTCTTGTTCCCTTCCAGGACCTCCCTATGCCATGGGCAGAGGTACTGACTGGCTTCACAGACCCCCAGACAACAGACAGTAATCGATGGTTTTGGGGGCCGTCCCCGCCTCAGAACACCCCCTTTCACCCCGACAGGCCTGGCTTCCACTGGGCACTGAGGAAAGACCTGATGGACTGAGCGTGATGGGCTTGGCAGGTACGTAACTCGATGCCATGCAAAATGGTGCCCATCAGAAGCTGAACCTTCATCTCACAGGCTGATGGCTTTAAGGCCCCAGCTGTTCTTCATCCAGCCGACAAGGCGTTTAAAGCACCTACTATGTGCCAGGCGCCATGCTATGGCATGGCACAGGGCAAATGGGATGCACTGTCCAGCAAGTTCGCTGCCTTGTGTGTGCCTTCCAGTGTGCCTGGAGTCACATCAAGAGAAGCTCCCAATATTGGCATCTGCCCGCTGAGAGCTTGCACCTACACGCTTAGGGCCTGAGAGGGAACGGGATTTTCCCTGAGTCACATAGTGAGGTCACCTCACTCCAAGGTAACACCCCTGTACCTCCCTGAAAACATTAGGCCTGACTGGGCAGCCAGGAGGAGGGTAAGTGAGTGATCAGCCATGTAACTGCCTCCCACTGGCTCTCCCTCCCCCAGTACAAGTTGCTAAATCTCTCTGTGCCTCTCAGCTACCTCACAGGGATGAGAGAACTCATTACGGTAATGCTAGACAGCTTTTATCCAATGTTTAATTGTGCAAGTGCTGACACATGTTTATTTAAACATGTTATTAAACACATAGAAACACTATGATGTGGAGAGTCCTCGGATCGTTCTCATTTTCCAGAAGAGGAAACTGAGGCACAGGGAGAGCACATGGAACACGTTGGTAAGAGACACAGCTGGGACCTGGGCCCAGGCAGGATGGGTGTGGGGCTGCCTCTGTACCAGAGGCCAGTCACCCGAGCATGCAAGGTCTGAGTTTGTTCATGCTCAGTATTTAGTAGTTGTTACTTTAGACAATAATACAATGATGTTCTATGTTACATAATAAAAGTAAGAGCTTACACTGTGGAAGAGAGATCCAAGTACTAGGTGGTGGGGGGTGCTGGGGGGAGGAGGGGATCCCACCACAGGAAGGGGAGAGAGGTGGTCTCCAGGGCCCGAGATGCACTAGAATAGGAAGGAGCTTTTAAGGAGTTCAGAAAGGCATCACAACCTGCTGAGGTTCTTGGCACACAAGCTGGCGCAAAGAGCCATCTGGTCTACCACCTGCCTGGTTAGATGGGGCCGGGTTACTGAAGGCGGTTTTCCATTCATTCATGCCACAAACCTGCACGCTGGTTCCCTGGCTCATGGCCTCGGTGTTCTCTGCTGTGCCTGGGTGGAGGCTGGGGACCCGTTCCTGAGGTTTGCTGGGGCATAGCTGGCTGCCCCTTTCCAGCAGCTGTTTGGGCCTCCCGACAGGCGTGAGCCAGCAGGCCTCTGGGAAAATCAAGGGCAGGCAGAGGAAGCCTGGGGCCCACTGTGGAGACGTCTGCCCCCTGACTGTTCCCATCTTCGTCTTCCCACTGGAGTAAGGGCAAAGGCCATGGACTCCATCCAGGCTGGGCCTGAGTGCAAGGATACTGGCTTCCCTGGGACAGGGAAAATGGGCAGAGGGTGGGGTTTAAAAGGAGAGGTGTCTGGCTGGGACATCTCCAGGCAGCATCAGGCTCGCAAAGGACACTGTGCCAAGATGCTGTCAGCTGAGTCTTATTTCTGGGCTGAGAAAGGGGAACCCAGGACATGGACTGCCGGGTGGCGGGGGCTGGGGTTTGCAGAGGAGATGGTGGGGGGGGTGCTTTGCAGAGGTGACGGTGGGAGAGGGTTTGCAGAGATGACGGTGGGGGAGGTCCCCCCCGCCTCCTAGCCATTT
Organism: Colobus angolensis palliatus; assembly: GCF_000951035.1. NCBI lineage: Eukaryota > Metazoa > Chordata > Mammalia > Primates > Cercopithecidae > Colobus > Colobus angolensis. The sequence continues at coordinate 2,026,240 of NW_012117710.1, read as the reverse complement.
GCTCCTGGCCTGATCCCAGTGCTTCGAACCCCGCCATTTGGGGAGATTTCTCTGGGCCCTGTTGTGTCTTTGGTTTTCAAGAAGACGCCAAAGGTCTGCCAACAGACCTGGAAAGGGCAGTGTCCTCACAGAATCAGAGTCTGTGGCCCCATCTAAACTCAGCTCCTCCTTCTGTGGGTTGAGGGAGGGCGGGAGGGCACTGCGGGGGCTGGGAGGCTTGGGGAACAATGGGGCATCTCTAAGACACAGGGGTCTCCAGGGGTGGGTGTGTCCAGAGGGCCCTGGCTGCGGAAGTGGGAATTAGAGGGGGCTGCCTAGCCCAGAGCTGGTCCTGTTGGTGGGCGGGGCCCTGTTGGTAACCCCTGGGGGTGGAGATGGAGGCACTCATTCAATCCTGGACGTGATGCAAGCGGTCAGGACCCTGGACAGCTCCAGGCTGGTCCCCAGACACTCTAGGGGGCCAAAAAAAAAAAAGAGGAAGCTCACATTTCCAGCCTCCTGTGCATCCCATCCTAAGAACTCCTGGAGTGTGGCTCAGAGGAGGTGAGGTTCTCGGGAAGAGAAATGAGGGCAGAGGCCCAAGACCCCTCTGTCCAGGATGGGATGCCAGAGAGGTCAGAGCTGATGTCCACAAGCCAATCAACAGGTAAGAAGGAATTGGAACCAACACGGCCAGGGAGGGGGCCTTTCTGGAGTCTAGAGTGGCTCCATCGTTAACTGTGGTGTGAACGAGGACCTCAGCTTCCCCAGCCAGAACACAGATGGAACGGTCTCCAGGTGGGTGACTGCCCATCCCGGTCCGCCCTACTGTCCCAACGTCACTACAAATGCCGCCTCTTTGTACTCTCAGAAGTGCTCTGGTTTGGACACTAGATTACATAGTCGCTGTCTCTCTGGGCACCTTTGCATTCAACACATGCTAATGATTTCCTCCTATTTCTTTTTTTTTTTTTTTTTTTTGAGACGGGGTCTCACTCTGTCGCCCAGGCTGGAGTGCAGTGGCCGGATCTCAGCTCACTGCAAGCTCTGCCTCCCGGGTTTATGCCATTCTCCCGCCTCAGCCTCCCGAGTAGCTGGGACTACAGGCATCCGCCACTACACCCAGCTAGTTTTTTGTACTTTTTAGTAGAGACGGGGTTCCACCGGGTTAGCCAGGATGGTCTCGATCTCCTGACCTCATGATCCACCCGTCTCGGCCTCCCAAAGTGCTGGGATTACAGGCTTGAGCCACCGCGCCCAGCCGATTTCCTCCTATTTCAACTGGTAGCCAGAAAGGCTTTCAGCCAGGACCAAGGAGAGGCCCTGTGGAGGGGTCAGTTACCCCTGGCGCTACTTCCCATTCTCCAGCCAGGCCCGCTGAGGACGACCCACTCTCCCTTCTTCCTGCAAGGTACTGCGGCCCCAGGGTGTCCAGAGGAATCAGTGGCCAAGACCTTTCGTTGGTCCCCATTCTCCTTTTCCTCCTTTACTAATTGAACTCCAAATTTAAGCTGGACCCACCAAAATGCTACATTTCTAGCTGCCCTTGCAGCCAGGACCACATTCCAGCCAACAGGATGTGAGTGGAGTTGAAGTGTCCCACTGGTGAACTACTCCCTTAAAAGGAATGGGCATACATGCTCCTTGCCAGCTGGGATGCAGATGTGATGGTGGGAGCGGGAGCAGCCACTTTGGTCCCAGACATGGAAACTACAGCTGATGGTGACACAGCCACTCTACCAGCCCTGGGCCACTGACTTCTGGCTGTTTGTGAAAGAGAAATAAACTTCTATCTTATTTAAACTACCGTTCTTCAACAGCTTGTCCTACCTAATACAGATGAGAGGCTTCTCCCTCAAAGGAGCAGATTACAAGGGAGGGGGCCTGGCACAATCTGGAGGTACTCTGGGCAGATGGGGAAGGGAGGAGAAGCAGGACTACAACTTCCTCCTCCTCCCCTGCAATCTGTCCCTGATATGCCCAATTTTCTTTTTCCCACCCTGGCACCACAGCTCCACCCTGGCCGTCCCTATACTTTGCACATGCCATGCGTGGTGGAGACACCACTGTTTCTGTCATCTCTCGCCTCACACCCAGAAGCCCCCTGTGCCCCTCTAAGTTCCACACACTCTTCCTTCCTAGAAGGCCACTCTGATCTGTCTCATTCTCTGAGTTCTGCATGCGTGCACCGTTCCTCTCTGGGAGGATCAGGGCCCCCCATGAACCACATCCCCAGCCAGGCCTGGGCTCCCAGGGGCACAGCTAGGGCTCCAGCTTCCCCCCACCTTCTTCTGAGTGGAGCACACAGTAGGACCGTAGCAGGTGCTTGCAGACTGGGCACCCTGCCTACCTCCACCTGCCCCTTCCTGGGTGTCCCAGAGGCTCAGCGTGTCAGCTGAGCAAGCCTGGAACTGCGGCCCACTGAGGTACTCATGGCATCTCAGTGCCATGCTGCCATGCCATGGCAGCATACCATGGCCATGCTGCCAGGCCAAGTGGCCAGGCCAGGATGCTCCAACGTCCTGAGCAGCCTAAGCTAGGGCAGGCAGAGAGCCCCACAGGCTGCTCCAGGTGCCTGTGATCTCCATGTAGAGAACAGCAAGGCTGTGATACTGGAGCATGGGCAGCTCTCCTGGGCTCCTGCTCTGGGCAGAGGCACAGCCCCTGTCCGCCTCTATTTCCTGTGTGTGGTGGCACCACTGATGCCCATCACTCAGGGCTGTGGTGTTACGGAGAGGCTGCATCTAGAAGGTGCTCAGTAAACGTGTCCTTCTCCTTCCACGCTTCCCCCTCCTCCCTCCTGCACACTCTGGCAGAGAGGCAGCTCCTTGAGCTCTGGGCCACGTCTCTCCAGATCAAATCATTGCTATGGAAAAACAACAGCGCTGTCTGCTAATTTCCCTCTGGCTCCCATGCCCCGTGCTGGCCACCTGCGCCCTGGCCCCTGCAGTTCCTCCTCTTCTCCCAACTCTCCTTCCTCCCTCCTCCCCCTCCATGGCTGCCGTCAAGCCAGACCTTGGCGCTGGCCTCCTCCCCAGGCCCTCCAGTTCCCCCGCACGCTCTCTGACCCACTTTCGCTGCTGGATTCACAGTTTCCTGGGTGGGGCTGGGGGAGCGTGGCTGCAGCCCTGGCTGGGAGTCACTGGGGCTAAGTTTGCAGGGGGAGGGGACGGCTACGGCATGCACGCAGCCCCCAGGGGTCATCACACGACATGTATGCACAGGGATGCACACACCTGTGTGTACAGAATGTGGATATTCCTTATCCACATTCGGGGATGCGGGGGGCCTGGGGATCACACCTGTGCAGGCATGTAGCTGGGTCAGCCTGGGGCACGCAAACACGTATACACACATAGACATACACACATGTCCAGCAGCAGGAAGGAAGGCAGCTGAGGCTATGGAGGGAGGATGGGGGAGACTCAGTGACAGCTGCCCAGAGGGCTTGCCGGGCACATGCCAAGGCCCCAAGAGGGCTTCAGACTTTAGCCAGGCCATCACCTCACCAGATGCTGTGTGACCCCCTGGGGCCTGGGCCTCCACAGCACACAGCACGATGACCCTAGACTCTCTGGCTGTGGGACCAGCAGGGAAACCTGGAGGTAGCTCAAGCCAAGGCTGGACTGCAGGGTCGTAGGACCTTGGGGTGGGCAGAACCTCAAGGTGGGCAGGAGACGGGAGCAAGTGGAAGGGGAGCAGGCACAGCTGAGAGGACTCCTGGCTTCTCATTCACTTACAGACCCTCACCACCAACTCACTGAGGAAGAACACAGAGAGGTTACATGACTTGCCTCTGTGTGCACAGCTGGTGAGCAATGGCGCCCACAGTTAAACCTGGGCCTGGGACAGATCCCTCCCGCTGGGTGCCAAAGAGCAGGTCAGAGACGAGGATACAGAGGCCAGAGTTCAAAGTCAGGGGGAGGGTCTACGAGGGGAGGAGGCCAGAGTTCGGGCTGAAAGACAAATTCTGCGGCAGGGATGGGCAAACTGGGGCCGGAGGCAGCCTTCAGGAGCCCTGACCCAGGGGAAGGAGGGAATCTCCAGGGCCTGCCCAGCGGGAGAGGCCAGAGGCAGGGGGCGGGGCATCTGCAGCCACGCCCTCTATCTGCTAATTAAGTTACAGGAGTCACATGATGTAAATGACAGGAGGAAATTAAAAGACCAATGAAGATCTAGGAGCAGAAGCTGGATCCCTGCAGCCTGGCCTGCTGCAGGAGTAGGTTGATTGCGGCGGGGAAGGGGCTTTGTAGGAGGCAGAAGCTGGCAGAAGACCCAGGTGCTGGAGAGGGGAAAGGAACAGCTCCCTTCTCATCCAGGGTGGCCCATGGGGCAACTCCGTCCAGGCTGGGCTTGGGCAGTTCCGAGTGTGTGCAGAGGTGAGATAGGATGGAGGCAGCGGCTGCCCTTGTGCTGGGCTCCTGTGAGGAAAAGCAGCCAGGTGTGGGGTGGAGGCGGAAGCAGGGAGAACCCAGGCTGGGGTAAGGGATGCCCCTGGAGGATGCCCCAGAATGGGCCGTGGCTCATCTTACAAATGCCAGCATGCACCTTGTGAATACCACCAGGACAAGATCTACTGCCTGGCATCTAGTAGATGCCAAATAACCACTTGGCAAACGAATAAGACGTGTAGTAAGCACCAACCGAAAGGCAGCAGTGACCGCCGTGGGCAAGAGAACGGCTCAGGTGTTGGCCGCTACCTTCCTAATGACAAGGAACAGACTTAGCTGGTGTATTCCCTTCCTCTTCACCTCTACCCACTTCCTGGTTTCCTGCCTGAGATGCAGATACAATGGCCGGAGGTGTGGCAGCCATCCTGAGGCCATGAAGACAAATGTCCACAGCTGCAGAGCAGGAAGCTACAAGGACCCTGGGCCACTGACAACCCCCTTAGGCTGCGTACCAGCTCCACTGCCACCCTCTTTGCATAAGAAAAATGACCCCCATGTGGGGTTCAACCATGCAGTGTTTAGGTTTGTCTTACACAGATAAATTCAGTCCCTAGCTGACACAGCATAAACTACTACTGAATCATTTTATGAGAAAGTTACTCTCACTTTAATACCCTTGATTACAACAAGAAGAAAGTCTCAGATCAGGGTTGGTGAGTCTTGAACACCTCTGCACACTTAACTGCTCTCCCTTTTTAATAAAGCAAGAGCAGGCCTTGGGCTCCGAACCTCCCCCGGGGCTACAGCATCCAACTAGAATTTAATAACATTGTTTTGTTTCCACTGAATTTATTTTTATGATTATGAATTCTATTTATGGCAAGAGAGGCTTGTTTTCCATTTGTAGTAGTGCTATAAAGCTTCCCTTTTAAATAAATGTATTTAGGTTTTTAAAAAGTGAATGGATTTAGAGGAAGGCGGTAGGCTTGAAGTCGGAGGTGGTATGCGGAGTGGTGAATGGAGTCTGGTGGGGATGCTGCCCAGCCCTGCACTGCTGCTTTGAGGGACAGTCTGTCCCGGGCAGGGGGAGCAGGCAGGGCTGGGGTGGTTAAGCCTGGCCCCTCTGTATGCTGGGGGCTGAGCCTCTCTCGTGAGAGGGTTTGTTCAGCCTGGAGACAGGCAATGGGTTTCCCTTGGGGCTGGGGAATCTCTAGAAGATGCAGCCTCAGAGGCGTAGGCTGGTCAAGTGGGCGATGAGCTGTAGGCAGTGACTTGAAGCTGTCCTGGTCACTGAGCCACGACTCAACGTCCCAGGTTCCTTCCAGCCCGCCTGTGTGAGGCAAGACTTCAAACGCGGGGGCTCCGGGAGCCGGCGTGACCTTTTGCTGATTAGCTCGCGCTGTTTGCTCGGCAGCCACCAGCTGATCTCTGGACGGTGGCTCAACATGCCAGCCACAGCCGCCTGTCACCCTCTGGCAGATAAATAACTGCTCCTGGAGAGGTGGGGGAGGGGAGCCGGGCGTGCGGCAGTGTTGGGGGAGCGGCTGCACGCAGAATGCGGGGATTGGTGAGGTGGCCTTGGGCGAGTTGCGGGGATGTCAGCCCTGCAGTTCAGCAGCACCTCTGCCAGCAAGAGCATCGTTCTCACTCCCCAGAAAGGGAAACTGAGACCTACGGAGGGGAAGGGGCTCGCAGACAGGGTCTGGGCTCACCTCTCTGGGCTCCCAGGCCCTGCTGTCTTCAACAGGCCTCTGCCTCCTATCACAGCCTCCAGCCCACCCCCGGCCTCTCTCCCTGGTGCTGAACGAGTCCAGCCAAGGTCACCCAGGGTCACAGGATACCAGAGAGCCCCTTCTAAGCTCTCAGTCACTGCCTGGATAAAAGCAACTTCTAGGGACCAGGCCTTGAATGCAGGAATGGAGGAGAGGGGCAGAGGTGTTAGAAGCTGGGAAACTTCAACTCACTGAATGACAAAAGGATGTCCCTAGAAGGGATCTCGGAAACAATGCGTCCCATCCCCAAGTTCCCGAGGAAGACCAGCAGAGCAGCTGCCTCCAACGTCAGACCGCACAGGAGCCAGGGCCCATCTGTCTTACCACCTGCCTTCTGAGGTGGGCCGGGCTGGGAAGCGTCCCATCTACTTATTCAACAAACGTTTATGCACCGTCTCCCACCTGCTGGGCTCTGAGGCTCACAGCACAGAATCAGCAGCGTGGGGCTGATGCAAGAGAGAAGACAGAGACTTCATGCCTGGAGAGGACTCTGGAGGCTACGGGGCTGGGGTGATCCCACCAGGCTGCGGTGAGCCTGAAGGAGCCTGAACTGGGGCTGGGATGGAAGGACAGGTGTCTCTGGGAGGAAGGAACTAACATGGATAGGGAGCGTCGGTGTTCTGGAGACTGCTGAGTTCCCATTCCATGCTCAGGGCAATGCCCACTGTGGTTGAATGAGCACCTGCTTGATGCCAGGCAGTCTACACATCCCACTGAAGGCTTCACTCCCAGGAGGGGCCTAATTTTCCCTATTTTATAGATAAAATGTGGGCAGGGACTTGAAGTTGTCCTGATAAAAGATAAGAGATAAAAGAGGGAGGTCAGAGGTAGAAAATGACTTGCCCAGCATTTCACATCCAAAACCCAGCAGGGCAGAGGTGGTCTGACCTTTAAAAAGGAAAGAAAGCCTAGGTGTGGTGGCTCACGCCTGTAATTCCAGCACTTTGGGAGGCTGAGGCAGGCTGATCACTTGAGGTCAGAAGTTTGAGACCAGCCTGGCCAACATGGTAAAGCCCCATCTCTACTGAAAACACAAAAATTAGCCGGCCATGGCAGCAGGTGCCTGTAATCCCAGCTACTTGGGAGGCTGAGGCAGGAGAATCACTTGAAAATTGGAGGCAGAGCTTGCAGTGAGCCGAGATTGCACCACTGCACTCCAGCCTAGGCGACAGGGCAAGATTACAAAAAAAAAAGGAAAAAAAAAAAAGAATCATACAAACTTGGGGGACAGGGTGTTCCAGGCAAAAGGACCCCCATATGCAAAGACACAGAGAGGGAAGGCCCGTGGCTGCCACTGGCCATCTCAAGCAAAGCTCAGCTCAGGCCTCCCAACCACTGTCCCATCCCCAATGGCTGTGCAATGGCCTGGGGTCCACACAGCCCAGTCCGCTGGCCTCACCCTAACTGTCCGCGCTCTTCCGCAGCCCTGTGGGCCTCTGTGTTCTGTCTGCTGCAACGTGGGTCTCAGTCTGGAGGCCGGGGGTTCCTGGGCTCCTGGCATGGTCCGAGCTGCCGCCCCCTCCCCCAGACTGCCCTGTCTTCCCAAGAGCTCCCAGCCCAGGGAAGCCCCATCGAGAGAGGGTCTGTGGGGACATCCTCACATTTCAGGTGGGGACACTGTCGCCCACAGAGTGGCAGGTGCAGATCACTGTCACAGGGCTTTGCTTCGGTAGGTGATCAGCACAGATTGGACGAATACGTGAAGAACTGAAAACTGGGATTTCTGTTTCTGAGCATGCTTTCTCTCTCTCGCTCTCTTTCGCTCTTTTTCGCTCTCATTCTCTCTCACTCGCTCTCTCTCACTCTCTCGCTCTCTCTCTTCAAGGTTTTTCCTTCCCATGTCTCTCTGAGCCTCTGGCTGTCTCCTCCTCTTTCTGGAAGTCTCTATATTTTCTGGATCTCTCTGCTCCTCTCTCATCTCCTCCTCTTCCCACACTCCCTGCCCTTCCCTGCCCTCCCCTCCTCTGGCCTCTGGGTGTTTGGGGCACAGGTTGAGTAGGGGTCCCACAGGCTGGTCTCAGTGGCAGCTGCCACCACCCACCCCTGTGCAGCGGACCCACCCTCATTTCCACTTTCTAGGCCAACTGACAGACCCACATGGAACACAGAGTCTGCACACAGGGAGGACACTCTGTCTCCACTCTGAAGACGCAGCCCGGACCCGGGGCTCTCACCGTGAACCCCCCAGGAGCCTGGTCCATATATTCCCAGGAGGAGGGGGACCTTCCCTGAAATACAAAGGTGGTATCAAGGTCAACAGGGCTTGGAGGGATCCCAGATGGGAAGGAGGGACTATCCCACTGGGGAGGAGGAAGACCACAGATGGGGCCAGGTAGGGCTGGCGTCTGAGTCCCTGCTGATCCTGGCTCGGGCAGGGCAGCCCATTGTGCCTCAGGGAACTCCAGGCTAGGGGCATGGAACATCTGGGGCCTCACTCCCACTTTGTGAAGATTTTGCTGGGTGGTCTCAGGAACGAGTCCCTTCCCTTCTCTGGGCGTCAAGTTCCTCATCTATACAAGGAGAAAGATAGGTTCATGATCCCGAAGGTGTCTTCCAGGACTAACGTTCTAGGCAGTATTCAAGGCAGCAGAGCAGGACAGAGCTAACAGCGCAGCGGACCAGGGGCTGGGGCCTGGGCAGGGAGCAGCCTGTCCTGGGGACCCCATTGCCTGCCAGCCTTTGTGGGAAGGAAGGAGAAAGACGTGGAGAAACGAGCATTGGCCTGTGAGTTAGAGGAGACTTATTGCCCCGATCTGACTCTGCATCACTATGTGGCCCCCCGGGCCTCAGTTTCCCCACCTGTAACATGAGACAGCTGCAACAGATGAGACTTGAGGGCCTCCCAAATTGGAGATGCTACAAGCTGTTGGCAGGGCCAATGCTGTGCGTGGAACTCCTCCCTACCAAGTCCTGGTGAGGCTTTCAAATAATGCCATAGTGGCAGGGGTGAGGGGGCAGGACAGAGCCCAGGAAATGAGGTCCTCTGGGATCCCTCCCCAGAGCCCAGTTCAAATTGTCTTCCTGAGAAGCCTCCCTCTAAAAGCTGAGGAGGGGTCTGGGGAATCATCTGATCATCAGCAGAAAAAGGCAAGACTTGGGAGGTTCTAGATGGATTGTCTGTCCCCCATGTAATGAAGGAGAGAACCCGAAAATTCCCAGATGCCTTCCTCTTGTACTCCATTGGAATTGGCAGAACATAAGCAGCACAACCACTTTAAATAAATTCAATATATAGAACTCTTTAATATGGAAGATGAGCTATTTATTGAGGAAACCCACAGTCTAAAATCCAGACTTTTCAGTGTACTAAGTCGCTTAATAGCGCCTCCTTCTGGTCAAGTCAGATATTACAACCAAGCTCTATTAGACAAACTACGTAACAGGACCTGCTAAATTTGAAAGCTGCTGAGTTGGAGTCCCAGAACTGGATGAAGTACAGTTGCCCAAATCCAAAGTACAGTTGCCCAGAGAGGACATATCTGCTATTTCTGAAAAATGCTGCAGAAAAAAAACTTGTCCAGCTACCTTCCCACTGCAGGATGAAACTCAGAAAAGACACTGCATAACTGGGTCACCAAAAGATCTGGCAAGCCATTGGGATGGAGACCTCCACCCCCCCTATTCACCTAGGCATTCAATTCAACAATTTGTATATATTGTTCCAGACAAGAACCTGTTTCAAATATATACTGCAAGTCAATACTAACCTATGTGACCTACGCCATGTTATTCACATAGTGGTTTTATGCTCCAACACTGGACCATATCTGTTCACAGAAGTGGTAGAAGATAAAGTCTCCTCTAATCCTCATGGTTGATCCTGGCTTGTCAGGGAAGGATAATGGGCATACTCCGAGTATGGACACCACCTACTTAGCCCATTTCCGGGTCCCCCATCAGCCCCAGGCTCCTCTTGTCCAATTCTGAGGCCACCCCTGTGGCCTCTGTCCACTCTCTCCATCTGAGGGTGGCACCACTGAACCAGGGTCAATCCCTAAGAAACGCTTATTTCAGCAGGACACCTGGCTCTGTCTCCATCTCCTTCCAGGCATACCTGCTCACAGGTCATTAGGAATTGTTCCTGTCCCCCTTCCCTGCAACCCCCTGCGGAGAGCATGAGGAACAAGAGCATACCTTACTTGCGTGTCAGGGCCTGCCAATAACCTGGTGTACCAGCGAGGAATAGGCTGGAGGATTCCTCCCTGCCAGGCTCATAGACATGTTCGCCTCATTCCAGCACACAGGACAGCCTGGGTTCAGACAAACTGTAGGACAAATGGTCGCCAAGGCAGCTGCACCTGCACAGAGATAGAGGGGAGGAGGGTGAGGAGGGATGGAGCACAGCCTCCTGCAGCCATCTCAGCTGCTGGAAGACCCCATCTGCCAGAACCACCAGCTGTTGGTCACACATGTGTCGGACTGCAGGTACGTCACAACTCAAGAACAAATCGTAGAGGCCGGGGACTTCCTGACACACAAAGCAGGCTGACACATGGAGCCACGTGCCAGCCAGGACAGAGGGGAGAGGAGCCAACAGCAGATGCAAGATGTGAGCTGAACTGCAGAGCGAGGGAGTTGCCAGACCTGGGGTCACTGCAACCAATTCCAGCTCTAGTCACTTGGCGGTGGCCCAGGTGTTTGGGGCAAAGGTGGGGCCCACCTCTGGGGCTGCAGCCCCGGAGGCTCTGGGGCCATTGGGTCCATGGGAACCTTCCAGGCACACTGCATCCAACATCCCTCCATGAGGTGAAGGCAGATGAAACAACAGGCTGGACTGATTAGGTAGAGGCCCTGGGTGGGCTCACCAGAATTGCTCCATCCCTGGCAGGGCCCTCTCCCTGGCACCTCCCACCCCAGCTGCCTGGGAGTAGAGGATGCCAAGTGCCAGGCCAGGCCAATGACCGAGAACGAAACTAAGTCAGGAGGCAGAAGCCTCAGGCCCAAGCCCAGCTCTGTGCTGGTCTGCTGAGCGAGAGACCTTGGGCTGGTCAGTGAACTATGCTACCCACAGGTCAGGTCATTCATCCACCCACTGGATCAATCCCAGGAAGCTCTGCACGCCCAGCCCTGGTGCTGAGGATTCTCCAGGCCTCATCTCATTTCACCAGCAACTTGCTTCCTTCACCATGAGGAGGTACCTGATTCCCATTCTGCAGATAGGGAAACTGAGGCTGAGAAGGGAAGTCATCCTGCCAGGGACGCACAGCTGGGGTGTGGTGCAGAGCCCAGCCCCATGAATGACGCCTTTGCGCCTGGAGGGCAGAAGGGGAAGCACTGTGGGGTACTGGTGGGGTGCAGGGATCAGAGGAGGTGGTGTCCACAGGACAAAGAGTGGTTCTGGGTGCAAAGGGCTTGGCACGGTTGGTGTGGAGGCAGGGGGCTGGCGCTGGGCTCTGCTGCACCTGTGCCCCTGGAGGCTGAGGGAACCTCAGGAGGCCCTGGCAGGGGTCAGGAGGGGCCCCCTGGTCTGTCTGCCTGTGCCCCGCTCCCACAGCTCCAGAGCTGGAGCGAGTGCTAGGAGGCGAGCAGGAACCTGTCGCTGGCGGAAGTGTGTGTGTGCAAATAGATGAGTGAGTGGCATGTAATTACCTAAAATTGTGGGTTAGAAGCGGATGTAAATAACCAAAAAATACGTGGGGAAGTGGGGGGATGCTCATCAGTTAGAGATAATTACTTAACCACTAATTGAAATAATAATGGTGTGTATTTGAATATGCTAATGAGACTGAACCTGTGTGGGAAAAGGTGACTGAAATAACATAGGGGGAGGCTTCCAGGCCCACACCTGCTCTGCCCCAGGCCTTTGCCCTGTGAACCCCCCTGCCGTCTACCCAGCCCATGCCCACTTTCTTTGCTTGGTCCTGCCCAAGGCCCCTCCCAGGGCACCCATCAGCCCCAGGGTTGCCCCTGCTTCCCACGCTGGGAGGGCAGATGCTGCGACGCAGGGCGTTTGTCCACCAGCCTCCCACAACGCCCCAGGGGAGAGGCAGGAATGCATGCTTGCGGAGTGCCTACTGCATACCCAGCCCAGCTCTGCAAAGCACTCCATATTACAGACTAGGAGACAGACGTGTGCGGCCAGGCCATAGTCACGTGGAGGGGTCCGGCCAGGACACGGATTTCCAGCTGCTCTTAGACTTTCCAGCAAAGCCATCCGAAGGCGGAACACCCAGGCATCACGGAACCACCGTGTCACTGTGAGCAGAGGCCCAGACTCCTTGGGAGTGGGCTCTGTGTGTTCTCATACACGTGTGCTGGGCACGGTGTGCACATCAGGGCACCTGCCCTGGAGCATTTCACTCTCCATTAGCGTCACAAGCAGACGGAGTGTACACACACACACGTATGCACGTGCACACATATGTACACGTGTTGCACGTGTGCACATACACATGCACTCACACATGCATGCACGCAGAGGCATGCACACTCACGTGCACAGGCACACCCATTGCTCTCCACAAAGGCTCGCTCAGACACATCCAGGCCCAGGCATCCAACGCTCCCCCTCGGGCACGGCCTGAGCTTTAACCCAACATCCAACCTGGCAACTGCCAACACATGGCACCTGAGGGGCTGGACACAAGATGGGGTGCAGGGGCCCACTCATCCACCCCGTAGAAGCCAGCCAGGCCTGGAGGGTGGTCTCTCTGGGGCTGTGCGTTTTATAGGAGTGAAGGTGATCAGACAACTTCACAGTGGCCCTTGCGTTGCTGCTAGAAATCCATGCTTCTGAATAGCCAGTATCAATCAGGGATTCGTGGGGTTGCTGGTGATCTGACACGCAGCAGTTGCTAGCCCAGGGGCTGCACTGGGAAGGCAGGGGGCATGCTCAGATTTGCATGTTGTGGAGATTCAGGGTGGTGTGGGTGGCAGCAGTGCAAGGTGGGACTTGGAGGATGTGGAGCTGCTGGGTTTTTTGTTTGTTTGTTGTTTTTTTTTGAGACGGAGTCTTGCTCTGTTGCCCAGACTGGAGTGCAATGGTGCGATCTCAGCTCACTGCAACCTCTGCCTCCCGGGTTCAAGCAATTCTCTGCCTCAGCCTCCCGAGTAGCTAGGATCACAGACACCTGCCACCACGCCCGGCTAATTTTTGTAGTTTTAGTAGAGACGGGGTTTCACCATCTTGGCCAGGCTGGTCTTGAACTCCTGACCTTGTGATCCATCCGCCTTGGTCTCCCAAAGTGCTGGGATTACAGGCGTGAGCCACCGCACCTGGTCAGCTGCTGGGTTTTGAAGAAGTGGTGGCTCCTGCCCTTGTATGTGGTCCGTGGTGGCTCGGAGGAGGAACCCAGAGGGAGGCTAGGCTGGCAGCTGAATGACACCACCACGGCCATGACCTTGACAAGCCCCTGAAATGCTGTGCCTCACTTTACCTCACTGTAGAACAAGGATGATCGTGACAGATGGTCACGATCCCTTCGTCAGGGTGCAGGCTCACAGCTCAATCTTGTCTGGAACCGCAGGCTGGGGAGCCTCAGAGACCACTGAGCTGGAGGGGTCAAAGCTAGGAACCCATCCTGGAAAATACACAGGCAGTTTTGTCTGTGATATTCGGGGGCTCATCAGACCTCCCCGAGGACCATCCCGGGATGCTGAGACCCCACTTTACAGAGGGGCAACGAATCTGTGCAGGATGTTGTGGACGGGAAACCAAGGCCCAAAGACCTCCAGTGAATTGCCATGAGCTGGAAAGGGCAGGGCCAGAAAGGGCAGGAGCCCAGAGGGACAGCAGCCCCCAGAGACTAGGGTAAACTGAGGCTCCGAGGGGCCGATCACCCAGGTGCACAGTGAGGCTGTGAGGCCTCCCTTCTGAGGTGCCCACTGTGTGCTGTCGGAAGAGGGGCCCAGCGGTGCCCTCGGGCGGCTGCCGAATTGGACTCACTCTCCTGGCACCCTGGCGGCTGGGGGGAGCTCCTCCTCCTCCTTCCAGGACGAGGAACAACTCATCAACTTGCAAATGTCCGGGTGAGAGGGTTGGAAAAATGAAGGCGCCCAAACTTGACATTTGCATTTCAAACACTTATATCAGCAAAACAAATAACAGTAATTATACCATTTGCATATTTTGTGCATGATTGTTTAGCGAGGTGGGGAGGAGGGGCGCCTGCTGATGCCAGCAGCCTAGCCTCCCGCACAGCTGTGCCGCCCCGCCCAGGGTCCCTGCCGCCCCGCACCTCCATGCTGCCCACCCCGGGCCCTGTGGATGTGACGTGCAGCCCTCGGGCTGCTTCCTCCTGCGGACTCTGCCCTCTGGCCACTGGGTGTCCCTCTGTCCTCTCATACGCCCTCCCCCAGCAGCAGGTCCCCACCTCTGCCCTCTGCACTTGCTGTGCCCCCTGCCTGGGAGCCTCTTGCAGACCCACCCAGGCTGGCTCCTCCGTTCAGGGCCCATCCTCACTGTCCCCGCCTCCACATTCTGATGGGGACACCCACGGCTGCCCTTTCTCTAGCTGGGAGCTCCATGAGGCTCCAAGCTGACCTTGAGCCCTGGTGGACAGGGCTGACCCTTGGTGTGGGGCCTGCCCAGTCCACACCCCAGCATATGGCAGGCCCTCAGCAGGCAGGGGACGTTCGCACTCAAATCCCTGACCCCCACTGGGCACCGGGCACCTGGCTGGGGAGGAGTGCCCAGGCCTGGCACTGACCTCGCAGGGGTGACGTGATGTGGGGTCTCAGGGTGAGGGAGACGGACTCACAAGCAAGGGCAGTGGGTGATCTGACTGCATACCCCAGGTCACACTCAGGACCCCAAGCTGACCCCCACCTAGTACTGCTGTGGGTGGAGCCTCCTAGGGTAGGGAGGAGCCGAGACCCAGTGACCCACATGGCTGCTCTGTATCACCATATGTTTACAGAGGGTCTGGCTGTGTGTGAGCACGTGTGCACATGCATGTGTGAGTGTGCGTGAGCGTATGCACGAGTGTGCACATGTGCGTGTGTATACGTGTGTGTGCATGTATGTGCAAGTGTGTGCATGCATGCATGTGTGCGTGTGTGCACGCATATGTGCTTGTGTGTGCGTGTGTGAGTATGTGTGTGCTTGTGTGTGTGTATTGTAGGTTCTCCAGGCAATGCTGGTCTTTTTGTCTGGGTCAGGACTAACAGACCGGGTCTCTGGGTGCCCACTCCCCACAGCCCAGGTTTGGGGTGATGAGGGGGATAGTATGGCCTCCATCAGCGCTGGGAAAGGGAGGTGGTCCCACCCACCAGCCCACTCACAGCTGGCAGGGTCCCCCACCCAGAGACCACCATGCCTGGCTGCAGGCTACCTTCTCCTGAGTGGCAGCCGTAACAAGAACACCAGCGATTGTGCACCTGTCACAGATGCCAGGCCCTCCCATGGGCTGACTTGCAGAATCATCCCCCAGCCCCACGAGGAGGTGGCAACTTCAGCTTCATTACCCCTGTTTTCAGATGAGGAAACTGAGGCACACCACAGTGACACCTCTTGCTCAAGGTCACACAGAAGAGCTAGGATTTGTACTGAGCCCACCCGGCCACTTGCTTTTTCCAAGACAAACCCCCCGGCGAACATAGTCCCGGTGACGGCCCTTACAGGACAGGTGTCATCAGTACCCGCATTTCACAGACCAGGAAACCAAGTCTCAAACACATGCAGAGGCCTCCCCAGGGTTACACTGGATGTGGCTAAACTCGGCCGAGAGTTCTTCGCTTTGGACTGAAACTCAGGCAGAGGCTGCGAGTAGGACTGTCCCTGTGGTAATTAGGGCTCCACAATCAATCCCAGCGCGCAAGATGCCACCTCCCTGCTTCCTTTAATCTCCCTTGCTCAGCTCAGCACTGACAGAGGAAGCCGAGCCCAGAGACTTGGAAGTGCAAATGAGGCTCCATCCCCTGGTAAACTGCAAGCAGCAATTAACTCCTCACTTCACACCCCACAGCCCCACAAATTCCAGACGGGGTAAACAGTTAAATATGAAATATTAAGCCATAAAAATGCTGGAAGAAAACAGAATTCAATACTTATCAGTTCTCAGGAGAGAGAGAGGCTTTCCAAGCTCAGAAGGAAGAGAATAAATTTTAAAAGAAAAAGGAGGCAGATGTGACCAAATAAAAATAAGAAAAAGGAACATAAAAAGTAACCCAAATTAAAAGCTATATGGCAGAGAGGGAAAGATATTTGTGGCGAATGTGACAGATAAATGATAACTATCTTCATTATGTAAAGAACTCATTCGAATTGATTAGGGAAACATCAACAACATATAAACAAATGGGTAAAGGAACAAACACAAAACAGAAAATTCAGGTGGTTACAAAACATATGGCCCAATGCCCAACCTCCCGTATAATCAGGGAAATGCAAACTTTTAGAAAATGCAATGAGACACCATGGACCCATCAAAGGAGACGTGATCTAAAAAAACAAAAACACTGAACTAAAATAAATCCCAGTGCATTGCATTGCTGGCATGGTTATGGTGAAATTGGCACAATTCTTTTGGAAAGTCATTTGGCAATACAGATCAAACACTCTTAACATGTGCGTAACTTACAGCACAACACACCATGGTGCAGTTGTAACATTTTGCAATCAAGAGCAACACAAGGACGCTTGCTGCCACCACTTCAATTCAGCACGGTGCTAGTAGTTGCAGCCATTGCAATAAGGCAAGAAAAAGAAACAAAAATTATAAGATTCGGAAAGAAAGAAACGAAGCTCTAGCTATCCACAGACAATGTGATTATGTACATAAAAAGTCCAAAAGAATGTATATGTTACCAAAATTAATACATTAGCGTAAAATTCATATACAAACATATATTGAATTTCTATACATCTATAATGAAGAGAAAATGAACATTTATGAAACGTCAACACTCTTCAAATTAATTTATACATTGAAGGCAATCTCAATCAAAAATCACAGTCCATTTTTTTTGTGTGTGGAACTTGACAAGCCAACTCTAAAATGTATATGGAAGAAAAAAAGGCCAAGAACGTCGCCAAATAAAAAGAACAAGGTAGAGGGAGGGAGGGTCTTCTTTTTTTTGAGATGGAGTCTCGTTCTGTTGCCCAGATTGGAGTGCAGTGGCGTGATCTCAGCTCACTGCAAGCTCCGTGTCCTGGCGTCAAGCCATTCTCCTGCCTCAGCCTCCCGAGTAGCTGGGACTACAGGCGCCCACCACCATGCCAGGCTATTTTTTTGTATTTTTAGTAGAGACGGGGTTTCACTGTGTTAGCCAGGATGGTCTCGATCTCCTGACCTCGTGATCCGCCCGCCTTGGCCTCCCAAAGTGCTGGGATTACAGGCGTGAGCCACCGCGCCCGGCTGAGGGAGGGTCTTCTTCTATCAGATAATGATAGTTGATTATAAAGCTATGGTGATTGAGATATTGTTATAAGATTAGACACATAAGCCCATGGAACAAACAGAAAATCCAGAAAGTGACCCATGAGACAGCCCTTAATAGGGGAGGCATAACTTTTTAATAAATGGAATATATATGGGAAAAAGTGAAACTGAATACCTGCTTTACATCACAAATAAAGTCAACTCCAGGCTGATTACAGACCTAAACGGGAAAAGAAGAACTATACATTTTGAAAGATAAAGTAGAAAAAAGATAAAATATGTATATATAATACAAATATATAGTTGTGGATTGAGATAGGGTCTCACTCTGTTTCACAGGCTGGAATGCAGTGACATAATCACAGCTCACCGCAGCCTCGAGCTTCTCAGCCTCAGGTGATCCTCCCACCCCAGCCTCCCAAGTAGCTAGGACTACAGGCATGTACATTCGTGCCCCACTAATTTTTTTTTTAGAGAAGGGGTCTTGTTATGTTGCTCAGGCTGGTCTTGAACTCCTGGGCTCAAGCAGTCCTCCCACCTCGGCCTCCCAAAGTGCTGGGATTACAAGCATGAGCCACTACACCCAGCCAGAAAAATATATTGATGATCAAGAGACAGGGAAGAATTTCTTCCCACTCATGCAAGAATATATTGACAAATATTACTACATAAAAATAAAGAATTTCTGCTCGTAAAAATATACTATGAAAATCTAGCCTGGACAACATAATAAGACACTGTGTCTACAAAATTTGTTTAAAAAATTAGCCAGGCATGATGGAGTGTGCCTGTAGTCCCAGCTACTCTGGAGACTGAGGTGGGACGATCACTTGAGCCTTGGAGGTCAAGGGTGCAGTGAGCCATGATCCCACCACTGCACTCCAGCCTAGGCAACAGGTCAACACTCTGTCTCTAAAATATGCACACACATGCACACATACGCACGCACACACACATGCACGATCATACACACACGTGCACACACACTATACACACACATATACACACACACTTGTGCACATGCACACACAATCATACACACACCATACACGCGCACACACACATACACACACGCACACACCCACACACACATGCACGCACACATACACATGCACACACACGTGCACATACGCACACAGCATACACATACATGCACACACATACACATGCATACACACAAACACACGCACACACACATACATCATACAAAATATTAAAACACAAGCTACACAATAGCTATCTTCTGAGAGACTGTGATCTCATTCAGAATCTATAAACACTTCTTACGAATTAATAAGGAAAACCAACACCTCAGTCATAAAATGAGCAGAGCTCTTGAAAAGGCATTTCACAAATGAGGACATCCACACGGCCAAAAACCCCGTGCTCAACTTCATTACTCATCAGGGAAATTCAAATGAAAGCTTGGTAAGATACCGGGACACACTCAAGATGGGGAGGCTTCAAGCATCTCATCAGATCTGGCTCCAGGACAGGAGGATGTGGAGCAACAGGAACTCTCGCCCACTGTCCTGAGGGTGCAAAGCCTCACCACCGCTCTGGGAAAGAGCTGGCGTGAAGCTGTGCATATACCTGAGACCGGCGACTGTTCTCTGGGGTATAAACCTCGGGGAGGGCCCCGCACGTGTGAAGCAAGAGATATGCAAGGGAGCTGACCACAGCCCCAAACTGGAACGGATCCCCGATCTCCTCTTAGGACAGAATACTCTTCAGTGATGAGAACGAACCAGCACCAAGCACAACGAACGGGTATGTCTCCCCCGAGAGTGCTGACCAGAAGAACGAGGTCAGAAGGGAAGAAGTATTCAAAGATTTCATTTACGGAAGTTCAGAAACGGGCAAACCCAGAATCAATTGTCCAGGAATGCTGGCTGCTACGATCAGGAATGACAGAGCGCCGGGATCGGGACAGAACGTGCCAGAAGCCTCTGAGGGCCGCCAGCGTTCTAGGTCTTCACCCCGTCTGTGGTGACACAGATGCATTCACACAAGGTTCACACGGCGGTTATTCTTTCCCTGGCTCAGACAGGACTTTCGCACCCTGCTGTATAGACGGTTTGTTCCAACTCACAGTCTACACCACCACAGGGCTGTGAGGGGATGGCGTGCCTTTCACCCAGCAGCCCCACTCCTGAGAACCTACCATAAGGAGAGAATCCCAGAGAGAAAACCAGGCGCAGGGAAAGATTTCCATTGCTGCTTGATAGAGAAGGAAAAAAAAATGGAAAATGGAAACCACCAAAGTTTTCAATAAGAGAACAATGATGAGGCCGGGCACAGTGGCTCACGCCTGTAATCCCAGCACTTTGGGAGGCCGAGGCGGGAGGATCACCTGAGGACAGGAGTTTGAGACCAGCCTGCCCAACATGGTGAAACCCCGTCTCTATTAAAAATACAAAAACCAGCTGGGCGTGGTCGTGGGCACCTGTAATCCCAGCTACTTGGGAGGCTGAGGCAGGAGAATCACTTGAACTCGGGAGGCAGAGGTTGCAGTGAACCGAGATGGTGCCACAGCACTCCAGCCTGGTCCACAGAGTGAGACTCCATCTCAAAAAAAAAAAAAAAAGGAGAATGACTAAATCAATTAAAGCACACCCTTCTTATTGACTGTGGTTATTTATTTATTTATGATGGAGTCTCGCTCTGTGAACCAGGCTGGAGTGCAGTGGCGTGATATTGGTTCACTGCAGCCTCCGTCTCCTGGGTTCAAGCAATGCTCCGCCCTCAGCCCCTGAGTAGCTGGGATGACAGACACACACCACCACACCCAGCTAATTTTTGTATTTTTAGTAGAGACGGGGTTTCACCACATTGGCCAGGCTGGTCTCGAACTCCTAACCTCAGGTGAACTGCCCGACTCAGCCTCCCAAAGTGCTGGGATTATAGGCATGAGCCACCGCACCCGGCCGGCATCGTCATTTTAATAACGTTAATGAATATTTTGCAACTCGGAAATTTGGGGGTTTTGTTGTTTTATTTTTTTGAAATGGAGTGTTGCTCTGTTGCCCAGGCTGGACTGCAGTGGCGCAATCACGGCTCACTGCAACCTGGACCTCCTAGCGCTCAGGTGATCCTCCTACCACCTCAGCCTCCTGAGTAGCTGGGCCCACAGGTATGTGTCACTATACCCAGCTAATTAAAAAACATAATTTTTAGAGACAGGGTCTCACTATGTTGCCCAGGCTTGTTTAAAACTCCTGGGCTCAAGTGATCTGCCCACCTTGGCCTCCCAAAGTGCTGGGATTACAGGTGTGAGCCACTGCACCTGGCTGCAACTTGGAAACTGCTGGAGATCAGTGAACGATCAGACTCAAGTCCATTCTCAAGATGGACAGAGATACCAGCATGTCTCTACAAAACACATGTGCTGGAAAGTGCATCACTGCTCACAGTACCCACGACAGCCCAAACTAGAAATAACCTGAAAGGCCATCAGCAGAGAAGAGATACATCAACTGAGGTATGGCCTTACGTGGGAATACTATACAGCAGTGAAAAGGAAGGAACTGCCATTACATCTAACAAGGATGAATGAATTTCACAGGTGCCATATACAGAAGTGCCCAGACACAATGTGTATATACAGGATGGTTCATTTATACAACATGCAAACATAGGCAAAATTCAGCTGTGCTAGAAGGAACTAGGTAGTGTTTACCCTGAGGTGACCTGGAGAGAACATCAGGAGACTTCTGGGGCTGCGGGGGCTGGTTTCGTTCTGTTTCTTGACTGCGGTGCTTGTGAAAATTCATTAAGTTGTGCACAGTGAGAATTTGTGAACTTTTCTGTATGTAACTTACATCTCAAATTTTCAAGTTTCTTTAAGAGTGATATCAACCCTGAAACAAACACCAATCCTCAAAAGAAGAAAAAAGACCAGAAGGAGAAACTCTAAAATGCGGACAAGCTTCTCTTGCCTGGTGGAACCAGAGCTTACATCTTCTGTTTTCAGCATTTTCCTAGTTTTCTTTAGTGTATACACATGCATATTGCTTTTGAAATTAAAGAGAGAAATAATATGCTATTACATGTATTTAAATGCCAGGCCCCCAGAAAAGGATTCATATTTAATTAGAACTTTGTGATTCAGGATGGCACAATGTTTTATATGTTGTAAAAAAAAAACTCACTGTGGCTGCTAACGATGGCCGAGCCCCCTCGCCCCATCTTCTCACTGCTGTGGCCCAACCATTCCTCACCCGACAGGAAGCTGACGTGCTAATTTGCTTAGCAAAGTCAGAGCGAGCGCTGAGGGTGCAACGCAGGAAAAGAAAATTGCCACAAAAGGGAGGCAGGAATATTCTGAAGGCATTAACCTGATGGATTGTAGGTAAGAGCCGTAAATTTGATAAGTGCTTATTAGAAGTAGAAAATGAGGCTTGAAATCTGCTTGTTTGCCTGACACGAAGGCTGAGGTTCCCTTGGAATCTAATTGGCTAAAAATTTGGCGAGATGTTCAAATGTAGGCATCGTATGAAAAAAAAGGCACCTAGAGAGATGCAGAAGGCCAGGAGAGATGGTAACTGTTGTGTCAGGCACATTTGGAAATATTTATTAGAAACAGGAAAGAAAGTCGGACGTCTTCTCCAAGCCCGCTGCCTTAGTCAGCACCCGCCCCTCAGCCGGCCGTCTCTGTGGGAAGCCCAGGCCTGGCCCCAGCCCCACTGCCCTCTCTGTCTCTCCTTTCTTCCCATACCTGGAGGCTGAGGTGGGAGGATCACTTGAAGTCAGGAGTTCAAGGCTGCAGTGAGCCATGATTGTACCACCGCACTCCAGCCTGGGTGACAGAGAGAGACCCTGTCCCTCAAATAAATTTCAATTAAATAATTTTTTTAAATCTGCTCAGGTGACACATGCCTTGATGTGATCCTGGTGAAAAACAGAGACAAAATCTCGGAAGGAAGAAGGGTGGGGGCAGGAGGTGGAGACCGCCCTAGAGAGGGGCCTGAGATCACACAGGAGTTGTTGCAAATTTGGCAAATACCAATTTTTCCAATTGTACCCGTGGGTGCGTGGATGAGATGATAGGCTCAGAGGTCCCAAGGCCAGCGGGAAGCTGGGAACACAGACCCTAAACATGTGCCATACAGCAGGCTGGCCTCAGCTGTGCAGGGACCTGGCAGGCAGGGTCAACCCCAGCGGTCAGTCCCACCCCATGGAGTGGGGAGTGCAGGCCCCAGGGTGCTCCCAGAACCAGCTCCTCCCAGCACCGGCTCCTCCAGCAGTCCAGATACCCCCATGGAGGAGGAGGGGGCAGGGTCACGACTGTTCCTCTCTCAGTCCCACGCTCTGTGGCAGCCGAGCAGGGGGCTCAGGCCCTCTGCATGTCCATGGCTGGAAATGCAGGCATGAGACCCTCCCCCTTCCCCTCTAGACCTGGCCTCTCTCCTGCCTGGAAGGGTGGGGGCTCCTCTCTGCCCTGCCTGGGGAGGGGCAACTTGCCATCCTCATCTCCAGCACTGCCTCTAGGCTGTCAAATAGGGCAGCGGCTTCTCCAAGGTCTCAAAGCCAGTGAGGGGCGTTGGGCCTTGGACCCCAGCCTGGGTGAGTCACCTCCCCCGAGAAGCCTCCCAGCCTGCCCCACCAAAAGGGGCTGATCAGTCCCTGCTAATGCACTGCTCACGGTCATCTCCTGTGGCCCCTGTTGTTTTCCTAATGCCTTCCTTCACTTGAGTCACCCCATCAGACCCTCCGCTCCTTACGGGCAGTGCTGTGGGCTGAAGTGTGCCCAACATCCCTGGGATGAAGCTCTGACCCCAGGCTGACGAGAGGAGGTGGCAGGGTCTCTGGGAGGTGATTGGGGTTAGCTGAGGTCATGAGGATGGGGCCTGGGATAGGATTAGAGCCTTTACAAGGAAGGATGCCAGGCTGGGTGCCATGGCTCACACCTGTAATCTCAACACTTTGGGACGCTGAGGCAGGAGGACTGATTGAGCCAGGAGTTCAAGACCAGCCTGGACAACATAGCGAGACTCCATCTCCACAGAAAAAAAGTTTGAAACAATAATTAGCGTGTGGGTGTGGTGGCACGCACCTGTGGTCCCAGCTACTCTGGAACCTGAGGTGGGAGGATGGCTTGTGCCCAGGAGGTGGAGGCTGCAGTGTGCTGTGATGGGGTCACTGTACTCCAGCCTGGGTGACAGAGGGAGACCATCTCCGAGGAAAAAAAAAAGAAAGAAAGAAAGAAGAAAGACACCAGGGCATTTGCGTGCTCTCTCTCTCCCTCTATCTCTCTTTCCCTCTCTCTCTCTCTCTGTCTCTCTTCCCCTCCCTCTCTTTCTCTCTCCTCTCTCTCCCTCTGTCTCTCTCTCTCCCTCTCTCCTCCTCTTTCTCTCTCTCTGCCTTGGGAGGACACGGTGAGAAGGTGGCCATCTGCAAACCAGGACACTGGCCCCCCTAGAACCAACCCCACTGGCACCCGATCCCAGACTTTCAGTCTTGGGGGCAGGGAGACAATGCATGCTGCTATCCAGACCCCAGTGTCCAGGTTTTGTTATGAGAGCCGGGGCCGACAAAGGCAGGCAGGAGTCATGTCTGCCTTGCTCACTGCTGTGCCCCCACGTCTAAACCAGCCTGGGGCTCGGCATACAATAGGCATTTAATAAATGCACACTCCAGGAGGAAACAGACTTTGTCTGGTAACCCGAGGGCCTGACGGGCCCAACAAGATTTGCTGAGTAAATGTTTGTGAACAAATGAAAGGGAGTCAGTGAAACCAAACCAGCACTTTTTTTGGTTTTCTTTTCTTTTTGAGACAGAGTCTCGCTCTGTCACCCAGGCTGGAGTGCAGTGGCACGATCTCAGCTCACTGCGACCTCCTCTTCCTGGGTTCAAACAATTCTCCCTGCCTCAGCCTCCCAAGTAGCTGGGATTACAGGTGTCCACCACAACGCCCAGTGAATTTTTGTATTTTTTAGGAGAGACAGGGCTTCTCCATGTTGGCCAGGCTGGTCTTGAACTCCTGACCTCAGATCATCCGCCCACCTCAGCCTCTCAAAGTGCTGGGATTACAGGCATGAGCCACCGTTCCCGGCTGCATGGTTTTCAAAGGGGGCTCATGGGCTTGGGGGGCTGAGTCTCCTCCTGCCTCCCAGCGAGACTCGCCCAGGCCTGTGCCAATAGTCCTGCTCCTGCCCTTTCGGGAGGGCCCTCGACGCGGACACCTGAGCCCTGAGCTGCAGCCCTGGAGGAGGGGGACGCAGCTGGTGCTGGGAAGGGCTGGGAGGCCAGTCACACATACCCGGCACACTACTACTCCCTGGGGTTCTCAGGCAGGAGCGGGGTCCTGGTGGCTTTCCTGGTGGAGGGACCAAACCCTCACAGCCCCAGCGGGCTGCAATGAGCTCCAGAGCCATGGGGCAGGTCACCATGTGCCTGTCGGCCACGTGTGCTGCCTGGCACAGCCACGTGCGTCCTGAGACGTCTGCAGTGTAACTCAAAGTGAGGGGGATGGGCACATGTGCACGTCGCCCGACGCCCCTCTGCAGCACTCAACAGGGAGGGCAGGGAGCTGGAATTTGTCCCAGCCAGGCACAGGGCTGCTGTTGGCAGCCAGGGTCAGGGAGACTCTCAGAGTCCTCCACTTCTGTCGAACAGACAATTTCTTTGGTTCTGGAATTAAACTATTAATAGCAGTGAAGATGAAGAAACTCAAGTGCAGGGCAGCTGACAGGTGGTCTCAAATGCACCCTGGGGGATGTGCAGCCAGCAGCTCTCAGAGCCAGTCTAAGTTTGGCAAAGGGCCGCTGTGTGGGCCAGGCATGGTGACGGTGACGTTTTGGTGTCAGGGCCTCCCGTCTCATACCCTCGCTCCTACAAGGGCCTCCGCACCTGGACAGGTGGGTGTCTGGGTGCTGGGGGAGTTGACTGCTTCAAGGGGGTGGTTTCCTGTCTCAGGGAGGCGGGGGGGACCCCTGGGATCTGCTACTAGGGGCATAAGCCCCGGCCCATGAGTGACTGATGGACCAGAGCTCTATCTTTCTAGAAGGCCTGGGAGAAGCCAGGAATCCCCTCCCGCAGCCTCGCCCCACTCCTCCCTCCAGCCATCCTCCTCCAGCTCTTTGTGACATCACTGCCGTTGCCATGGGAACCCTGCCAACTGAGCGGATGACTTCACAGGAGGATGGGAGGCGCTGGGCTGGGCCGGCCTGGGTCTTGCAGCAGAGGTTTTTGATAACCAGCAAAATGGCAAAGGGAGGCAGGAAAACTGCCAGCAGGGAGGCCAGTGTGGGTTTAAGGCAACAGCATTCCCCAGCCCTGCCCAGCACCGGCCTTCCAAGCCTGGGACCTGGGGCTCCCTGCCTCCTTCCACATGGAGGTGGGCATGGTGGAGTGTGAGGGGCCTGAGTCTGCCCGGGTTGGCTGGGGACCCCCGGCTGGAGCTGCTTCAAGTCTCGGTTTCTCTTTCTAGGAAGTGAGACCAGGAGACTGGGGGCTCCCTGCTGAGTCTGTGGCCCTGAGGGCTGTTCGGCTCTAAGCATGGGCGCATGGACAGGCCGGACAGGGCTGTATTGCTCCCATCGCCCTGTAGGAATCACAGCCAAACGGGGGCTTCCCGAGAGCTGCCCACCTGGCCGGCACGCAGGGGGAGGTGGCACGGGCTGGGGAAGAGAAAGCACTCTCACTCCTGCTGGAGCCTCTGTCCAGGAACCCCGATTGGCCCAGCCGTCCCCGGGGAGCCCCATCCCGTGTGCCCGGCACCCCGTGTCCATCAGCACCAATCAGGGTCTCCCAGACACCTGCTCTGGGGTTGCCACGGGGACGAGGAGGAGGGGTGAGTGTGGCGCGCACAGCTGTCCGTGGACACACAGAGGGCATGCACGCATGTGTCCGTGCTCACCTCCATGTGTTCACACGGCCTGGGCACCGCCAGAGGTGTTCACACAGCGGTGTACACGGACCCCCCTGCAGGTGTGCACATGCCCAACAAGGCTACGTCCACAGGCGTGTGTGTGTTCTCGCACCAAAAGTGGGTCACCCCCCACACCACACACCGTACACCGTACACTCTGTCCCTGGAGGACACACCTGCCTGGGCGCACCAGGCAGTCTAAGTCCATGTCACCTATGTGTACACGTATGTGCACACACCTGCCCAGGCACACCAATATGTGCACACGCCTGCCCAGGCACACCAGTGTGTGCACACGCCTGCCCAGCCACACCAGTGTGTGCACACGCCTGCCCAGGCACACCAGTGTGTGCACACGCCTGCCCAGGCACACCAGTGTGTGCACACGCCTGCCCAGCCACACCAGTGTGTGCACACGCCTGCCCAGGCACACCAGTGTGTGCACACGCCTGCCCAGCCACACGGGGCAGTCCAAGTCCACGTCACCTACGTGTACACGGCTGCCCAGGCCCTTGGAATCGGACACTTTCTGAGGCTGCCCTGATGGGCGTTTCCTTCCCCAGCCAGTACATCCTGTCTTCCTAACCCCATGTCTGCTGGACTCTGAAGGTGTCCACCTGGCCATGAACGTCTCCAGGGCCTGCACTGCCCACCACCAGGACCCTAGCAGAACCCAGCATCTGGTCACTAGGGGTCTGCATGGGCTGTCACTTCCTGGGGGCCTACACCCCTCAAGGAGGGTGAAGGATGGGCCAGCCCAGCTGGGGCTGAATCCTCACAGCCTTGTTCACAGGGAGAGGCTGACCTGTGCCCATTTTACAGACAACAAAACTAAGGCTGAGAGAGTAACAGCCCGGCCAGCACATGGCAGAGCGTGGTGCAGGCCCAGGCCAGTCTTGTGAGGTCCCTGCCGTTCCCTGCAGGGTACACAGAAAGAGGCAAAAGCTGATGTGGCCCCCACTGGGTGTTCTTTCACTTTCTCTCCTGTGATTCCACAGTCCTCAGACCTGGGAATTAAGGAAATGTCCCTAGTTTCCAATGAAGGAAATATTAATAGAAGCTCAGAGACATAAGGTAACTGACCCTAGGTCACAGAGCAGAGTCAGGGAGCTGGTGAGGTTGAGGGGAGGGAGCCCCAGGAGGGCCTCAAGAATCTCCCTCCCCACTCCACCCAGCCAGGGGCAGGTGCAGGCGGCAGGTGGACCACTGGCCCCAGGCACGCGCTGTCTATGCCTCTGCAACTAGCGTACATGACGAAGGCAATTTTCCACGTTTAAAGTGCCACAGCAGTACCCGCCTCTGCTGATCAGCCCCGATCTTTCTTGGCTGTCTCTTCCCCAGCTCCACACAGATGCACCCCCAATTCAAGCGTCTTAAGCTCCCAGCCCCACTCCTCTCCACTCTGCCTGTCGCAAGGCCCTCCTGGCCCAGGCTCAGGAGAGAGGTGCACCCTATACTGCCGTGAGCCCCGAGTGGACCTGGATGGCCAGAGGGAGCAGCCCTCAGCCCAGGCTCCACCACGCAGCCCAGTCCGTCCCTACAGCCACTGTCGGTACTCACAGAACCCTCTGGCAATCCGGCCTTGGCAGGGTAGGCCAGACAGATCTGTGCAGTTTACAACCAGCTTCTGCTTCTAAAAATAGAAGTGCTACTTGGCACACAGACCACAGTGAAAGTGGAGAAACTGAGTCCCAGCGGCAAAAAGTGTCTTGTCCAAGGTCACGGAGGCAGGAAATAGCAGATGCCAGGAGGGTCATGGTACTCACAGCCGAAAAGAGTCCCTTGTGCCCGGCACTCCTCCACCTACCAGCCACCGTGGCCATCCTGGGCATGTGAGCACTGCTGCGCCAGTCCAGCCTGGAGCCTGGTACTGCCGGCCTTGGCAGGCAGACATTGCTGGTCAGGAATGCAGAATCGGCCTTTAAATACCTCAGCGATTTCATGCCCTGGCATCTCCCTCTTCCCCACACCGCCCGAGGCGCCGCTGAGGCCTAATGGGCTGTGAAGGTCCATTTTTCAAAGTTAAACATATCCTGGGCTCCCTGGCCCAGCCCTTAGACACAGCCTGGCGATGTCCCGGGTGTGGGGTTGAGACAGCTGCACAGGGAGGCCGTGGTCCACGCGAATCTCCACGACGCCTTCGGCTCTCACTGGCCACCGATGCCAACAGAGACCTACCAGGTGGCCAGCTTGTGGGACGCAGAGCTGGCAGTGGGTCAGGCCTGGGGCCGTGGGAGCGGTGGGTCAGGCCTGGGCCCCTGAAGCTGGGAATTCCAGCCTAACACAGCCTTCAGAGGTGTCCATTCTAACCCCCTGACCATTTTACAGGTGAAGAAGCTGAAGGAGGGCCGTAAGTCCCCTGACATCAGGGACCACAGAGCTTACCCGACCAAATCTCTCAGGGTCCAGCCCAGGGCCTAATGTCTAGCACCGAAAACAGCTGGTGCTCAATCAATGCTTGTTGCCAGGAGTAGCACCCAAGGCGGCAGAGCAGGAGGTGGCAGCCTTGGGGGGAGACCCCAGAGCCCGGATTCCCAGACC
This sequence comes from Colobus angolensis palliatus, assembly GCF_000951035.1. Taxonomy (NCBI): domain Eukaryota; kingdom Metazoa; phylum Chordata; class Mammalia; order Primates; family Cercopithecidae; genus Colobus; species Colobus angolensis. The sequence goes on along the minus strand of NW_012117710.1, from coordinate 1,997,364 downwards.
CCCTGCATCGGCCTCCGAGGGTACAAACAGACCTCCTGTCTGCTGGGATCACTGCTGGCATCCCAGAGACCCCTGGCTCCTGGTTTAGACCCCACTGTCTGCAGATGTGAAGCACTGGAGAGGGAAGCCTGGATCAAGACTTAGGCAGGGCCAGGTTTGGGTCCCAGCTCTGCCACTCTCTGACTCCCTAGGCTTGGACAAGCCACTTCTGGGGGCCTTAGTGTCTCCATTTGTTATTGGTGACATTAGTCTCTTTACCTGGGGGACTTCTACACTCCCACTTCTTCCAAGCTCCTGTCCATACTGACATTGTCTTTTTCCAGTCCCTGTAGGTCTCTGTATCCACCATCCATTCATTCATTATCTACTTCCATCATCATTAATCTACATCCTCTCTCATTCAGGCAACCATTCATCCATTCATCATCCATATATCCTTCGAGCATCCACCCACCTACCCATCAATCCATCCATTCATCCATCCATCCACCTCTCCACCCACCTACTCACCCATCCACCCATTCATTCATCCTTCATCCATTCACCCATTCATCCATCCATCCATCCACCCACCTGTCCATTCATCCATTCACACACCCACCCACCCATCCATCCATTCATCATCCATATATCCTTCTAGCATCCACCCACCAAGCCATTCATTTATCCATCCACCTATCCACTCACCTGCTCACCCATCTACCCATCCACCCATTCATCTTTCTTCCATCCATTCACCCATCATCTATTCATCCATTCACCTATTCATCCATTCATCCATTCACCCACCCATCCATCCACTCACCTATGCATCCATCCACCCATCCATCCACTTGTTCATCCATCCACTCACCCATCCATCCACCCATGCATCCATCCATTCATCACCCACCCATCAGTCCATCCATCTATACATCCATCCACCCCTCCATCTGATGATGCATATGTCAAGAAGGCAACGTGCCAGTTCTGTGCCAGGGCTACAGTCCCAATCCCCAATTCCTAACCTAATGCCCTCTCCAGGATTCCAGGTGTCCAGAGGGCTCAAGGGGTTCCCATTCTGTCACTGCATTGGCTCAGATCCCTGACTGCTTGGGGAAGAGCTCCTGTTACCACTCTAGGTCTCATGGAGACAACCAAAAGCTGAAGAACCAGAGGACTCCCTGTTGGCCCTGCTTCAGGATGGTGTGAATCTGGGCAAGACACTCATCTCAGTGTAGCACTCGCCACCTGTAATGGGCACATGACTGCAGAGGCTTCAAACTGGGCCACGCCAGAGAAGTTGGCTGGCTCAGGGCGCTGTAAATGGATAATGTTGTTAGAAGATTCAACAACATGATTAAAAATAAGGAGACAGGATATGCTTTTCCCTTGCCACCAATTCCACAGCATCTCAAGGGTCTGTAGTGCACCAGCTCCAGCCCCCAGCGAAGGTGGAACCAGGCCTGCCCAGCTGAGCCCTCTGCAGATCCCAGGGGAACAGGGTCAGTCTGCAATCCCAGAAATGTATTCATGGTTCCTTAGCAACCAGTGGCTTGGGGACTGAGCCGGGAATCTGTGTTCCTCCCAGCGTCTCACCTCATCTTTTGTTCCCCTCACTTATCCAGCTGAGCTCTCAGCCCTCAGACACATTAGATGACTGGAATAGTGACTACATGCCTGTGCAATGCTGAAATTATACTTCCACACTCACAGAAGCACACACATGTATGAGCATGCACACATGTATACACACTACATACAGTATGCTAAGTAGAGAGACCCAGGTTAAGAAATAATGTCACTACTCAATTATAGAAAAGAACAAACTATTGATAAGCATCACAACTTGAATGAATTGCCAGGGAATTTTGTGGGGGAAAAATGTAATCCCAAAATGTTATATACTGTGTGATTCCATTTACACAGCAGACTGACAGTCCCTGACTTACGGTGTTTTGATTTATAATTTTTTTTTTTACTTTATAATGGGTTTATTGGGCTATTAAATGCATTTTTGACATGATATTGTTGACTTATGATGTGATTATCAAGATGTAACTCTATCATAAATTGAGGAGCATTTGTACTTGAAAAGACAAAATTATAGAAATGGAGAACAGATTAGTGGTTACCAGAGGTCAGAGATGGAATAGGGGTGAGGGAAGGGGGTGTGGCTATAAAAGGGTAAAAAGAGGAATACTTGTGGGATGGGACTTTTCTGTATCTGAACTGTATTACTGTCAATATCCTGGTTGTGACACTGTACTGTAGTTTTGCAAGATGTTGCCACTGGGGGAAACTGGATAAAGGGTACATGGGATCTCTCTGTGTTATTCTCACAATTGCAAGGGACTGTACAATTGTCTCAAAATAGAAATTTTAATTTTAAGGAAATAAAATAATATTATTGAAAATGGATGGTATTCTTCAATAAAAGGGGTAAAATCAACTGGATTAGTATACCTGGGAAGAACTGACACTTGATCCTCACACCTCACACCATAGATAAAAAATTAATTACAGGTGGATTAAAAGTCTAAATGTCAAGTAAAACAATAAATCTCCTAGAGAGCATCCCCAAGAACTTAAGGTGAGAAAAGATTTCTTTATAAGCTAACAGAAAGTGCTAACCATGGAGGAGAACTTGAGTAACATTAAAATGAAGAACTTCTTCTCATTAAAATACATGACTGAAAGAGTGAAATGGCAAGCAATGGAATGACAGAAGATATTTGCAACAAATATAATCAAAAAAATTAAGAATTACTAGATTATAAATAAAGAATTCCTACAAATGTATAAGATAAAGAAAGCAACTCAATAGAAAAATGGGGCCAGGTGCAGTGGCTTACACCTGTAATCCCAGCACTTTGGGAGACCAAGGTAGGAGGATCACTTAAGTCCAGGAATTTGTGACCAGTCTGGACAACATAGGGAGACTCTGTCTCTACAAAAAAAAAAAAAAAAAAAAAAAAATTAGCCAGGCATGGTGGCATGTGCCTGTAGTCCCAGCTATGTGGGATGCTGAGGTGGGATGATTACTTGAGCCAGAAAGTTTGAGACCAGTCTGGGCAACATAGTGAGACCCTGTCTCTATAAAAAAATGAACAAATAAAAGAAAAAAGACAAAAATTATTTTTAAACATATAGGTCACAAAAAAATAACATACAAATATCCAAATGGCCAATAAACTTATGAAAAGGTGTTCACTAGTAATGCTAAAATTTAAAAGGACTGACAACATCAAGTGTTTGCAAAGGCTTTTAAAAATTGTTTTAGATTTAACATTTGGACCTTTAATTTATCTGGAATTAAGTTTTTAATCTATGGTGTGAGGTAGGGATCGAGTTTCAGTTCTTTACAGGTATATTAATCCAGTTGATCTTACCCCTTTTATTGAAATATACTATCCATTTTCAATGGCATTATTTTATTTCCTTAGAATTAAATTTTCTATTTTGAGACAATTATACAGTCTTACGCAGTTGTGAGATTCCACTGGAGGAGAGAAGGGTAATGATCAGGAGGAGATGGGGTGGAGGCTTCTGAGATACAGGTATCATTTTTATTTCTTGAGCCAGATGGTTCCTACATAAATTTCACTTTGTGGTACTTCATGGAATTGCATATGTTACCTGTTTTTTAGGTTTTGTTTAAAAAAAAAAAAAAACACAGGGTGGGACTTCTGGCATAGAATAGTTTCACTATTCCATAGGTCACCAAATCTTCTCTCCAAAAAACAACTATAAAACTAGTCCAAATTCTCAATCATTCCCACATCCCTGAAATTAACCGAAGGCCTTCATTCATGAAAAACTGCTTAACTTAGGCTAAGACAGGGGGAGTCTGTGGAGTTCTTACCTGAAGCTCTCCCATCTACCCCCACACCCCAGTTGATGCAGTCATTCCAACAGGGCAGGACAGGGCAAGGCAAACCATAAAAACTAGCAGCTTTGCTGTCAGGGGCTGATTTTATTTGGAGCAGAAGGCACAAACTCTCATTCAGCAGAAGTGTTGTCAGTAAGAAGGAGCAATCTCAGTGGCAAGTGAATGGGGAAAGCCAGTGGTTCTACTAGGCTGAAGCTGTGATCCTGACTGGGGCAGCAATAGAGCAGTAGACTAGCTGGGAATCTGACACAGAGTTGCATAAAATATGACAGTCACAGAGATACCTGATAAGCCTTCCACATGTGCCCAGTGGATGGGTAGCACACAAACACAGGGGAGAGCAGAGAGGGCCCAAGCAATTCACAAATTTCTGGCCTACTGAGAGCCTGTAGGCATATGCAGAGGAGACAAAAGAGGGTCTGGAAGAAAGTAGAAATCAGGTCAGGCCTGAAAACTACCTGATCTTTGGATGTGCTTACAGACCCACATGCAGATCTATCAGCAGAGTGTGTAGGCCTGACTGGCTCAAGGTATTTGTAAACAACCCCAAATCGATCACTGACTGACCACAGAGCTATGCAAACATAGAAGTAATCTAGGAGGCCAGAATTAAAATAAGTAGGGATTTAAGAAAAGAGAAGAAAGCCAGGAATGGTGACATGTACCTGTAGTCCCAGCTACTTGGGAGGCTAAGGTGGGAGTATAACTCAAGCCCAGGAGTTCCAGGCTGCAGTGAGCTATGATCACATCACTGTACTCCAGCCTGGGGCAACAGAGTGAGATCCCATCTCAAAAAAAAAAAAAAAAAAGAACAAGGACAAACTAACAGAGACACAATGATCACATATAGGGGAAAATGAATTTCACAGCTTCAGTCCAGGTCAATTACTACACAAACAACAACAACAACGAAAACCACCAATACTAGCAACTCTTGGGGATACAAATCAGAATCTAGAACTGCTGCAATATATGACCTGAAATGTTTGTTTTCAACACAAACTTACAAGACATGCAATGAAACAGGAAAGGGTGACCCATACTCAGAAAAAAAAAGTCAATGGAAACTGTCACTGAGTGTTCCCAGACGTTAGAAATAGCAAAGACTTCAAAGCTTTTTATAATATAAATATATAATATAAATATATATATATTTATATATTTATATAAACACAATATAAATACATTCAAAGAAATAAAGACAACTACATTTAAAGAATTGAAGAAAACGATAATAGTGACTGAAAACACAAAACCTCAATGAAAGACACAGAAATTATTGTAAAAATGGAAAATTTGGAATTAAAAACTATAACAGATGAAATGAAAAATTCATCACATGAGGGCTTGCAAGATGGCAAAAGAAAAAATTAGTGTGCTTGAAGATCAATCAATAGTAGTATTCAATCTAAAGAACACAGAGAAAAAATTGAACAGAAAAATAAACTGTGCCTCTGACATACATGAGACATCAAGTGCACTAGCATATGTGGTGGTGGGAGTCTCAAGAGAAGAGGAGAGAGCAAAAGAGGCAGGAATAAGATTTGAAGAAATAATGGCTGAAAATTTCCCAAATTTGATGAAAAGCATTAATCTACAGATTAAAGAAGATCAACAAACACCAAATAGGATGAATACAAGAAAAATCCAAACCTGGACACATCATGGTCAAACTGTTGAAAGATAACGAAAGGAGCAGGAGAAAATTGATTCACAGTGTCCAGAGTAACAGCAATATGATCAATGGCTGATTTCTCATCAGAAACTATGGAGGGAAGAAGGTGGTGGAATGGCATATTCAAAGTGTGAAAACAAACAAAAAAAATTGTTAGCCAAGAATGAAGGCAAACTAAAAACACTACAGATCAAGAAAGACTGAAAGAATTTGGGGCCAGTACAGCTTATTTAGAAGAACTACCAAGAGAAGTCCTTTAGGTTGAAAAGAAATGTCAGATGGTAATTCAAATTCACAGAAAGAAATGAAGAGTACCAGAAATGGTAAATATGTAGATGAATACAAAAAGTGCTATAAATGTATTACTTTTATACCTTCCCTCAACTTCTTTTAAAAACATAAGATTGTATAAAGCAATAATTTTAACACTATATTGTTGTATGTTATAACACAACATATGTCAACATATATTGATGAAATATATGACAATAATAGTACAAAACAGGGAGAAGAAAATGGAACTATATTGGAGTAAAGTTTCTATATTTTACCAAAATTGTTAGCAGTAATGAAAAATAGAGGGTAATAAGTTGGTATGCATACTGTAGTCCCTAGGGTAACCAATAAGAAAGTAACTCTAAAAATTAGTTTAAAAATTAACAGAGGAATTAAAATGGCACATGAAAAGTATTTACCTAACTCAAAAGAAGGCAGCACAGGAGAAAAGAAGGGGTAAAGACATGAGACATAGAAAACAACTAAGAAAACAGCACCCATAGCAAATTTAAAAATTGCATTAAGTGTGAATGGACTAAACAGACCACATAAAAGGCAGAGATTGTCAGACTGGACAGTAATATGATCAATGGCTGATTTCTCATCAAAAATTATGGAGGGAAGAAGGTGGTGGAATGGCATATTCAAAGTGTGGGAACAACCCAAATATACACTGTCTAGAAGTACATTTTAGTTCAAATATACAAATATGTTGAAAATAAAAGGATAGAAAAAGATACACATGCAACCAGTAACCATAACAGAGCTAGAAAAAGCCATACATGCAAATATTAACCATAACAGAGCTGGAGTAGGTAAAAAAAAAACTGGGGGAGACAGGGTCTCATTCTGTCACCCAGGCTGGAGTGCAGTGGTGTAATCATAGCTTTCTGCAGCCTCAACCTCCCATGCTCAAGTGATCCTCCCTCCTCAGCCTCTCAAGCAGCTAGGACTACAGGTGTACACAACCATGCCCAGCTAATTTTAAAAATTTTTTGTAGAGACGGGGTCTCCCTATGCTTCCCAGGATGGTCTCAAACTCCTGGGCACAAACAATCCTCCTGCCTTGGCCTCCCAAAGTGCTGGGATTACAGGCATGAGCCACCACACCCAACTTGGAATAGGTAAATTAATGTCAGATAAAATAGACTTTAAGACAAGAAATATTGTCAAAGACAAAGACAAAGAGGAAGGTTTCTTTTTTTTTTTTTTTTTTTTTTTGAGACGGAGTCTCGCTCTGTCGCCCAGGCTGGAGTGCAGTGGCCAGATCTCAGCTCACTGCAAGCTCCGCCTCCTGGGTTCACGCCATTCTCCTGCCTCAGCCTCCTGAGTAGCTGGGACTACAGGCGCCTGCCACCTCGCCCGGCTAGTTTTTTGTGTTTTTAGTAGAGACGGGGTTTCACCGGGTTAGCCAGGATGGTCTCGATCTCCTGACCTCGTGATCCGCCCGTCTCAGCCTCCCAAAGTGCTGGGATTACAGGCTTGAGCCACCGCACCCGGCCAAGAGGAAGGTTTCACAATGATAAATATGTCAGTATCTCAGAAATATGTATCAGTTATAAATAAATATGCTCATAACAACAAAGTCCCAAAATACATGAAGCAAAAATTGGCAGAATTAAAAGAAGAAATAGACAAATCAACAAAAATAGTTGGGGATTTCAATACTCCACTCCCTCTCAATAACTGATAGAACAATTAAAAAGAAAACCAGCAAGGACACAGAACACTTGAACAACGCTACCATCAACTTGGCCTAACTGACATTTATAGAACATTCCACCCAGAAGACCACACAATGTTTTCAAATGAATGTGGAAATACAAAGGAATATTATGAACAACTTTACACCAACAGATCAGACAATTTCAATGAAGTTCCTAAAAAGACACAAATTATCAAAACTGATTCGATAAGAATAGAAAATCTGAATAGACTTACAACCAGTAAATCAAAAAAAAAAATTAACTAAACTAAGGCGTAACAAGTTAAAAAACAAACTGATTAATTTGAAATCTTCCCGCAAAGAAAAGCCCAGGCTCATATGACTTTAGCGGTAAGTTTTGTCAAACATTTAAAGAAATAATATCAAAACTTCACAAACTTTTTCAAAAAAAAATTAAAGGAGAAAAACTTCTCTACTTATTCTCTGACAGCAGTATTTTCTCTGATACCAAAACCAAAAACATCACAGAAAATAACAGACCTTTATACCTCATAAACGTAAGATTCAAAAATCCTTAAAATATCAGCAAACCAAAACCAACAACATATAAATATAGGTAGAATTTTCCCCAGGAATGCAAGGTTGGTTTAACATCTGAAAATCAACTAATTTTGACCCCCTTAATAGATACACAAAAAGAATTTGTCAAAATCCAATACCTATCCATGGAAAAACTCTCAATAAACTAAAAATGGCAGAGAACTTCTCTACCTGATAAAGACCATCTCTGAAACCCCACAGCTAACATCATATGGTGAAAGACTGAACACTTTTCCTCTAAGGTCAAGAACAAAGCACCTCTCCTCTTCAAAATTATTCTGAAAGTTCCAGTTAGTAGAAAAAGAAATAAAAATGCTTCAAGAGGCCAAGGTGGGAGGATCATTTGAGTCCAGGAGTTCAAGATCAGCCTCAGTAACATAGAAAACCTTGTCTCTACAAAAACATAAAAAACAACAACAACAAAAGAATTATCTTGGCATAATGGCACACGTCCGTAGTCCCAAACACTTGGGAGGCTGTGGTGAGAAGATCACCTGAGCCCAGGAATTTGAGGCTTCAGTGAGCTATGATCACACCACTGCACTCCAGCTTGGGCAACAGAGCAAGACCCTGTCTCTGAAAATAAAAAATAAAATAAAAATTCAATGGAATAGAATTGAGAGTCCAGAAATAAACTTTTTCATTTATGATTCCAATAAAATGTAATGCAGAGAAGATAGTCTTTTTTCAAAAACATGTATACAGAAAAACAAGCTCTGATCCTCACACACCATGCAGACGTTAGCTGAAATTGGACAACAGGCCTAAGTGCAAGAGCTAAGGCTAAACGTACTAAAAGAAAACAGAAGAAAATCTTTGTGGCCTTGGGTTAGGCAAATGATTCCTAAATATGACACCCAAAACATGCTCCATAAAAGAAAAAAGATGATAAATTGGACTTTATAATAAGTTAAAAAACTTTTGTGCTCCAAAAAGATACCATCAAGAGAATGAAAGACAAGCTCCAGAGTGGGATAAGAGATCAGAAATTACATTTCTGATAAAGGACTTGTATCCAGAACATATACAGAACTTACAATAATTCTGAATAATTTTGAAACTCAATAATAAGACAAATCCATTAAATATGGGCAAAAGATCTGAATAGACATTTTATCAAAGAAGAAATATGAATGCCTAATGAGCACATGAAAAGATGTTCAACTTCATCGGTCACTGGGAAAATGCAAATTTAAGCCACATGGGACACCACTACACATCCGCCTGAAGATCTGTAATAAAAAGACCAACAATAGCAGGTGGTGAGAGACACGCAGGAGCTGGAACCCTCACATGTTGCTGGTGGGAATGTAACACGGTCCGGCCAGTTTGAAAAACTGTTTGGCAGCTTGTTAAAAACTTAAATATGGCCGGTTGTGGTGGCTCACACCTGTAATCCCAGAACTTTGGGAGGCCGAGGCGGGTGGATCTCTTGAGGTCAGGAGTTCAAGACCAGCCTGGCCAACATGGCAAGACCCAGTCTCTACCACAAATACAAAATTTAGCTGGGCATGGTGATGCATGCCTATAATCACAGCTACTCTGGAGGGTGAGGCAGGAGAATCACTTGAGCCTGGGAGGCAGAGGTTGCAGTGAGCCAAGATCAAGCCACTGCACTCCAGCCTGGGTGACAGTGAGACTCCATCTCAAGAAAAAAGAAAACAAATTAAATATGAACTTAACAGACAAACTCTACTTCCAGGAAGCTGCCCAGTTTATGCACGAATGTTCACGGTGGCATGATTCATACTGGCCCCACACTGGATACACATGCTCTGCATATGTTTTGGATAATGGATAAATAAAACTTGGTCTAGCAATATAACAAAATACTATTCAGCAATAAAAACCAAAAACTGACACAGGTGACAAGATGATTGAACCTCAAAAACATGACACTAAGTGTTAGAATCCAGACGCAAAAGACTGCATGTTGCAGGATCCTATTGATGCAAATGTCCATTAAAGGTAAATCCACAGGCCGGGCGGGGTGGCCCATGCCTGTAATCCCAGCCCTTTGGGAGGCCAAGGGGTGTGGATCAGGAGTTCGAGACCAGCCTGGCCAACATGGTGAAACCCTGTCTCTACTAAAAGTACAAAAACGACCCAGGCATGGTGGTGGGCGCCTGTAATCCCAGCTACTTGGGAGGCTGAGGCAGAAGAATCGTTTGAATCCAGGAGGTGGAGTTTGCACCACACTCCAGCTTGGGCGATATAGAGTGAGACTTGGTCCCAAAAAAAATTGTAAATCCACGGACAGGGTTCAGATCAGTGCCTGGGGGTGGGGCGGGGGGTGCTGACTACAGTTGGGCATGAAAATGTTCTACAGCTGGTTTGTAGTCATGGCTGTGTAACTCTGTGAATGCACAAATACCACTGTCTGGTGCCCTTGCAATGGGCGTGCAGATGGACAGTGGAAGGCACGCTGACGGTGTCGGCGCACAGGATACCATTGTAAAGCTGCTCAGGAAGAAAGGAGAAGCAAGCTCACGCAAAGGAAACAAGCACAGCACAGCTGCTGCCCCTTTCAGCATCGTCCCCCACGTGACCAGTCTTCTTGTCCTGAGGGTGGCCAGAACCAGAATGACTTAAACAGCCCCCAAGACTATCCGCGTCTTGACCATCCTGCCACACTTGATTTTCACTCAAAACAGGATCTCCCCATGACCTTGGGATACCTTCCCAAAAATCGAACACAGAATTTGTTCCCCTACATGATCTGCCTTGGACACTCCCTCCAAGGGGTGTTCCAGCTCTGCCCTGGGCCCACGGACCCATTCTGGTCAGAATGAGCCAGAGTGCACAAAGCAAGCCCAGGCTACTCCCAGGATAACGTCTGCTTTGCTTTCGTATCCAGACCACGGAGCCCAGCATCAGAGAATGTCCACTGGGTGGGTGAATGAATGAATTAATCAATGAATCAACACTTTCGATGAGTAACTTCCGTGTCCCGACTTCATGGTCATGTTTAATGAACTGTGCGCCTGCACACAGGTGCACTCAGGGGCACACGCACCCTCTTCTGCTCCCCGTTCCATCTCTGTCCCTGCACTCTCCCTTCTTCAAGGATGGTGATCTGGGTGCCAGGGCCCTGTGGTGGACGGGACAGGGCAGCGGTGACCCTGCACAATGGGGCTTTCAGAAGAGTGGGGGATACCACACCCACAACGGCTGATGATGCCAAGGACAGGGGCAGAGTCACAGCAGGGAGTCACTGTTGGAGTGTGGCCAGGGGGCAGGCGGAAGGGACCCTTGTTCTGAGCACAATGACAGGTAGCACCATGGCATCCAGGCTGTGCCGATGCCCCACAAATGCCACCCCGCTTGGTGGGACTCACCCCAGCAGACAGCAGTTAGCAGCTCCAGTGCACAGGTGCGAACATGAGGCTTGCAGGATCCCTCTGTTCCCCTCCCCATATCCTCCCCGGGAGAGCTTGGTGGGGATGGGGCTGAGGCAGCAGCCTGGACTTCAGTTTCTCCTCCTGCCTCAACCTCCAGGGAACGTTCCTGTGGGTCCCCTCAGCCAGCCTGCTGCAGGGGACCTCAGAGCAGACCCCGGGGCTGTCCTCTAGGTCCCAGGCCCAGAGCACCTTGCCCACAGCTCAGCTGGTCAGGCCAGGCGCTCCCAGGCTAGGGGAGGTCCCAGAGCCTCCTGCAGGGAGGGGGATGTGCAGCCGTGATGGTTCCGGCACAGTGGACCCAGGCCTGGGCTGTAGCTATGCGCCCCCCCACCCCCCGTCACCAGCTGGACCCTGGCAGGGTACAGAGCCCTAGTTGCTCTTTTGTCAAATGGAGGCCATGGGTGGTCGTGGGTGCATGTGTGTGTGTGTGTGTGTACATGGCGGGTGGGCTCTAGCTGAGCAGGTGCCAACATCCCTGCAAGACGGACATAATCATTAGTGTGTAACTCAGGGTCACGCAGCCCAGCGGAGGTGATGGGAGATGGGGATCAGGGTCCCCAGGCCTCTCCTCTCCTCTGCCCACACCAAGGCCAGGTCCTCGGGGTGTGCACTCCTGGGAGCACAGGCCAGCCCCTGACATCACCCACTCTGGCATCACCCATGCTCCAAATCCCAGCTTGCAGTGTCCACGCAATGCCCACACCCCACACTCCCGATTTCACTGCTGTGCCAAATACTCCTTCACTCGCTAAGCTGGGTGGTCACCGAGACCGTCACGGGGGGGTACCCACATGGACAGGCGGAGGCACAGTGAGAGCCGGGGCTCAGGGGCCACACCCATGACTGCTGGGGCCGGGCAAGGGCAGCGGAGCTGAGGCTGGTGGTGGGTGCAGGAAGAGGATGCCAGAGGAGGCTTGGGGGCAGTCTGGGCACTGTGGGAGGTGCTGAGGCTGTTTATACAGACCTTTCTGTAAAATGTGGGGTGGGGGCCCAGGGGTGTCTGAAACAGGCTATGCTGGGTTCTGGCACACGTGAGCTGTGAGCCTGAACCACATTACTTCCCCACTCCATGCCTCGGCCTTCTGGTCTGTGAAACGGGCACACAGCACCTCCCTCCGGTCTGTCGGAAGATTTCCAGGGGGTGTGGGCCTTACCCACAACTGGCATGCAGGGCGCAGGGTGGGGCGGGAGAGCTGCTCTGAGCCCAGGTGTGGGGTGTGAGGCTCAGGTGCCCTAGGCGGTCATGGTGGGACGGGAGCTGAGGTCCCATGTTGGCACAGGCTGCACTCCAGGACCCCATGGTGTGTGTGTCTGTGTGCACCTGTGCCTGTGCACACCTGTGCATGCCTCCCCAGTGTGTGTGGGAGCACAGTGGCACGCACACTGTGCATGGAGAGGGCACAGGTGCCCAGGGCTGGGAGCTGCCTGTTCAGCCAAGTCCCCTTGGTCCCTGACTGGTGTGGATTCGGGCGCGGGAACACTGGATTTCTGGTGAGTTGTTTCTCTGAAAAGCTGTCTCTGGAGACTCACAGCCCTCAGATGTAGCGTGCTCTTGCTCTGTGGGGACAACGTAATGAAGGAACAAAAATAAGCCCGGATGTCTGTCAGACAGCAAGCACCTCGGGGGCCTGACTCTCTTCCTGACGTCCCTCCCCGCCTACCCCAAGGACAGGGGAGCCGGCCGCTCCCAGACCCACCAGGAGCCCGTGGGAGCTCCACAGGCTCCCTGCATCTCAGAGCCTCCATCCGCTCGATTGAATTTGCAAAAAAAAAAAAAAGAAAAAGCAGACAACAAATTCATTTTACAGAACCTAACCCTCAGACTGAAGGAAATTCACATCAGAGCCACGACCATTCATGAACCCACACCGGCTGCCCACTATGGTGCCTGAGAGGTGAAAGGGGTGGAGGGGCCAGGAGGGTGTGCATACTCCTCTATCCACACAGATACTCATCTACACACGCGTGCGCTCATGCATGTGACAACACTCCGTGCGCTCATGCATGTGACAACACTCCTATATTCACAGACACGAATCTACACGCACACACCTGTGAACGTTCGCACACACATGTGCACACTCCTCTATTCACACAGGCAGTAATCTACACACACATACATGTGAACACGTGTGCCTGCTCCCGTATTCACTGGGACACCCATCTGCACCCAGAGCCACACGCAAACGAAGATCCGAGAATCCCGTCTCCTGGAGGAAGCCGGGATGCCAGATACCTGAGGAATGGGCCCTGAGCTCCACTTTTGTGGGCACCCTGAGGGGTTCTGTGCCAAGCTGACCCCGCTGTTTCATACCAGTCCATTTTGGGGGGTTTATCTCCCCCAGAACACAGCTCTGAAATGCTAATGGCTGTCAAAGGGAAGCAAGACTTGCCTTGCACAACCTTCCTCTCCACAGGACCGCCTCCCTCATTTCCTAATGAATATAAATAGGAAAATAGGTTTTGCCTTACAGAGTATTTTTCTCCATAGGAATGTAGCTCCAATTTCTAAGCACTGTCAAAACAGAAGTTACAGCCTCTCTGTCTCTCCGTTGCCAGCGTCGTCACCCAGTACGGGCTACCCTCACAGCTCTCAGACGTTGGCAGTCCCCTGTGTGGCTCATTCCCTTGTGTGCCCCTAAAAACCCTTTCTCCATTGACACCAGAGGGATCCTTTAAAGCCAGCCTTGTGTCTCAGCTGCTGCAAACTCCCCAGAGACTTCCCGAAGCAATCCGAGCACCATCCAACTCTTTCCAAGAGCTCTGACACGGGAGCAGCCCGAACCCTGGGGCCTCTCCCGCTCACCTCTCAGCCCCCACAGCCAGCTGCACTGGCCTTGCCTTTTACCCACACAAAGCATGTCTCGACTGCAGGGTCTCTGCACCTGCTCTCCCTTCCCCAGCATCCTCCTTCCCTGCCTCTTTGCATGGCAGGGCACAGAGGGACGCAGGGACTGAAGCTGCGCCCCATCCAGGATCCAGGGCTGCAAGTCTGAGGGTCCTGCAGGGCAAATCAGAACGGCTGGGGATTCTGCTAGGAGCAGTGGCTTTGCCCTTTCCAGAACTGGTGTCAGCCATTTACACTCCCCACAGCCATCCGCCCACCCCCGCGCCCCGGCCGATGCTCCGGGAAGGGAAGGGAAGGGACCCACCTCAGGTCATGCCAAACACCAGAGGCTCCCCAACCCGGATCACCCCGTGATCTACAGCCAGGCCCTTCCACCACTTCCACAGAACAGACAGATGCAGGGACGGTCCCTCCGTGAGGAGGGCAGAGGCCTTAGTGCAGGCTCCCCTCAGGCAGGGAGACACCAGACTGGGGGGCCCTCTTCAGGAGTCACAACAAACCAAGGGGTTCGAGATTTCCAGGAAACACTGTCGCCCTGGGAACAGAAGCCAGGGTACCCTGGAGCCACTACCAGCACCCTCCGGGCAGAGGCAGGCATTTGGCTAATGCCGACTCCCTTGGGATCTGGTCTAGGAACCAGCTGCCACCTTCCAGACGTGTCTGGGAAGCATCCCAGTGCCCCTCCCAGCCAGTCTCCGTCGGTCAGCCTCTGACCAGTGGGGGGCCAGGCAGGAGCCACAGCACAGCCCAGAGTCCAGGCCCAGGAGACACATCCTGAGGGTCCCCAGCCCCTTGGGCTTCTAGGGAGGCCGTGGAGGTCAAGATGGTGGTGAGGGAGCCAAGCACTGGCTGCCCCTTCATGCAACCCTGGCGGGGCATCTATGTCGTGGGTATTTCCGGGACACCTTCCCAGTCACTACTTCGGGCTCTCTCTCAACAGTGCAGGACTGTGAAGACACACAGCTGTCCTTGACTCATCCCTCCAGGCCAGCGCTGCCTTACTGTGTGCTCTGCAAAGCCCTCTCCCTGCAGTGCCTCCTGTGCACCGGCCGAGGGTCTGGGGAGCCCCCCGATGGCCCCCCATTTCCAGACCCCGCTCCTGGCCCCGGAAGTCGGCCGGGATTCTCACCCATGTAAGGCAGGCACATGGCTGGCTGTGTTTGTATCTGTGTTTATTAAACTAGACGGAGTTAATGAGTAAGAGGTGCCTGAGTTTGATCCTGCTGAAAATAAGACTCGGATCTGTCAGTAAACACGGGGGAGCCTCCACGCTGTCAATCATCTCCCGGGGTTTCCATCCCAGGCAGGATTCCGCCTGGACCCAACCCAACAGCCTCCAAATGTCAGGGCAGCAATGCCGGGGTGTGCACCTGTCACACCTGTCACATGGACAGACCCCCAAGCCCTTGGCCACCACCCAGCCACATGTCCAGCGCCGGTGAGAAGCTCTCAGTACGATCGGTGCTCTGTGACAAGCCCTCTGACAGAAGTCACCATCGGAGGTGGCGGACAGCAAAAAGATGCGCCTCTGTGGGGTGGGGTCCTAGAGGGGGTAGTGGGCCACAGGAGGTCTGGGGGTACGCAGGGGTGGAATGTGGCTTCCCAGACAAGCCAGTTCACCTCCACGCCATGGGCTTCAGGGTCCCCATTGGTAAGGCCAGGGGCACTCTCCCAGCTGAGGTCAGACATGAGGTGTGGGGAGCCCAGCGTGGGAGCAGGGCTGAGCCCAGATACCGCTGCCTGCAAGCCTCAGTGGCTTGCAGCCACTGCCCTGTCTGGGCCTCAGTGTCCCTATCTTTAAAATTCAAGGATTGAATCGGAGGCTCTAGCAAACACAGTGACTGGTGACGGATGGCTGGGCTGGGCCGAAGGACATTTCCCACCCGGCTGCACCTCCTCTGTCCCCACCCCTCCCTCGGAAGCCCAGAGCTCGGTTTCCCAATATACCCTAGCCTCATGCGGGGGCACTGGGCACAACCCATGGGGAGGCAAGGCCCTGTCCCTTCCACCAGTCTCTCCCACTGTGGCTGCCTGAGTCTGTCCCCGAACTGGTGGAGGAAGACATCAGGGCAAACATCGTGGGCAGGGGGTCATCGTCCACTGTCAAGGCCTCTCTCCCCACCTGCCTCACGGCTCCAGGGGCCTCACACCTGCCCTTCCGCTGCCTCTCCTGCCCAGATGCCCACCTCTTACTGTGGGGTTATCTAAACGCTGCCCACCCTACAAGGGCCAGTCAGACCCCTCTTCCTCAGCCCCAGAGAGGAGCTTGGGTCCAGCCCACAGGGGAGCGGAGCCTGGAAGCCGTGAGTGCTGAGGAGGCGACCGGGGCTGAGTAACCAAGATCCTGAGACTCCAGGGTCTCCTACCACAGAACGGCCCCAGGAGTCCTGGCCACGTGGGTGGGGGAGGATGGTGTGGACCGGCCTCCATGACTCAGTTTCCCCACTGGCTCCTGTGCACCCCCATGGCCAGAAGCAGGGAGCAGAGGAGCGGTCCTCTCTGCCTCAGTTTCCCCATCAGCTCCTGTGCACCCCCCATGGCCCGGAGCACAGAGCAGAGGAGTGGTCCTCGCCGCCTGACTCAGTTTCCCCACTGGCTCCTGTGCACCCGCCATGGCCTGGAGCAGGGAGCAGAGGAGTGGTCCTCGCTGCCTGACTCAGTTTCCTCACTGGCTCCCACATACCTCCATGGCCTGGAGCAGGGAGCAGAGGAGTGGTCCTCTCTGCCTCCCCTCTGAAGGTCCCTCAAGTCCTGCTGGACCCCCCACTACCTCAGCCTGGGTTCCAGCCCTTCTCCAAGACCAAGACCCTGGCTGCCCCAGGACGGGGCAGGTGCCCTACAGGTGCGGAGGCCTAGTCCAGCCATAGCTCCAGCTCACTCGCTGTGTGACCTCAGGCGATGCTGGACCCTTCAGGAAAATGGGACTGGACCGGCTGATCTCCATGGGAAAGGAGGCGCATTTATTTGTGAGACCATTGTCTTTCCATCTGGGGATGCCCGTTCCAAGGCAGCTGAGCTCCTCCAGGTTTTGTCCCCGGCTCCAGGTAGGGCACACAGTCTGCCCTCCTTTGCCATCAGTGCTCCCAAGGTGGTCTCTCCACCTCCTGCCCTCCCTCCCCCAGAGGCTGGAAGAGGTGAGACAGAGCGAGGTCTCAATCCACCAGCCTTGGGAAGGGGATGTCGGGGGGAGGTGAGGAGCTGTGG
>NW_012117710.1:1976661-1979583 GCF_000951035.1 Colobus angolensis palliatus | reverse complement strand
CCATGGCCTGGAGCAGGGAGCAGAGGAGTGGTCCTCGCTGCCTGACTCAGTTTCCTCACTGGCTCCCACACACCCCCATGGCCTGGAGCAGGGAGCAGAGGAGTGGTCCTCTCTGCCTCCCCTCTGAAGGTCCCTCAAGCCCTGCTGGACCCCCCACTACCTCAGCCTGGGTTCCAGCCCTTCTCCAAGACCAAGACCCTGGCTGCCCTAGGATGGGGCAGGTGCCCTACAGGTGCGGAGGCCTAGTCCAGCCATAGCTCCAGCTCACTCGCTGTGTGACCTCAGGCGACGCTGGACCCTTCAGGAAAATGGGACTGGACCGGCTGATCTCCGTGGGAAAGGAGGCGCATTTATTTGTGAGACCATTGTCTTTCCATCTGGGGATGCCCGTTCCAAGGCAGCCGAGCTCCTCCAGGCTTTGTCCCCGGCTCCAGGTAGGGCACACAGTCCGCCCTCCTTTGCCATCAGTGCTCCCAAGGTGGTCTCTCCACCTCCTGCTCTCCCTCCCCCAGAGGCTGGAAGAGGTGAGACAGAGCGAGGTCTCAATCCACCAGCCTTGGGAAGGGGATGTCGGGGGGAGGTGAGGAGCTGTGGTGCTGGACGCGAGTGGCCGTAGCTGCCCCCCCCACCCCCCGCTTCCCGTTCACTGTTGGTGGTGCCGACTGGCTCAGGGTGCACGGGGATGAGGGGGGGCAGCAGCCCCCAACAACCAAGACTTCTCACCCTGCTGGAATTTCCTGACCTGAACCAACGTAACAGGACACAGACACCGAACACAGGACCCCTCCACCACCCTCTCTGGCCCTCAGTCTCCCCATCTGCACAGCGGGTGCTGGAATGGATGGCACCATCATCCACCACACTGGCTCCACCACCAGCCACCCCCACAAAGACCCACCCAAGGCCACTTGACATCCGAGCTTGTGCTGGAAGAAACCAAATCCACAACAAAACAAAAAAGAAAGAGCGAGGGGCGGGGAGCTGGAGAGATGACAAATGTATCCAGTGTCCGCGGCGATGCCACCATCCGCTCCAGGTTCACGCCCGGAAATTTATGGCCTCGTCACCCGGCCCTGGAGATCTATCGCCTGTCACTCACTTGCATTTTTAATCCTGCCCCCACCAGCCCCCTCGTGTATTTATGCACCACCCAACCGGGCATCTCAGGGGCCTGCCTGTTTCCTTCTTGTGAAGATATATGAACACCCCAAGTCCAAGCACCTCTGCTCATAAATTTCCTCCGATGCGATGGCATCTGAGTCTGGCATGGAGAAACAGAGTCCCCTACCAAAATGGGGACTGGGCTTGTTAGGGGGTAGGGATCGTGGGGTGGGGGCTCTGACCCCAGGGGAACCTTTGAAGGAGGCTTTCCTGAATGCTTAGAAAATTCTGCCAAAATCTCGAGCTGATGCGTGTGTGCTGGAAACAGACAGAGACAGCCACCAACATGGGACCCAGGCAGCCACTCCAATTTTACCCCACTGATCCCAGGCACTGTGGTCATATTTTAGTCCCATTAATTTTTCTCTTCTGGAGAGTGGGTGAAGCCTACAAGTACACATTTAGGGTGAAAATATTCAAATGCCGGGGTCCAAGAGACGCAGCTACTCCAGGCTCTAGCCCTGGGCTCTCACTGGGGCCCCGGACACCTGTTTCTTGGTGGGGACTGTGGTAGGGAGGTGGAGGAGCAGCAGCCTCTCCCTGGCCCAGGTGTGGGGAACCTGCCTCCAAAGACACTTTGAAAAATCAGTGCTTTCCAGTGGCAGCCCCGGGGCACAGTGGAGAAGGGATGCTGCCCTCCCTCCCTTCCTCTGGTCCCAGGTGCAGGTGCCCACCACATTCCTGCACCCCTACCCCAGACTTACCAGGCCTCAGGAGTGTGGCTCTGGTTCAGGTGCCCACTGGTTTTTCTGGGAGTCAGGAGCTGCCTGCTGGGCCTGCTGTATCATCCTGAATTATACGCACAGAGCAGGCCTGCTGCTGCGGCCAAGGAGAAGGGGGCTACACAGCTGGCTGGAGGATGGGGGAGGGGCATGGCCCCCAACCTTTGACTTGGAGACCCCCAGGTCTTCTGTGACCACCATATGCCCAGGAAAATGAGGGACCCAAGTGCTGGAGTCCTGGCTGGACTCCAAACCCCCTCAAATCCAGGTGAGGGGGGTGACCTGCTCCCACGCACGGCCCTCTGGAGTGTGTCCCCCCACCTTCGGTGGAGTGGGGCGCAAACCTGGGCTGGGTCCTGTGAGCCAGTTTTCTCAATGCTTGTTCAATTAAAAGGTGGCAGGGGCAGGGACCCGGGGGGCAGGTGGTCAGGGGCCAGCCAGGCAGAGAAGAGGAGCATGTTGGTGCTTTTCAAGCAACCTATGCCCCACTCAGTGGAGTTTCCCCCAAGGCTGGGTGCAAGCTGAAGACCTCTTTGGAGGCTGGGGGTCTCTCTAGGGGGCAGCCCCTCAGAGAGGCAATGTGGGGAGATTTGCCATTTGTATCTGCTCCTGGCTCCCAGTCCCTCCACAGCTTCTGTCTCCAGGCTCTCCGCACAGCCCTTAGCCCAATGGAGGGAGTGAGCGGCAGAGCCAGCCCACTCAAGACAGGGTCCAAAGAGGCCCCACTCCGGGTGTGCAGGAAGGGAAAATGCTGGCACGGAGGCTTTTAGGGGACATGCATACCTGGCTCGGCCTGGCCTCCACCCTTTCTGCTATGCCTTCGTTTTTTCCAGAAGGCATTATCAGCCTATCCCCATTTCACAGGTGTGGAAACTGAGGCTCTGAGATTCACCTGCCCCAAGGTCACACAGCTGAGACCTGGAAAAGCCTGACTTTCATCTCAGAGGCTGTCGTTTTTATGGGGGGGGGGGTGCGGTAACGGCAGGCAGTACCCCCCGCCCCACCCTCAGCATCAAGCAGGTGACCTGCGGGT
This sequence comes from Colobus angolensis palliatus, assembly GCF_000951035.1. Taxonomy (NCBI): domain Eukaryota; kingdom Metazoa; phylum Chordata; class Mammalia; order Primates; family Cercopithecidae; genus Colobus; species Colobus angolensis. Next base: position 1,976,667 of record NW_012117710.1, on the reverse strand, counting down.
TTCAAA
>NW_012117710.1:1971988-1975671 GCF_000951035.1 Colobus angolensis palliatus | reverse complement strand
TTCCCTCGCTCCCTCGCTCCCTCGCCCGCCTGCGCGCTCCCTTCCACCCCCTCTTCCTCCGGCGCGAGTCCGGCTCGGAGCCTCTGGCCCTCCCCTTCTCTCCCCGGCCTCCCGAGCCCCTGCTCTCCTCGGCTCCCCGCGACGCCCCGCTCCTTCCCTCTCCCGGCAACGCGCAGGGGCTGGGGGGAGGAGGGGAGGTCCTAGAAAGCGCAGGGGGCGTCCTCGCGGTCCGGTTCCCGGCCCTCTCCGCCCACATCTAAAAGGTGGTGGGGGTAGGTGGGTGGGGGGAGTGGGGGAGACAGTTGTTGGCTGAACGAGCCACCCGCGACTCCCACCACCCCCAGCAAAGCCAAGGTGTTCTCAGGTCCTCCCGTCGGTCCGCCCCTTATCCGGGAGGGCAGAGACCTAGGGGCAGAGAACGCGGGGCGCAAGCCGGGCCCAGCTTCCTTCCTTCACTCACCCCAACCACTGGGAGGACTTAAGGGGATTCTCGCGCACTCTTCGGCTCAGTCTCACCCTGACAACCTGCCTGTGCTGAAACCCCCGTCCGCATGTTACAGGAAGGGAAACTGAGTCAAGAGAGGCCCAGAGTCTCGCCCCACACAGCGCGTCGGAGGCAGAGCCCCAGGGGCAGCCTGGACTCCGGTAGGAGCCCTCGAGACTCCACGCTTGGGCCGGGCAGGCCCCGGAGGTGCCTGGACACGCCCGCGTTCCAGAACGGCCGGCGCCTGGGGGCCCTCTCCAGTCCGCGCGTAGCCCGCGCGCCCCCGCCGGCGCCCCCTCCCCGCTTCCTGTCCCCCGCCCGCCTCTGGTTCCCGGCCTCAGTACCCCCGGCACGCTCTCCGCTCGCCGCCAGCAGCTGGGCAATTCAACGAGCATACAAAAGAGTTGACTCAATTCAAAGGCAGCAAATCAAGATAAATCCTATAGTGTGTGGGGACCGGAGAGGGAATGTGAATGAACGCCCACGGCGCCGTTCAGTCCTATATGGACCGGCCTAGCCCGGCTGCAGGGCCTGACACGCCTGGGTCCTAGGGTTCTCCAGCAGCCAGAATCGGGGAGTGGGCTCCGAGCTGCCTTGGCTCCCAGGCCTCCAGAACTGGCCCGAATTTAGGAAGGTAGAGCTTGTGGCCTCCTTTGGCTGGCTGGGTGGGGCTCCCGTGATGGGGGTGCAGAGCCTTGAAGGGGAGTGCTAGGACAAAAACCAGTGCGTCCCCACGATTTCATGCAAGTACTGGGGGGGGGGGCAGGGGGCCTGGAAACCCAGCACAGCCCCAGGGGCCAGCAGGAAGAACACCGGTGGTTTGGAACACCTAAGCTCTGGCCTTTCTCCTTCTGCCCCGACCTGGACCACGGTCAGAGCCAGGCCGCAGGCCAAGAGCAGGTCCTTGTTTACCCACCAGATAGATACTGCAAGCCTGAGATGTGCCAGGCCTGGGCCTGTGGAGTGAGGCCGGCGGTGAGAGGGGCACCCTCTCCTCCCTGCCTGTCTGTGAGGCCTCCCCAGCGGCAGCTCCACTAGGGAGAAGCTGGTCGGCCCCCAGAGCTTCCTTGGTCGGGCTTGGAAGGTCCCGGTAAGCTACCCTCCAGCTTCTGGCCTGGCCAGCCCTGTGCAGATGACCACCGGCCCCGGGGCCCCAGACTGTCCATTCCGCCTGCCAAACATAAACCCCAAGAGGGGTACTGGTTCCCCATTTCCAGCAGGTACCCCCAGGCCTGTGCTGGCCAAGTGCAGCCGAAGCTCTGGAAGGAGCCTCCTTGGACTTCGCAGGTGCCCCCGTGTGCCCTGCGCTGTGCTGGGCGCCTGCCCGGAGGAGTCGCACCAGGACGTCCTGCTACTTCCCAAGAGCAGGCATTATGAGCCCATTTCTTCGGGGTGCAAACTGAGGCCGGGGGCCTCTTCAGAGCGCCCTTGACCGGTACTGCCTGACCCCAGAGGTCAGTTCTGCGGCCACTCGGGGTCTGAGATCCACGGAGAACTTCAGAGGTCAACTGGAGGGGCGGGTAGGGGTACGCGCGGGGCCGTGTGAGGCGAGATCCCGCAACCTGAGGAGCCAGGATCCCAGCAGAAAGCGAAACCTGGAGCTGGGGGAGGGGAGGGCAGAGGACTGGAGGCGGGGCTGCACGGCGGGGGTCGAGTCCTCGCGGCCGCCCCCCAACCCTGAGCGGAGGCTGCGCCGTCCGGCTGCGACCGAGTCCCCGGAGTCCCGGGCGGGCCGCCCCTCCCCCGTGGCCGCGCCGATTGGCGGCCTGCGTGTAAGTCATTAATTCTGTTACCCGGACGCGGGCGCCGCCGCCGCGAGGACATCTGTCCGCGGCCCAACGCCGCGCTCCACGCCCCCTGCCCCTCCCCCAGACCCAGAACCGAGGAGAGGACGGGACGCGGCGGTGAAGCTGAGAGGTTGGAAGCTGGAGGGCGGCGGAGTCCCGGAGTTAACGGGGAGGGGGGCGGGGCCGGCGCTGGCCCTGGGGACAAAGATCCCCACGCTGCCTGCGGACTGGGCTCTGCAGACACCGAGGCAAAAGAAGGACTCCGTATTCCCTGTCCCCCAGATCCTCAAATCCACTCAGGCTCTGACCTGAGTGTTGGGGTGGGGTGGGGGAGACCAAACCCTCCTGGGCCCTCGGGGCGCGCGAAGGCGACGCTGAAGGGGGGACGTCGGGACGCTGCTTCCTCCCTGCATACGCCGCCCGAGCTGCATCCCTAAACGCTCCAGGAGCTTCGCGGGTGCCCCCCACCCTCCACAGCCCCCGAGGCTGCCCCCAGCGACCTCCTCTCGCCCTCCGATGGGGCTGCAGGGGCGGGCGAATGTGTTGCGCTCGCCGTGGGTTGGGAGGAAGGGCGCGGATTGCAGGAAGTCCCCGCTCCTCCCTGGGCAGCCTGGCCCCGGGGACTCGCGCTCAGCCCGCGGCGGAGGACTCGGTCGGGAACGGTGCTGAGATTGCGCGGGTACGGACCGGGACCCTGACCGGGTGGTCACCGTGCAGTTTGGGAAGAGAAAAAGTTCCGGGGGGGGCGACACCCCGAGATCGAAGAGGGGATAATGGGAGGAGAGCAGGCGGCAGGGAGGGAAGAGCGGCGGAAGCGGGGCCAGGAGAGCTGGGGGTCCGCTCTGGGCCCCGGGGTCCCGCCCCACTCGGGAGCCCAGCCCAGCCCCACCGCGTCGGCTTCCCGGACCGGGAGAGGCTCGGGTCACCGACGCCTATTAATAGCCGCGAGCGGGTCCTTCCCGGGAGCTCCGCAGCGGCGGGTAGGCTAGCCCGGCCACCGGCTGGGGTGGGGGCGGGGGTCCCGTAACACCCCCTCCGGAGGCTCAAGCGGGCGGGGCGGGGCACTGCGCCCCCCGAGCAGCCTTTGCGAAGGCAAGGCACCCACAGCCTACTCCCTCCACACCTCCGCCTCCAAGACCTGGTTTTAGATGAAGAGGGGTTCGTCTGTGGTTCAACTTGGGGCGCCGCGGCTACCCCAGCGCACTCAAAGGCGCGTCCAACCCCTCCCCCTCTTTCTGCCCAGTCGGCTTTTTGCTCTCAGCGCGCTCGGTAAAGTTTCGGGGTCCCCGCGGCGCCTCCCTAGCCCTAGGGGTCCAGAGTCCTGGCCCTTCCAGCCGCGGCGTCGGGGAGGGAAGTTTGTCCGGCCCAGGCTCGGCGGCCGCGAACTTCGGGTGCGCCCGCCTCCGAACCCG
>NW_012117710.1:1970630-1971283 GCF_000951035.1 Colobus angolensis palliatus | reverse complement strand
GGAGGTGGGCACCTGGGTGCGGACACGGCTGTGCTCACACGCGCCCGGCAACCGAGTGGAAGTTGACCCCAAGTCAGACCCTGTGTGGGCGCGCGCGTCCGCGAGGGCCAAAGCACAGCCTGCAGAACGCGCGTTTGCTGAGCAGGGGGAGAGCGGGGCACTTGGGGGCGGGGAGGTGGAGCGAGAGGGTGGTCGGCCCCCAGCGGCCCCACGTCCCCAGGGACTCGCCCTCCCCTAAGGTCGCCGACCCCTCCCTCCTTTCCCTCCCCGTAGTGCGTCGCCCCCCTCCTTTCGGCCGGGAGGAGGGGGAGGCGTGGGAGCGGCCCGGCGCCTTCCGATTCCCGGAAGGTTCGGTTTAACGGATTTCCCTCTCCCCTTCTTGCGCCTCCCGAATCCCGGCGGATCCGAAGTCGCTCCCTCGGGCTCTAAGCCGAGGGGTCCGCCGCCGCTCCCTGGTGGTCCCGAGCCCTCGCCGAGCGGTCTCACGGCTTCCCAGGGCGTCTCCCACTCCCAACCGCCCCTTCCCCAGCCTGCGGCTTTTCGCGTGGGCTAAAAATTCCAAACCAGGCTCAAGAGCGCCCTCGCCGGGCTAAGCCCCCGCGCGCCGCTTCACGAACCCGCGGTGTGCGGAGTTGCGGAGCCTGGGACCCCCA
>NW_012117710.1:1965763-1970123 GCF_000951035.1 Colobus angolensis palliatus | reverse complement strand
CCACCCTCTGAGCTCCTGGCATCCGATCCTGAGCCTCCACCACACTTGTTCCTGCAGGACGGGGTTGGGGGCCTGAGACCGTGATTCAGGCCAGGGCATGGAGGAAGTGCCACCGCCTGCTCCCGAGATTGCTGGACACGAAGGGTGGAGGCCAAGGATGGAGCCCCTGCCTGCGGCTGTCCAGCCCTTAGTCCCTGCGCTGGGGCACCCGGACCTCCAGGGAACAGGGAGCCAGAGCAGGCAGAGCCCAGCCTGGGGTGTCTCTTGCCTGGTCCTTCAGGGAGAGGCCCGGCTCTGAAGCGCGCAGTGGCCTAGGTGGGCACACAGCCCCTTTCTCTCACTTCCCCCCTCCCCTACTTGCGGGCCTGGAGAGTCCCGGACCTGGCTCCCTGGAGGAAGCTGGAAGAGGGGAGCTGTCCTGCGGGCCTTCCAACGCGCTGAGGTATTTCAGCCCTGACTGACTCCATCTGCAGCTCCTTCCAATGCTCAAATATGCCCTCCTGACCCGTGAGAGGGCAGGGCCCCCTGTGGGGCCTGCCTGGCCTCCGGCTGCTGTGCCTCAAAAGCCTGACACACCTCAGGCTGGGAATGGGTGACCCCAGGACAGACCCAAAGAGAAGAGGTGGGTTGGAGTCTATCTGTCTCTGGCCTCTTCTGGAGCCCTCTCTCCTGGCCTCTTCCTCTTCCTCTTCTTCTCCCCTCTCTCCCTTTCCTCCTCTCCTGTCTCCTTTTCTTTCTCTGTCTTCCTCTCTTTCTCTCTGACATTCATCTCCTCCTGATCCCCCTCCCCCAGCAGACACAGGTACCCAGAGGCAGCCTATGTGGTGTAGACACGTTACAGCACATCCAGGGAAGACGCACATCCAGGGAAGACGCATGTGGTTACCCACCCCAGCTCCCCCCATAAGCCTGTCCCCCACGTGAAGATGCCACAGCCCCACTGGGACAGGAAGACCTGGATCCCTCCCCACCCCATATCTCTCACTGTGGTTGTGCGGAGAGTTGCAAAGGCATCCTGCTTCACACACCCCTGAATTGCACACACCCCGCCCCACCCCAAGTAACCCCCACACACACGCACGCACACTGGTGTAGCACGATGACCATCCCTCCCGTGATGGAGCATCCTAGTGGCTGGGGGCTGATAACAAGTCATTTAGTCCACACAGTAACCCTAGAAGTGAACTAGCTATGAAGATCTCCAGTTCCCAGAGGGTAAAATCGAGGGGTCCAGAGATCAAGTACCTTGGTCAGGGTCACCATAAACTGGAAATGGCCAGGGTTTGAATCCAGGTGGTTAGACTCGAAGGCCGTTGTACTAAGCATGTTCCCATCTGCATGCACACGCGTTCACGCAGTCGCTCCACACACACGTACTTTCTCAGGCCTCCTTTCTGAGGTGCTGTCACTGCCCGGCAGCGGCCCCAATACAGCAGTGACAGCCGGTCCATCAGACAGCCTGTCTTTCCAGAGATGAGTCGGCTGGGCCAAGACCTAGGGCAGAGCTGGGGATGGTGGGTGCACCCCCAGCCACCTGGGCACCATTGCCAGATCCAGGGCTCAGCAGGCCCTTCTGATGTACACAACAAGGTCCTCGTTCGGAATAAAACAGCCCAGTTTAAGACCTGCCTGGGCAACGTAGTGATACTGTCTCTACAAAAAATAAAAAATTAGCTGGGTGCGGTGGCGTGCGCCATGGTTCCAGCTATTCAGGAGGCTGAGGTAGGAGGATCACTTGAGCCCAGGAGGAGGAGGCTGCAGTGAGCTATGGTCGTACCACTGCACTCCAGCCTGGGTAACAGAGCAAGAGTCTGTCTCAAAAACAAACAAAAAAAGAGCTAAACTGCCAGTAAGATTCTCATTTTTATGGAAACAAATCAACCACCATCTCATGACCCACCCAGCTACTCTATGGGGGAGAGGCTGGTCAGTAAGAGCCGGAGGGGCCTGGGGCTGTGAGGCCTCAGGGCTACACTTTTCTTAGGTGGTTGGAAGCACGCACACACACCCCCTCCCCCGCACCCGGCCACTGACAATCCTGTGTCCCTGGACACCCTGGGATTCCCCGGGCAAGTTCTCACTGTATTGTACAGTCAATGACTTGATGTGTCAGTTTCATCCAGCAGAGTGTGAGCTGGAGAGAGCAGGACAGACTGACTCACCTCCAGGCCTCAGTGCCCCACTCCAGCTCCACATGACCGCACCCACTCCCAGAATAAATGAGGACTCACCTGATGGCTTTGATACCTTTGCACCCCTGCAGGTGGTTCCTGTGCCCTCTCTCTGCTGAGGATGGCCTGGCTGGAAGCAAATGACCCGGTTGCCTGAGTGTGTTTGTGGGAAGCAGGGGAGGGACGGAGCAGCTGGGATAAATTGCGAAGGAGTGGGGAGAGAATTCCGCTCCCCCCCCACACCCATCCTAAGAAAATGGTAACCAGAGAAGAATGGTGACAATCTCTTCCGGTTCCCAGAACTTCACAGTAAGAACAACAAATGCCCGTAAAACCCTGAAGCCATAGATTAAATGGTATGTCCAATTTCTATCTCAGACAAAGAGCCAGTTCCCTCTATATAAAGAGCTCTTACAAATCAATAAGAAAAAAAATGGCCAAGAGGGGAAAAAAAAAAAAAAAAGCAGAGGTAATGAACAGAAAAGGAAATCAAAAGGATGTTTAAACAAATGAAAAAGTGCCTACGCTCACTCTTAGTGTGAAACTGTACTGATGTGATTTTTCACTCATCAGATAGGCACAGATTAAACAGTCTAAGGACACACCCTGCTGCAATAGTGTGGGGAAGCAGACACCCTTGGAACCTCCGAAACAATGTCAAAATTCCAAATATACACACCCTTTGGCCCAGCATTTGCTTCGAGGAATCTGTCCTCCAGATACTCCTTGCAAATGTGAAAAATGATATATTGCTTTGTACAAGGTTATTCGCCGAAGCACTCTTTGTAATAGCAGCAGATTGGAAGGATCCTAAGTGCCCGCTGACAGTGGAGTGCTTAAATCATCATGGCACATCCAGCCGGATAAAGGTGGACTGATGGGAGTTCATCTGTGGATGTTCTTTAGGGTGAAAAAGCAAAAAGGGGCCAGACAGTGTATATGGCACCTTTTTTTTTTTTTTAGACTATGTACAAAATGGAGGTAACGAAATGACATTTTATTTGCCTGCACACACTGATTTCTGGAAGGAGACCCAAGAAACTAGAAATAGTGGGTGCCTCCTGTAGGAACCTGGGGGCTGGCTGCAAGGCTGGGGGAGAGGGTGGAAAGGGATTCAATTTTTTTTTTTTTTTTTTTTGAGACAAAGTCTCACTCTTGTCCCCCAGGCTGGAGTGCAGTGGTGAGATCTCGGCTCACTGCAACCTCCACCTCCCAGGTTCAAGTGATTCTCCTACCTCAGCCTCCCGAGTAGCTGGGATTACAGGCATGCACCCCCATGCCTGGCTAATTTTTGTATTTTTAGTAGAGACGGGGTTTCACCATGTTTGCTAGGCTGGTCTCGAACTCCTGATCTCAGGTGATCCACCTGCCTTGTCCTCCCAAAGTGCTGGGATTACAGGTGTGAGCCACTGTGCCCGGCTGGGGACTCAATATAAAAAAATATTTTTAATGTATTATTTATTTACAGATAGTGGAATTCATAGTTCTTCAGTTTTATACTGCTGGGAACTACAGTCCTGAAATCGGACAAATGTGGACACTGGTTGCCATCACTACCTGGCTCAAAATACTGAACATTCCCATCACCCCAGAAAATGAGACTTCTCCCTGTGTGCCCCTGTGATGCCATTTGAATTCTGTGCAATGTGCAGACATGTTCCTTTGTAATAAATTTCAATGTGAAAATGAAAATGGAAAATTGTTTTATAACGTCTCATCTGGTCCCCACTGTAATCCAGGGAGGCAATCCTTCCTTTCCCCTTTTACAGGTGACAAAACGGAATTTTAGGGAGTGATTTGCCTAAGGGGATCCTGCAGGAGTAGGTGAGGATGGGAACCCAAGGCTACCTTTTTAAAAAGGCTTTCTTGATGATAATGCACATAGCGTACAATTCACCCATGTCAAGTGTACAATTCGATGGTTTTTAGTATGTTCGCAGGGTTGCGCAACCATCACCACCATCTAATTTTAGGACATTTCATCACCCCAAAAGGAAACCCTATATCTACTATCAACCACTTCTCATTCCCCACCATCCCCCAACAACCGTAAGCAACCACTCATCTGCTCTGTCTCTATGGATTTGACTATTCTAGATTTTTTTCTTTTCTTTTTTTTTGAGATAGAGTCTCCCTCTTGTCACCCAGGCTGAAGTGCTATGGCGTGATCTCGGCTCACTGCAACCTCC
>NW_012117710.1:1950179-1963878 GCF_000951035.1 Colobus angolensis palliatus | reverse complement strand
CGAACTCCTGACCTCAGGTGATCCACCTGCCTCAGCCTCCCAGAGTGCTGGGATTACAGGCATGAGCCACCATGCCCAGCCTTGGATGCATCTTGAGTTGATGTTTGCATATGGTGTGAGGTAAGGGTCCATCTTCATTCCCTTGCATGTGGCTGCTACTTGGCCCAGCACCATGTGTCAAAGGACTCCTCTTCCCCCAGCCCTATCAAATAGTCTTGGCTCCCTTATGGGAAATAAACAGAGTGAAAATACAAGGGTTTGTTTCTGGACTCTCAGTTCTAGCCCATTGCAGTACATATCTGTCCTTACCACAGTACCACACTGTCCTCATTACCATAGGAAGTTTTCACATTGGGAAGTGTGAGTCTGTCTTCCTGCTTTTTTTTTTCTAGAAACAGAGTCTTGCTCTGTTGCCCAGGCTAGAATGCAGTGGTGCAAACATAGCTCACTGCAGCATTGAACTCCTAGGCTCAACGATCCTCCCACCCCAGTCACCTGAGTAGCTGGGACTACAGGCATGTGCCACCACACCCAGCTAATTTAAATTTTTTTTTTTTTTTTTTGTAGAGATGGAGTCTTGCTATGTTACCTAGGTTCGTCTCGAACTCCTGGGCTTAAGTGATCCTCCTGCCTTGGCTTTCCAAAATGCCGAGATTACAGGCATGAGCCACCACACCCAGCTGAGTCTTCCCACTTTCTTCCTCCCTTTTAAAGCTTGTTTGGGCTCTTTGGGGTCCCCTGCACCTGAACCCATTGCAAACCCCAGCTGTCCCTCAGCATCTCTGAGTAGTTGGGGCACACGTGGCTGATACTTTCAGGGCTGAGGAATACTGTCAACAAAGGGCACATTTATTAAGCACCTGCTGTGTGCCAGGCAGTGTCTAAGTGCCCTGCCTGTGTTAATTCACTTGCACTGTGGGCAGTGGTGCTATTACCACTCACACTTAACAGTGAGGACCCTGAGGCACCGTGAGGCTGAGAAACCCACCCAGGACCACACAGATACTGGGCCGTGGCCACCTCCCAGCAGTTTGTCTGCAAAGCCCAGATTCTTTTTCATTGCTTTTCACATAGAACTTTGAAATGTTTCAAACACCTGGAAAAGTTGAGATGATTTCACAGCGAACACCCAGATGCTGTCACCTGCATTCCACAACTGACGTTTCACTAGACCCGCTTCATCTTGTTTTTCTGTCCCTCTGCCCACCCAGAAATCAATCTCTTTCCAAGTTGCAGGCACCAGTACGCTCTCCCCCTTAACAGGCCAACTGCTTGTCGTGAACTAGAGTTCAATATTCGTTTCATATTTTTTATTCCTTTGAGTAAAATTCACATACCATGAAAAGTATAAATCTGAAGGAGTCACTGAATGCTCTGACTAATGGATCACTTCTGCAGCCCAAACCCTTATCAAGAGACAGACATCAGGCCAGGCGCAGTGGCTCACGCCTATAATTCCAACACTTTGGGAGGCTGAAGTGGAAGGATCACTGGAGCCCAGGAGTTGAAGAACAGCCTGGGCAATGCAGGGAGGCCCCATCTCTACAAAAATTAAAAAATGAGCCAGGTATAGCAGCGGCACATGCCTGTGGTCCCAGCTACTCAGGAGGCTGAGGTGGGAGGATGGCTTGAGCCCAGAAGGTCAAGACTGCAGTGAGCCATGATTGAGCCGCTGCACTCCAGCCTGGGCAACAGAGCAAGACCCTTCCTCTGAAAAATAAAAAAGACAATGCTCCAAAAGGTTGCTGCATACCCCTGCCCAGTGCCTTCCTACCTCTGGCCCCCAGAGGCCACTGCCATTCTGATGTTTTCCACCATAGGTTAGCTCTAGAATTAGTTCTAGTTTGTTAGTTCTGGTCCAGGTTAGTCCAGGGTCGATCTAGTCTGTTCCAGAATTCCACACACCTGGGCTCATGGATATGCCCTCCTGGCGAGCGGCTTCTTCCCCCAGCACAGTCTCCCAGCCTCATGCATGGCGTAGGTGTCCTCCACGTGGCTGCACCATCTGCTGGTCATCCTCCCCGGGACAGATACCCTGGACCCTCATCTGCATCACCCACCATATCTTTTCTCAGCCAGGAAGACAACCAGAATTTTTTAAGCCTTTGGACACCCAAGGAGCTCCCTGGTGGCCTCAGCTCTGGCCTCCGCGGCTGCTCACCTGTGTGACCCCGTGAAGGTGGCTATACCTCTCTGTGGATCCCGTTCCCCATCTGTTCCTCAGCCGCACGATGATCAGAGGAAGCTGGGGAGGGAGGCAGCCTTCCTGGAAGCCAGAGGTTGCAGAAATGCCGACCTTCATTGGCATCTTCTGTCAGGGATAAGCCGTGGGATCTAACATTAGGTGAGGAGACAGCAGATTATAAATTGCAAACTGGAGCTGGGTGCGGTGGCTCACACCTGTAATCCCAGTACTTTGTAATCCCAGCACTTTGGGAGGCCGAGGCAGGCAGATCACTTGAGGTCAGGAGTTCAAGACCGGCCTGGCCAAAATGGTGAAATCCCATCTCTACTAAATATGCAAAAATTAACCAGGTGTGGTGGTGAGCGCCTGGTTACTGGGCTGGTTACCTCAGCTACTTGGGAGGCTGAGGCAGGAGAATCACTTGACCCTGGGAGGTGGAGGTTGCAGTGAGCTGAGATTGCACCACTGTACTCCAGCCTGGGTGACAGAGGGAGACTCTATCTCAAAAAAAAAAAACAAAAAACAAAACAAAAAAAACCCCTAAAATCAAATAAATTGCAAATTGGGGATTCTAGTAAGAAGAATCCCAAATCTGTAAATAAATTTTTAAAAAGAAAGGAAACGAGGGAAGGAGGGAGGGGAAAGAAAAAGAAAAATTATATATGTATACACACAACACACTGACACTTTGGTAACCAATGGACCACATATGCAATGGTGGTCCCAGAAGAGTATAATACCCTATTTTTACTGCACCTTCTCTGAGTTTAGATGTGTTTAGAAACACAGACACTTACCCTTGTGTTGCAGCCACCTACGGTGTTCAGTGCAGTCACCTGCTGTGCCGGTGTGTAGCCCCAGAGCCACAGGTTGCACCGCACAACCCAGGCATGGGGTAGACTGTGCGGGTTTGTAGCCCAGAGCCACAGGCTGTACCGCACATCCCAGGCGTGGTGTAGGCTCTGCCATCTGCATTCGTGTGAGTCACGCTAGAATATTTGCACGATGACAAAATCATAGAACCATGTATTTCTCAGAACATATCCCTGTTGTCGAGTGATGTGGGGCTCTGTGTGTGCGTATACACGTGTGTGTATATCTACGCAGACACGCACACACATATGTAGCCTGGCAGAATCATGGATGCTGCTTTTTCTCTGTCTGCCTTATTTCATTTCTCTGAATTGTCCACATTCACCAGCAGCAATGTGGATTGCAGCTGGGCGCCATGTTCCCAGGAGCCAGGGCCTGCCCTCCCCGGCTGCTGCAGGGGTGCAGTGGGCGGGGTGAGGCTGGGCGCCCCCTTCACTCCCCCCGCATGCTGAAGCCTGGGGGGCAGACGCCCTCCTCAGTGATGAAGGCAAATGGCCTAGGCCTCAGGCTCTGCTCACCTGGTCCCCTGTGATTCATTCTGCTTTATTCAGACTAAAATAGGGCTTAATGAGAAGATAACAGGAGTGACATTTTGCAGGCTCCTACGTGGACTGTGCCTGGAGGTATCTTATTTCTTAAAACAAGTTTCAAGCGCCAGGATGTTTCACTTGGGAGGAGAGACCCGTGATGTCTGGGACTGGTAAGGAAATGGTAGAGGGGCCTCAGCCTCCACCCCGTGGGGTCCCTGGGTGGAGATGGAGGCGCTGTCAGCAGCCGCCTGTGAACGTGGCCTTGAGCTCGGCGCACCCCTCCTGCTGTTATGATGAAGGGGGGCCTCAGGACTCGTCTTCCCTCCTCCCCAGCTTCCCTCTGTGGGCCCCTCAGGGATCAGGCTGGTCGGATCATCACTGTCACTTTCGTACATAGTAGATATTCACAGTAGGTGCTTCGGAACCCGGGTATGCCCTTCCCCAAAGCACACCCTCAGCAAACAGCCTGTACACGCTGGGCCATTAGCCCCCAGGACCGGTGCCCTGGCCTGCTCCCAGAGCTGAGCATGGTGCATTCCTCCCCAAGGCCTGACTCACTGCAGCCAAGCACTGGGGCGCAGATGCCCGCTGGCTCCAGGAGGCGGATGGGCAGGCAGGGCGGGGTCTGCGTAGGAGCTGGTCCCCATCTCTAGCAGGGTGCTAATCTGAGCCTGTGTCCAAGCACATCCTGCAAGTGTGTGAGTGCCTGTGTGCATGCATGTGTGTAAACATGTCTGTGTTCACAGTATGTACCTGTGTGCACCTGTGCATGTGTGTATATGAGTATGTAAGCATGTCCACATGTGTGTGCACACATGTGTCTTGTGCACCTGTGCATGTGTGTATATGTGAGCCTATCTGTGTGTGTGCACACATGCATATGCCCTTGTGTATGTGTGCCTGCATGTATGTATGTGTGTGTGCCTCTGTGTGTGAGCACGCCTGCATGCTTGTGCACATGCATGTACCGGTGTGTGCCCGTGCATATGTGTGCATGAATGCCTGCATATATGTACACATGTATGTGCCCTTGTGTGCATGTGCCTGCATGTATGTGCACTGTGTGTGTCTGTGTGCATGCCTGCATGCTTGTCCACACGTGTATATGTGTGCATGCGTGATCACCCTATTTCTTTCCTCCATCACATATTACCATCTACATGGAGCACCTGGGGCAAGAAGGGCCAACAAGGTGCCGTGAGTCTGCACCTCAAGCCACACAGACGGGGCAGGTGACGGGGGCCGCTGGTGTAACACCACAAGGAGATCATAGCATTTCTGCAGGGAGCCCACATCTGTCCCTGTATCTGCGTCCCAGGGCCACCATAACGAAGTGCCACACGCTGGGGGGCTTAAGACAACAGGCATCTGCTCTTTCACAGCTCTGGAGGCCTGAAGTCCAAAACCAAGGGGCTGGCAGGGCCGCACTCCCTCTCATAGCTCTCGGGGAGGATCTTTCCTGCCTCTTCCAGCATCCCTGAGCAAGCCCCGGTGCCCCGTGTCTGGTAGACACGTCACTCAGTCACAGGGATGTCTTTCCTCTGTGCATGTCTGTCTGTGCACAAATTTCCTCCTTTAAAAAAATAATTGAGGTCAGGTGTAATGGCTCATGCCTGTAATCCCAGCATTTTGGGAGGCCGAGGTGGGTAGATCTCCTGAGGCCAGGATTTAGAGACCAACCTGGTGTGGTGGCACGTGCCTGTAATCCCAGCTACCAGGGAGGCTGAGGCGGGAGAATCGCTTGAACCTGGGAGGCAGACGTTGCAGTGAGGCAAAATCGTGACACTGCACTCCAGCCTGGGCGACAGAGTGACTCTGTCTCAAAACAAAACAAAAAACAGAGCAAAACAAAACAAAACATCGGGGGTGGGGGAACAAGGTCTCGCTCTGTTATCCAGGCTGGAGTGCAGTGGTGCGATCACAGCTCACTGCAGCCTCCACCTCCTGGGCTCAAGTGCTCCTCTTGCCTCTCAGCCTCCTCAGTAGTTGGGACCACAGGCATGTGCCACCATGCCCGGCTGAAATTTTCCCTGTTCATGAGGACACCAGGCACACCGGATCAGGGCCCACCCCAATACACTTTAACTTAATCACCTCTGTAAAGACCCTGTCTCCAAATAAGGTCACATACTGGGAATAGGACACCAACGTGTCTTTTGGGGACACAGTTTAGCTCATGAGAATCCCCATCTCAGTTCCTTCAGCAGTCCTGGAGCTTGACTTTATTAGTCCTTTGATAAAGTCAGGGTGGTGTTGAGGCTCAGAGATGTCCAGTCCTTTGCCTAAGATCACCCAGCCTGGGCACTAACATTCCCCACAGCAAGCTGGTGCCACAAATACCAAGAGGGAGCTGATCTCCGTCCCAGGCAACCCAGGGTGGCTTCTTGGAGGAGGCATTGTTTGATACGGGCATTGTTGGTTAGGGGGATTTTTAATCACTTACAAAAGCATCAAGAGTCAAGTTTCAGGGAAAAGTCCCACCCCTGATGGGGGTGCTCCCCTCGCTCTCCCCACCCTCTCTTTCAAGCAGAGCCTCCCCCACCCGAGGGCAAGACTGTGGTTGCCCAGGGCCTCCTGCTCGGAGCAGACCTCAGGTCCCGGGTCCCTGTCTCAGTTCTCTGAGGCTACACGGGTTGTTGGCCTTACCCCTTGATGCTGCCTGGCTCCTCCCGCTCCACCATGCAAGTCTGGGCCTCCATTCCTGCCCGCTCCAATCAAGCCTCCCTCAGGCTGTGACTGGAGCCAGCCTTTCAACATTCCAATATGGAAACCCTCATGTTCTCAGAAAAGGTCCCCATCCTTGGCCTAGAGGACCCAGGGCTGTATCTAGCGCTTCCCTCCGGGCCTTGGCTCATACTGGTGCCTCCGCCTTGGGTGCCCTCCCAAGCCTCGGCTGGCTTCTCCCATGCTTCTGTCCGTCAGCCTCAGCTTAGGGGTCCTGGGCCTGTTCAGGCATCCGTCCATGGGCCCATTGCCCGGGCCGTCGTCATGAGGTGCCCTGGCGGGCAGTGTCTTGCCAGGAGGGGCTTATTGGACTCTACTCCAGCAGCACAGGACTTTGAACCTACCTGGCCTGGGGCCAAACCAGCCTGGGGGAGGGCTGGGCAGGTGGCTCCAGGGAGCAGGGTGCTTTGGCAAAAGGCCAAAAGTCCCAGCACCCCCTGTAAGCCGTGTCCTTGCCAAATGGACTGGCCCAGCCATGGCCCCTAGTTCAGTTCCTCTTCTCCCACAGCGGGCCTTCCCCTGCGTCTCCCAGGGAAGGCCGCTCGCTCCAAGCCCCCATCGTGACAGAAAACCAGGCCTAAGTAGGAGCTCGGTGGGGCTCTGCGGCCGCGGGGATTGATCGGGCTTCCTCTGGGAGGGGAGCCGGCACCTCCACATCCGTCTCCTTGGCAGGAGCTCCCTGGTTCCGGCCTCATCCTTAGGGACAGAGGCAGTAAATGACAGCGGCCTCCACTCACATCCACCCTCGTCTGCCTGGCTCGGGGCACGCCGGCCCTGAAAGCCGCCCCTGGGTGGACATTCGGGGCCTCTGCAGGGCAGAGCTTCAGCTCTGAGGCCAGGTCAATGGCTGCAAACCTCAGAGCCCGCTGGAAGCTGACTCCGGAGAAATCACTTCCTCCAGGGCTGCTGGTGTGTGGACCCTGAGCCCACAGCCTGACTTACCGTGCTGCCCGGCCCCTGGGCCTCCGTGAAAGCACGAATTCATGCAGAAAACCAGGCAACTATCGGGGCTCCAGCCCTGGACCCAAAAAGCCATCTCCTCCAATCACCTCCTCCAGTGTTTCTTCCCAGGACTTGGAACTCCCCCCACTGCTTCTGATAAAAATAAAAGCCACCCCTCCATGATACGGGTCTTCCTGCTTCTCCCAGTCAAGTCTCCCTACTCAGTGAGCATCAGAATGTGCTTGATTTCCTCCATTGCCAGGGAGCTCACTACTGCCCATCTGTGGCAGCTGCTGGCCTTGTATACCTGAATTTACTCACCAGGCTCTGTGCTGGGGAGGGATGAGCACCCCCTCACTGCACCAGACAGCGTGGTCCCTGAGGCTGTCCCCTCCTTGCTCTTAGCCAGTCTCCTCCACATGGCCCCTCCTCCAACCTCATCACCTCCACAGGATCTCAGCAAAGGCCCCCTCTCCCCTCTACCTCTCCTGGTCACCCAACCACTGGTGTCACCCTGCGGACACTGATCTCTCGGGAATCCCTGTGGAGCAAATCCCCAAAGCTGCCCATGGAACTAAGCACAAATGTTTCCCCACGGTTTGAGGCCCACTCCACCCCAAATAACCTCCCTTTTATTTTTCTTTTTCTTTTTTTGTGAGACGGGGTCTCGCTCTGTCGCCCAGGCTGGAGTGCAGTGGTGCGATCTCGGCTCACTACAACCTCTGCTTTTCGTGCCTCAGCCTCCCGAATAGCTGGGATTATAGGTATGCACCACCATGCCCGGCTAATTTTTGTATTTTTAGTAGAGATGGGGTTTTGTCATTTTGGCCAGGATGGTCTTGAACTCCTGACCTCAAGTGGTCCACCCGCCTCAGCCTCCCAGAGTGCTGGGATTACAGGCATGAGCCACCGTGCCTGGCCACCTCCCTTCATAAAGCCGCCTTCTCGAACTCCTCCTTCAGCCCGGACAGCGCTCACCAGGCACATCTTACCCACGTTCATTCATTCTTTCTGTGCACTGGCCCGAAGGGAAAGATCATGACTGCCTCTGTTTGCCAAACGAGGACGTGAGATCCCGGGAGGTTATCTAACTTGCTGATAGTCACATGGCCCATATGTGGCAGGGCTGGGGTCCAGGCCCAGGCGTCGGGCTCCAGCATCCATACCGCAGACATTCTGCGGTGCCCGGCCCCCTCTCCACCCTTCCCGTCACCTGCAGGGTCCCATAGGTACAGCACTTCAAGCTGGCACAGAAATGACCCCAATGATCCTGGCCCGTCTTCACACCGTCCTTGAAGGTCATGGAGGCTGGGAGAGGAAGGGGCCTGCCCTGAGTCACTCAGGAAGGGTCAGGGGGTGCCAGGAAGAGGACTTTCCAGGAAGAGGGGGGTGTTACGGGTTGCATGGTGCCCCCGAAGCTCAAATGCTGAAGCCCGGAACCCCAGGACCTCAGAATGGGGCTGTGTTTGGAGACAGGGCCTTTGAAGAGGTGACTAAGACCAGATGAGGTCATACGGGTGGGTCCTAATCCAATCGGATGGGTGTCCTTGTAAGAAGAGGAGATCAGGACACAGACACACACAGAGGGACGGCCCCATGAGGACACAGGGAGATGCTGCCATCTGCAAGCCACGGGCTGAGGATTCGGGAGAAGCCAGCCCTGCCCACACCTTGGTCTCGGACTTCCAGCCTCCAGAATGTGAGATGATAAATTCCTGTAGTGTAAGCTGCCCGGTCTGTGGGGTTTGTTACTGCGGCCGGAGCGGACTCGCACAGACGGGGCCTTCCTGACTCCACGCTGGGGGCTCCGGGGGCACAGCCTGCTGCAGAACTGGGCCAAGGGCTAGCTTGGTCCCTCAATGGGAGCTCCTCTTGCAGGGGCTGCTCAGGACTCTGCTGGCTCCGCTCTGCAGGCAGCCCCCCACCCCGGGACAGGCTGGGCCGGGACTCCGGCAGAGCTTGGCTCTATGACAGGCTGTCAAGCAGGCAACAGATAAAACACCTGGCCAGGGTGACAGAACAAGATATAAAAAGCCTGCTGGTTCCTTTGTGCTGACTAGAAACCTCGTGCTTCATGTCCCATTATCTCCCAGGCTAACAGGCCCAGACCAAGGCCAGTCAGTGGGGAACTCGGCATCCTGGCAGGCAGGGAGACATCGCACCTTGCGGGGTGCCCCAGCCCTCGGCCCTGGTCCTCCCCAAGCCGGGACAGTCTGACTGGGTAGGTCCTTCTCACCCCAACGCATTTCCATCCCCTTCGTTTTGGAGGGCAGGCAGAACATGACCGCCTCTCGGAGAGGGGACAGAGCTGCAGGCAGCTGGGAACTCACCCAAAGCCAAACTTGGATGGCAGTGTGGGTGTCCTGGGCATCCCCCAAGGCGGGCAGGCCCTGGGCATCGGCCCACTCAAGCCACCTGAGCATTTAATGAGGAGGTGCTTCTGCACCCCCATTCTGCAGGCAGGAGTGCAAAGCCCACAGGCAGGGAGGGACTCACCCAGCAACCCTGCAAGCTGGAGCCAATGTGGGGCTTCTGACCCAGGTCTGTGGGACCCCAGAGCCTCAGGGAACCCCTGGGCAGATTGGGCTGGGACCCCAAGTGTCTATAAACAGATGTGAGGCTGTGGCCCTCAACCCAGATCAACGCCCATGAGCACAAACCCAGGTAAGGCACAAACTCCGTGGCAGCAGTGGTGTCCGTGGGCCCCAAGGTTCCCTGAGGCCAAGGCTCCAAGCCTATGGGATGCAGACGGGGTCCTGGGTCTTCTTGCAGGGTCTCGCTCCAGGCTGGAGTCACAGGGGCTTCTGCCTCTCCCCGCACCAGCCCCTCCGCCCCTTCTCCTTAGTCAGGTGGCAGCTGCACACTTCTCCCTTCGCACAGCCTAGTTCCCCAGGGACCTCACTGAGCCAAAAATGCCGGTGGCCTCTGAGGAAGCTGGGAGGAAAGACATGCCGTGCTAAATGAAGGGCCGTTTCTTCCTTCCAGAATAGCGGCGGCCGCGGCACGTCCAACGTGCCTGACCGTTGGAGCCAATCGCAGCACGGGGAGCAGTAATTAATAAAAATGGGTAATGATAGACCATCTGTCCCAGCCTGCGCTCCGTGGCGGGGCCGCGCCGGGCCCTCATTAGGCATTCCTCTGTCATTGTCCCCACAGATGTTGGCGGTGGCCGTGTCGGTCTCATGGGAAGATGAGGTTGAACACATTTAGGCAGACGACACCAGCAGGCTGGGCCTGAGCTACGAAGCTCACTGGGGTCAACCCGTGCAGCAAGCCCTGGCACAAGAGACCTCCACGCGTCCTCTACCCCGGATGGTGGCTGTAAGCTCAGGCTGTGAGTGAGGTGGGCCCGGACCCTGGCTGGAGCCCCACTCACTGGCTCTGTGACCTCGTGATCCACCCGCCTTGGCCTCCCAAAGTACTGGGATTACAGGTGTGAGCCACCGTGCCCGGCCTTTTTTTTTTTTTTGAGACAGAGTCTTGCACTGTTGCCCAGGCTGGAGTGTAATGGCGCCATCTCAACTCACTGCAGCCTCTGCCTCCCGGGTTCAAGCGATTCCCCTGCCTCAGCCTCCAGAGTAGCTGGGACCACAGGCGCCTGCTACCACACTGGGCTAATTTGTGTCTTTTTTAGTAGAGACGGGGTTTCACCGTGTTGGCCAGGCTGGTCTCAAACTCCTGACCTCAGGTCATCCATCTGCCTTGGCCGCTCAAAGTGCTGGGATTTCAGGCATGGGCCACCGCACCTGCCCCCCCCCCCTTTTTTTTGTAGCTGGGACTACAGGTACGTGCCACCATGCCCCCAGGCTGGAGTGCCGTGGCATGATCTTGGCTCACTGCAACCTCTGCCTCCCAGGTTCAAGTGATTCTCCTGCCTCAGCCTCTTTTGTAGCTGGGACTACAGGTACGTGCCACCATGCCCAGTTAATTTTCTGTTTTTTTGTAGCAACAGTGTCTCACTGTGTTGCCCAGGCTGCTCTCAAACTCCTGGGCTCAAGTGACCCCTCCACCTTGGCCTCCTAAAGCACGGGACGACAGGCGTGAGCCACGACGCCGGGCCTCTCTGCATATCCGATTCTCACAGGTCCTCTGAGCCGTGGGCATGCTGGGTCCTCCTCCCTTCCTGGGTGCCCAGCCTCCCCTCCCCAGGGGATGGACCCTCCTCCAGGGAAGTTAGGGGCCCTTGGGCTGCAGGCATTGTGCAGGGGCCCTCCGTCAGGGATCCATAGACCGGCTGCAATTGTCAAGGAGCATAAGCTCTGCCCAGCGCCTTCCGGAGAGTTCCAAGACCCTGGGGCCCCTGGGGGCATCTTCTCCCGAGATCTCCTCTCCACTGAAGCATGGCTGTGATCTGGGAGCTTTACTGAGTCTCTGGATTCCGGGGGCCACGGTGTGAGATTTGATTCCTCCCTTGCAAGTTAGCAAATTAAAGGCTCTGGGAAGTCCTGATCTCGCCACCTGAGCTTCCCAAACAGACACTGGCCTCTCTCCTTGGGTGCTTGACTCTGAGCTTGGCGGTGGAGGTTCAGAGTGCTCCAGCGCTTGTCCGAGGTCACAGAGGTCACTGAGGCAGGCGAATGGTGTGAACCTGGCACGTCTTGCTCCCCCGGCTGGAGGAAGGCCCCACGTGGTCTGCGTAATCTGGAGCCGTTCTGGGGCAGAGGCAGGGCCTGGCCTCCCCGCAGTCTCAAAGCTTTGGGCTCTGTGGTGGTGTCACTGCTCTCCAAGCTGGGTCCACTCTGGACAAATGGCCAAATGTCTTCCGAGTGGGGGGTCCCCCACACAGAGCATCCACATTTGCCAAGGGTGGCCCAGCCTTGAACACACCTGGGGAAGGCATGGCAGAGGGCGACACGAAGGCACAGAGAAGCGCGACCCATCCCAGGTTGCACCGCCAGGAGCCGGGAGCCTGACTTCCTCCGGACAGCATGTCCTGGGGCACGGAGGCCACTCACCCTCCACCCTTGAGCTTTGGGGTCTGAGAGCTCCCCCTGCCATGCCTGCAGCCCCTGCCCCCTGCCTGCCCCCTGAGTGCTCCCAGCTCACCTCGGTTTGGCCTGTGCCAGGGAACAGCTGACCAAGCAGCCCCTGGCTGTGGGCCCAGAGGCCAGCGGGGACACCTGACCGAAGACCTCTCTGGTTCCCTGTCCTGGGTAACCCCAAGTCTTGGCCTGGCACACCCCTGGGGAACCAGAGCCTCTCGGCTTTGTCCTCGCACAATGGAGCACTGGAAAGAGGAATCAGAGAGGACGTGTTGTTCCCAGAGCCCGTCAGCCTGGCCAAACCCTTTCAGTCTATGGCCCAAAAGGGCCTGTGGAGGTCAGAAGGGAAATTGAGGCCGGAGGAGGGGCTCCCCCTTACACAGGAGGTGGGGTCAGAGCTGAGACGGGGCCTGCACCTGCCGAACCCTGGGCCAGGGACCATTCCCACCCAGGGGTGTCCTGGGATCAGGGAGCCGTGGGGCTGCCGGGCAGACCTCTGCGGGTGGGGGGAAGGCCGCCTCGCTGGCTCGAGTGCAAGGGTCAACAGAGACCCGTGGGTGCGGCGAGTTAGCAAGCTATGGAGGTACTCAAGGGCGAGAAGATAGAACCAGTGCAGTGTTCTCATAAATATTCATATGTGCCATATGAATATTCATAGTAACCTCTCCTACTACTGATAAGGGAGACGCGGCAGTGAGGGAGGACAGGCCTCTCCCTCCTCAATCCTGCAGGCCAGAGTGCAGGTGGAGGCCCTGAGCATTGGAACCAGTCCTCCCGGCAGCCCCCTCAGGATCTCCTCAAACAGGCCTGCCAGGGACCAGGGGCCAGTGAGGGCGGGACCAGAGCAGGAAGGAGCACATGGCCTCCCCCTGCCACGGAGGAGGGCTCCAGCACCCTGGGTAACCTGGGGTCACCCTGCCTGGACCTCAGACGGGCCTGGCTTTTCCTGGGTCCACTGGCAGGAGCCGCAGGAACCCGGCAAGGCTGCAGCTGCTTGGATCACAAGGTCCTCTGGGGCTGGGTGGGGAAGGGATGTCCACTCAGAGGCAGGGCAGCTCCATGCCCAAATTTTTCCTTTCACACAGATGGAAAGTGAGGACGCCTCAGAGATGGCAGTGCCTTACCCTAGGTCACACAGCAACTTCGTGGAGAAGCCCAGGGATCCATTCTGTAAGCTTCTGTAAGCATGGGGTTGGATTTTTTTTTTTTTTTTTTGACATTTTCACTCTGTTGCCCAATCTGAAGTGCAGTGGTACAGTCTTGACTCACTGCAATCTCTGCCTCCCAGGTTCAAGTGATTCTCCTGACTCAACCTCCCAAGTAGCTGGGATTACAGGTGCCTGTCACCATGTCCAGGTAATTTTTGTATTTTTATTAGAGATGGGGTTTCACCATGTTGGCCAGGCTGGTCTCGAACTCCTGACCTCGTGATCCGCCCACCTTGGCTTCCCAAAGTGCCGGGA
>NW_012117710.1:1947571-1949114 GCF_000951035.1 Colobus angolensis palliatus | reverse complement strand
AAAGGAAAGCAGGGAGGGAGGGAGGGAGGCAGGGAGGCAGGGAGGGAGGAACGAAGGAAGGAAGGAAAGGGAAAGGAAGGAAAGGGAAAGGAAGGAAAGGGAGGGAGGAAGGAAGGAAGGAAGGAAGGGAAAAATATGCAGGCCAGACTCATCTGAAGGATAGAACAGAAAAGCCCAGAAGACGGGAGGCAGTGGGCAGCAGAAGGCAGCAGTGCTGGCTGGGGCAGGGACACAGGAGGGTCCTGGGGCTGGAGGGAGGCCCTCGGAGACAAAGCAGGCGGGAAGCCGTGTTCATATGAAATCCAATGGGGAGGCTGACAGTGAGTGGGGAAGAAAAATAATCATAAATGATGGTTTTTATTAAAAAATATCACCAGGAAAATGTATGCTCATTCCAGAAGCCCAAAAATGTCCAAAATGTAATAAGGGGGAAGAGAGGAGATGGGGAATAGAAAATTAAAATCATGAAAATAGCCCCGGAAAGCCTCCTGGTGTCCGCTGGGAGTCCGTAGCATGGCAGGAAGAGAAGGAGGGAGGCAGGGAAGGTCGCTGCTGTGCTGAGTGATAAACATGGTTCTGCAGCTGAAATAGCACGGGGCACGGGCAGGAGGAGGCTCAGATCATCCATTAGGCAGCAGTGATGGATCCTTCCTGCCGTGACCAAGGCAGCCAGGCTGGCCCACAGGCCAGGGGCCAGTGCCTGGGCACCTGCGATGGGGAGTAGGCTCGTGGTCTGGAGGCAGGGGGCTGCTTCTGGTGGCCCTGGCCGAGGGGACCGCTCCGCTGCAGTCACACCACAGCGTCTGTCCCGAAAAGGCTCCTGGGCCCCTGGAATGCAACCTTGGGATGTGAGAAGGGAAACCGAGGCCCGGAGAGGAGAAGGCCTCACCCACAATCACAGAGCAAGCGCGTATCAACATGGGGGCGGGGGCAGGTCTGCTGGGGCAGGCGCTGCACCTGGGGCCCGTCACATAGGGGCGTCTGAGGAGAGGAGGCGGTGTTGCTGTCTGGGATTCCCCCTTGCCATGCCTGTCACAGCCGCAGCAGCACCCCTCTTCTTCCAGCCTGGAGGCTGGGAATCCGGCTGTCACTCCTGCAAGGCCCGGGAAAGTCCCCTCACCCCCTCGTTCCTGTCTGACTTGAGAAGGGCAGTGAGGGCTGGGTTTCGGCATGGAGTGGGGCACCCCACCATGTCCACGGCAGGGAGTGGGGTCCCCATCATGTCCACAGCTGACACTGGAGCTGCGGGTGCCATTCCAGCTGGGGCAGGGGGTCTATTTGGGGAGAACAGCAGGGGGACGGGGTAGCACCCCAACTCCACTGTCGGTTGAGGGACCCAAATCCAAGCTCCTAGCGGGGCTTGGGGTTTTATGAAGCACATCACCTCCCTCCACTGTGGGAGGCTGTTCCCTTTTCACAGACGAGAAAACAGAGGCTAGCTGGAGAGGGCTGGTGATGCCACTCACAGGAGGACCAAAGAACGGAACCCAGGCTCGGGCAGGGCCAGCCCCTGGCTCCACCGGGAAGCTGGTGAAATCAGCTT
>NW_012117710.1:1937212-1947432 GCF_000951035.1 Colobus angolensis palliatus | reverse complement strand
CCCGCCTCGGCCTCCCAAAGTGCTGGGATTACAGGCTTGAGCCACCGCGCCCGGCCAAAATCGGCTTCTTCTGTCGACAGCCTTGCCATGCGCCTGCCATGCGGCCGGGGCTCTTGTACCAGGATCGACAGGAAAGGGCACAGAACCATGGCCTCGTGGAACCGACATTTTAGCAAACTAGGGAGGGAGATGGGGAGGGAAGAACGGATTTCAGACAGTGAAGAGAGTCAACCGTGGCAATGCGATGGAAACAGCTGGGGGGCAGGAGGAGGGGGCAGTGCTGTGCTTGTACCCGCAGTTCCAGAACAGCCTCTCCCAGGAAGGGGATTTTGAGCTGAGACCTGGGTGGTGAGAAGGAGCGAGGCTGTGAGGAACCCCAGTGGAAGGACACCAAGTGCCAACGCCCTGCAGCCAGGCGAGCTGGCTGGGAGAACAGACAGAAGGCCACACGTGGGGCAGGGGGCAGGCAGGGCGAGGGCTCCGGACCCCGGAGAACAGCTGGGGAGGGCAGAAAGGGCACCTGAGAGTGGGAAGGACAGATGGGGCAAGGAGAAGACGGAGCTGGGGACCCTCTGTGGGGCCAAAGGGGGTGCAGGGAGGGCTGCCAGCTGTGTCTGATGACCTTAGTTAGGGGAAGACTGGGGAAGGTGTTGGTCTGGGTAGGGTTTGTGGGTACCATCAGAAGCTCGGTTGGGAGTGGAGGGGACCAGTGGGCAGGCGGGAGTGGAGGGGACCAGTGGGCAGGCGGGAGTGGAGGGGGACCAGCGGGCAGGCGGGAGTGGAGGGGACCAGTGGGCAGGTGGGGCATGGAGGGGAGGAGTGGACTGGGGGAGAAAGGTGACATGGTGGCCAGCTTGGAGAAGGGGTAGAGTAGCTCATCTGGGAGGAGAGGAGGTGAAGTGGAAGCCAGGCCTGCTGAAGCTGCAGAGCGCACCTGCACAGACCAGCACAGGCCTGGGGCAAGGCTGGACGGACCAGGGACCTCCAAGCTGCAGGGGTGGAAGGCTGACCCAGGCAGGGGCGCAGCTCCCCACTGAGGTGGGCAGCCTGGGCCTGCTGGTGGTGGCTCCTGGCATCGTGAGGCCTGAAGCTGCTGGGTGTGGGGGTGGGGTTGGGGATGTGAGGAGCTGAGGGGTCCAGTTTGGGGCATTTGGCTTCCTGAACAGAGGTTACTGGGGCGGATTTCCAGGCAAATGACTTTTGCCTCTGAATTTGGTCAAAGGCTTTCCTGAGCCTTCAAAATGACCAAGGACAGGGGTGGGGGATCCACCCCAGCAAGGGGCCGAGGGGTGGGCCACCCGGGGCTCAGAGAGGGCTGGAGCGCCCTGGTTCCACTGCCACGTACCACAGCATCCCCTTCTGAGACACAGCAGGAAATGGTACTTCCAATGCCAGTCACTCCAAGGCAGGGCCTGTCTTTGCTGGGGTTACATTTTGGAAGAGGGATTTTGTATCATATGCAAATGATTCCCATCAGAAGAAACCAAAGCCTCCTTCTATTTGGAGATACCAAGAGTCCCCTGGCTGATCACACCAGTCATTCCAGCACTTTGGGAGGCCGAGGCGGGCAGGTCACTTCAGCCCAGGAGTTAGAGACCAGCCTGGATGACATGGTGAAACCCTTTCTGCACCCTAAAAATGCAACACTTAGCTGGGTGTGGTGGTGCGCCTGTAGTCCCAGCCACTCGGGAGGCTGAGGTGGGAGGATCGTTTGAGCCCTGGAGAGAGGCTGCAATGAGCTGTGATGGCACCACTGCACTGGAGACCCAGTCTCAGGAAAAAAAAAAAAAAAGAAAGAAAGAAAAAGGAATCTCCTGGCTCAGAATCTGGAGCTTCCCCCAGGCCCTGCTGGGTGCCAGACCCCTTCCTGGCCTCATCCATCTCACCGGATAAACTGCAGCCCAGGCAATGATGAGATTGAAGCCGTGGGGACTGGGGAGCCCGGAGGAAGCTGAGCTGTGGCCCAGGCAAGGGCGTCATCCATCTTGATCAGAGGTCTCCCGAGAGCCAGGCTCCCCCTCACCCATGTACCAATGTACCAGTCCCCACCCCAGACCAGGGTGGCTCTGGACGTAAGACCCCTGGCTCCCCTCAGCTCCCAGTGCCCCGTTCCCTACGACACCAAAGCCCTCACCATTTCTAACATTTCCCGAGGGTCAATTAAGATGTCTGGAGTTGATTAGACTCTGACACTGATGAAACCCAGAGGTAATTAGCAAAAGGGAAAAAAAAAAAAGTTTTGATTAGTCCTCAGCATAATTCTCTCCAATTATTCAAAGTTCATGCCTGCAGGGGGTGGAATATCTCCAGGAATATTTATTTATATCCCAATTTTTTCATCAACTTTGTGAGTCTACTTAATCATCAGGCCCTGAACTTGTGAATTTGGAGAATTTGTCCAGGGCTAGGCCGGTCTGATGCTGAACGGCTCAGCTGAGAGATACAGGGGCCCCTCTTGGATCCCCCAGAAGAAAGCCTGGGGACCCCACCGACATGCCCTAGCAAGGTCACAAAACACAGTACCACTCCCATCTGGCTGGTTGTCTTGGGATACCTGCTCTGGGCACCCACATAGCCTGTTCTGAGGACGCCAGGGCCCCAAGGAGGAACCCGCAGATGGCACCAAACTGTCAGTCAAGCACGTGCGCCATCTTGAATGAAGGTCCTTCAGCCCCCATTGAGCTGCCCTGCGCTGTGTTGGGGAGCGGACGAGGCCTCCCTGCCTGGTCCTGCACAGATGGAGGATTCCTGAGCAGAATCAAGAACTGTTGTTTTATGAAACTGAGTTTGGGGAGGTTTGTTAAGTAGCAACAGACAATCCAAAGCACCGGATGTGGCGGGGGAGGGGCGGTGGCTCATACCTGTCATCCCAGCACTTTGGGAGGCCAAGGTGGGAGGATCGCTCGAGCCCAGGAGTTTGAGATCAGCCTGGGCAACATAGGGAGACCTTATCTTTACAAAAAATATGAAAATTAGCCGGGTGTGGTGGCAACTGTAGTTCCAGCTACTGGGGGAAGCTGAGGTGGGAGGGTCTCTTGAGCCCAGGAGGGTGAGGCTGAAGTGAGCTAGAACGGAGGCACTACACTCCTGCCTGGGCAACAGAATAAGGCCCTATTTCTTAAATATATATAAAATAAAAATGAAAAAGCAAGGAAGCCTGTGTGAAGAGGCACCCACACCTGGACACCACCCTGCCCATGTCCCTCCCCAGCCCTGCCTACCACCCTCCCCCAGCCCCTAGCCCAAGTGGCTTTGGGATAGGCAAGACCAGGACTCTCTCTGGCTCCTTTATCTGCAGCCGGAGGGAGGCTGTTGCCTTCCTGTCCTCAGTCAGAAACTCAGGGCTCAGGTTTTCAAAGCAGATGCTCAAAGCCCTGCCTCCTCCCTCCCTCCTCTTAGCTCTGCCAGGGCTGATGGGCCTGGCATCTCATGACTCTCTTCTCGGATTAAATTAGTCCAGCCCAGCACGGGCTCCCTGGCGGAGCTCCCATCACACTTTAATGGTGAGCTTATTAGTTGGGTGGTTCCAGGAGGAGGATACACTCCCAGTTCTGCCCAATTAATGCTGCCCTAAGCCAGTTAAGAGGGAAGCTTAGAGACAGCCGCCCCCATAACTGAGAGGGAGGTTCAGTAGCAGGACATTGGCTCTGCTAGGGCAGAGGAAGGAATGGGAACTTGCTGTCCACAGGCCAGGGCCTGGTGGGGGCCAGGCCAGGGCCTGGCTGCTGGGTCCAGCTTGGACTCTGACGTGGTGGCCAATTCCTGCAAATACCCTGCCTCTCTCTTGGCCTCAGTTTCCCCATCTGCAAGCTGAAGCAGTTGAGTGGGATGAAAGCAACACAGAGAGGTATAAAAATAATGGTGCAGTTACTTAGTCCTTCCTGCCTGCCATGCTATGCCACAGAATTGGCATCCACCAACTAAATTTATCCTCCCAGCTGTGCATGGTGTCTTATGCTTGTAGTCCCAGCACTTTGGGGGCCTGAGGCAGGAGGATTGCTTGAGCCCAAGAGTTTGAGACCAGCCTGGGCATTTTAGACAGGGTCTTGCTGTCACCCAGACTGGAGGGCAGTGGCATGATGTCGGCTCACTGCAACCTCTGCCTCCTAAGTTTAAGCGATCCTCCTGCCTCAGCCACCCAAGAGCTGGGACTACACATGTGCACCACCTCACTCAGCACTAAATTTTTGTATTTTTTATAGAGATGGGGTTTCACCATGTTATTTTTCTAGGCTGGTCTCAAACTCCTGGACTCAAGTGATCCACCCACCTTGGCCTCCCAAAGTGCTGGGATTACAGGTATGAGTCACCACGCCTGACCTTCTATTTTATTTTCAAATTTAAAAAATTAATTAATACAGCCTCCCAACATTTCAGAGAAGTAGGTACTTGTGTTCTAGCCATATACAAATAGAGCTACCAGGTATGCTTATATCCGAGTCTCTGTGTGGACAGATGATTTCATCATTCTTGGGTGAGTGTCTGGGAGTGGAGTGGCTGCTTCTTATAGTAGGTATATATTTAACTCTCTAATAACTGTCAAACTTCCCCAGTGTGACTGCACCATCTTGCATTCTCAGCATCAGCACTCAGCATAGAGTTCCAGGTGCTCCATGTCCTCATCAACACTTGATGAGGTTGGTCTTCTTCATTTCAGGCACTCTAGTAGGTGTGAAGTGGTATCTCATTGTGGTTTTATTTTTCATTCCCGAATGATTAATAATGTTCAGTGTCTTTTCATGTGCTCACGTGTCTTTTTTCCCCCACTTAAACTAACTTATCTGAAAACCTGTGTATCTTCTTTAGAGAAGTGCCTGTTTAAATATTTGGCTCCATTTTATTTTATTTTATTACTTTTTTTGAGACATGGTCCTTCTCTGTTACCCAGGCTGGAGTGCAGTGGTGCAATCACAGCTCACTGCAGCCTCGAATACCTGGGCTCAAGCAATCCTCCTGCCTCAGCCTCCCAAGCAGCTGGCACTGTAGGCACATGCCACCACGCCCGGCTAATTTTTTTGTATTTTCAGTAGAGACGGGGTTTCACCGTGTTCGCCAGGATGGTCTCGATCTCCTGACCTCGTGATCCGCCCGCCTCGGCCTCCCAAAGTGCTGGGATTACAGGCGTGAGCCACCGCACCTGGCCACATCTTTGTATTTTAAATACAAGTCCTTTGTCGGGTAAATGTTTGTAAATATTTTCTCCCAGTCTGTAGTTTGCATTTTCATGGGGGAAAATCTTAGTGACTGTGAGGTTGGCAAACAAACACTCTGAGGGTACACACAGAGACCACCTGTGGATGCCTCAGCCTGGGCCCAACCCTCTATGATGAACTCTGCTGTGTTTTCAGGTACTTGGCCTGCTCTGTTTCTCACTGACCCAGCATTGACCCATCGACCCTTTCATTCTTGACTCTGGCCTCATCTTTGGGGCCTGGGGCTGGGCCTCCCCTCCAGGATGACTTCCTGGGCCCCACAAAATCTGGAGACCCAGCTAAAGGCACAACAAAGGGCACAATGACTCGCGAAGCCCCACTCCAGTCTCTTCACAGGAAATATAGGAATATCTCAGAAGTTAATGAGATAATTCATGTTAAAAATCAGTTGTAGATAATAAAGTTCTGTGCAAACTCCAAAGTACTTCAAAATCCAGAAAACATTTCATAAACTGGGACAGTCAGCCTCTCAGAGGGCCTCCAATGATGGATCCTCCCCTCCTGGTGTTTATGCCCTTGTATAGTCTCTTCCCATTTTGAACAGGGCAGACCTATGCAATAATAGGATATCCTGGGAGAAACAAAGTGTGGCTTCTGAGACTAGGCCACAAAAAACAATGCACTTCTTTCTTGCTCTACAGATTGCTCACACTGGGGAAACCAGTCACCATGGCACAAGGAAACCTAAGCAGCCTATGGAGAGGGCCACAGGGTGAGGAGCCGAGGCCTCCAGCCAACAGCCCTGTGCAGGTGCCATCTTGGAAGGGAGCCTCCTGCCCTGGTCAAGCCTTCAGATAAATGCAGCCTTGGCTGGCTCCTGACTGCAACCTCATAAGCGTCCTTGGGCCAGACCCACCCAGCTAAGCCACTACCTAATTATTTACCCCAGAAATTATGGGAGATAATACATGTTTATTATTTTAATTTTTTAGATTTTGAGGTAATCTGAGTAATTTGTTGTGCAGTAATAAATAATACCCAACCCATTTGCTTTGTGAACCAAAATAAAATAACAATAAATAAACTAAATTTGTAAGCAAGAGAGCACTTTGTGAAACTTAAAGCTTTTCTTAAACCATTGCCAGATTTTGTCCACTCAGGGCAAAGCTAATTCATTCCTCCATGTGGAAAACAGAGGTCGTGGAGGCTGTGGGTAGGAGATTGCTTAGGAAGTGACGGGACGTGGCTGCAGGGTCCCCATGACTGCTGGGGCCACTGTAGGCCCTGTTCTCATATATGGGGTCCCCAGATGGGTGCCAGGGCCCCTGG
Source organism: Colobus angolensis palliatus (assembly GCF_000951035.1). NCBI lineage: Eukaryota > Metazoa > Chordata > Mammalia > Primates > Cercopithecidae > Colobus > Colobus angolensis. The sequence continues at coordinate 1,940,950 of NW_012117710.1, read as the reverse complement.
CTGGGTGCATCACTCACATAGCACAGCCCAGAGAGTTGGCATAATCCAACCCACTCTGGGGATGTGCGGCAGATGGTCTTTTCCAAAGACAGCTGCAATGATATCATACATTCAACAGTCTCTTCTTACAATGTGACCCTGACCTTCCTCTCATCAAGTGTTGGGGTCTCCATCCCTTCCCCTTGACTCTGGGCAGACCCTCGTCCCATAGAGCTTGGCAAAGGTGATGCTACTTGACTTCTAAGTGCCCTGCACTCCTCCTTGCTTTCTTGGGGGTGTCCGTTCTTGGAACCCAGCTGCCATGATGTGAGGAAGCCCAACAGCCCAGGGAGAGGACACACGGAGAGGACCCAAAGACAGTGGTCCATAGCCCAGCCTGAGCTCTGTGACAGCTGGTGTCCACCTGCCAGCCATGGGATGCACGCTCTTGAAAGTGGATTCCCAGCCCCAAGTCCATCCCTGTGCTCCCATGACCTGACCCACAATGGTGTTCAGAGAAAGTCAGTCATGACAGAGCCTGTGAGAGAGAAGTGAGTTGAGGGGGTATCACTACAAGCTGAAGCATATGGGGAAGACATAGAAGGGCAGGAACCTAGGGTGCTGCAGAGAGAGGGACAGCCACAGAGTTGGGGAGGAGGGACTTCTACAAGCTCCTGCAGAGGCTTGAGCATCGGCAGAGGGTCCCCAGGGCAGCTGCCCCCAACCCATCCTTCCCAAATCCTACCTTGGCCACACCCACCCGGCAGCCCCACTACAAGGCTAGCCTGGAGGGAGACACGGGGATGGAGAGGGAGATCCGGGGGACGGGCAGAGAGACAATGAGGAGAGACACACACAGAGCTATGGGAGTGGTTTCAGACCAAGCAGGCCACAGCTGCAGGGGAAGGTGGGGACCGAAGGGCCTCTGGGTTCTGCTCTCTGACACCCTGCATGGTTGGAGGATGCCGCCTGCCTAGATCATTGCAGGAATGAGGGGAGCCTGAGCCCCCACCCAGGCCCCTGTGCCACTGCTAGTGAAAGGTGGCTCCCCCCAGGAGAAGCCCAGGTTTAGGAGGGCTTGTTTTCTTGTCCAGAAAATGCTATACCACCAGGCAGCATTAGGGGATGCACGGTGAGACCCCAGCCCCTCTCTCTGCATGAATGTTAGCCCCCCAACTCCCCCACCAGGGGCTGCATGTCAGGGAGCTCAGGGCCTCCCAGCCAGCCTCGGAGGGCCGTGACAAGGACTCACCTATGGCCTCCCTGGGCGACGGGGCTGTCTGTTCTCCCCACCACAGTGACCTTCATGGGGAAGGGCTGTCCTGAGTCGGTGTGGTGGGGGGTACCCAAAAACCCCACAGAAGGAAGATTACTGCAGAAGAGCCGGGGTTAAGGGCCATGTGGAAGCTGAGCAGTGACTTTGCAGAACCGAACCCCTTCTGCAGGAAGAACTCTCTGCTTCCCCAGGAATCACCCTTGTCCCCAGCCCACTCAGGGTCACCCGCCCCTGCCAGCTGTCTCAGCCTCAGGGCCAGCACTCACCCTGTCCTGATTCCCCCGTCCTCCCTGTCTCCCCAGTCTGCCTGCCTGTGCCTCCACATGGGGCCCAGGTAAGGCTCCCACGGGTTCTGTGGCCAGTCTGGCCCAGCTGTCCAGGAACCCTGCCCACCATGGCCACTAACACCCCCTTGGGAACTCCTTGTGCTAACTTCAAGGCCCCCTGCTTGCTGGAGCCCGGCCTATCTCTCAGGGACCACCAGGACCTGAGCTGCCCCCACAGGCTTGCCAGAGCCATGGTTGGGGCTCCTCTCCCTGCTATTCTCTCTCCTCACCCCTGTGCTGGTGTGAGGATTTCTCCAGACTTCTCTCTAAGGAGTGTATTAAGCACAGGTCTACCCTGATGTCCCCCACCTCCCCTGGGTCTCCCAGCAGCCACCCCCATGGGGCTTCACCCAGGAAGTGGCCATGTGAGGGACTGGGGCACCCCTTCCCTCCCCTCTCATGGTCCAACCCTTGCCTTCTCTCAGACAGGAGAGGCTCCCTGCAGCCTCCCCTACTCTACAGCTTAAGCCAGTAAAGTCCATGTTCTCACTTAAAATCTTTTCCTTTCTCAAAAAGCCCTGCTCTTGCCAAAGAAATCCTCTGTGCTTTAGAATAGTGCCACTGCTGCTGGTCTTTAAAAATTCATCCAGAAGTCCATCGATTTCTTTGTACTCAGTTCTGTCAGCCTCCCCACCGAGGCAGAAGCCACAGAGCAGAAGAACAGAGAGAAGTGTGGGGGTGAAAACCTCCAACTGGGCCTAGCCAGTGCCGTCGCGCCTGGCCCTGCACTGCACTGCCAGGGAGGCAAGTACTGCCCCGGGTCACCGCGGTAGGGGGAGGCAGGAGAGGCAAGGGGTCAGCACCCCCTGCTGCAGGGTCCTGCCTCTCTCGACACTGGAAGGCCGTCCCTGGATGTCAGCTTCACTGCTCGGCAGCCCTAACGATGCTCAGGCCTGGCTGGGAACCCAGGTGCGGATTGTAAGCAGCCCTTGGTGTGTACAGGTGAGGTGGGGGTGCTTACAGGTGAGGTAAGAGTGTGCACAGGTGAGGTGGGGTGTACACAGGGTAGGTGGGGTTTGCCCAGGTGAAGTAGGGGTATGCACAGGTAAGGTGGAGGTACTTACAGGTGAGGTAAGAGTGTGAGGCAAGGGTGTGCCCAGGTGAGATGAGGTGAGGATGCGCATACGTGAAGTTGCCCACAAGCGAGATGTCCAGGTAAGGTAGGGTGTGCACAGGTGAGGGTAAAGTATGCCCAGGTGAGGTAGAGTGTGCCCAGGTGAGATGGGAGTGTGCACAGGTGAGATAGATAAAATGTGCACAGGTGAGGCAGAGTGTGCACACGTCAGGTGGGGGACATATCGGCAGGGATCCTAGGTCTGATTATGACATCAGCTCAAAGACCATGTCTGTGGTTTGCAGTTTCAGCAGTGACATCTGCACCTGGACACTTCCCTGGGGGAAGACAAGCCTGAGGCTTCCCTGAGGAAGCCCCTGCCCTGCCTTTAGTCGGGCTCTCAGCCCTCTGTGGCAGACTACTTCTTCAGTGTACCATGGATTCCGTGGCTGCAGAGGTTATCAGGTGGCTCCCACTGGAATGGGACAGTAAGGGACACCCTCTGGATGCCAAATTAAGCCACCTGCAACCAATAGGGGCCATGTCTGGGATGTTTGCTATGCTTGCCCCTATGATGGGATATCAGTTCCTGTGGCCTTGGCTCAAATAGGAACAAGGGAAAGGGTGGCATAATCTGGGTGTGTACCCCACATCAGTGAGCATCAGGCCTTCTCTCTGACATGGCCCAGCTCCTCACCCTTCTTATGGAAGGCTGTACCTGCATAGCAGTCAAAGAATGCCAGAGTGTGAAGGGCCCTGGGAAATGAGTTCACTCAACTCTTTCATTTAAAGATAAGGAAACTTAGGTCCTGGAAGGCACATCTGTGGCCCAGTGTCCAAAACAGCTGTTGATCAAAAACTGGAATGAGTATGTGGAAGAAGGTGGAAGTAGGTATGGGTGAATGACGGATGGATGAATGGGTGGGTGGATGAGTAGGTGGATGGATGAATGGGTAAGTGGATGAGTGAATGATGTATGGATGAATGGGTTGGTGGATGGGTGAATGATGGCTGGATGAATAGGTGGGTGGATGGGTAGATGGATGGATGAATGGGTGGATGAGTGGATGATGGATGGATGAATGGGTGGGTGGATGGGTAAA
>NW_012117710.1:1927728-1936752 GCF_000951035.1 Colobus angolensis palliatus | reverse complement strand
ATGGGTGGATGATGGATGGATGAATGGGTGGGTGGATGGGTAAATGGATGGATGAATGGGTGGATGATGGATGGATGAATGGGTGGGTGGATGGGTAAATGGATGGATGGATGGATGATGGATGGATGAATGGGTGGGTGGATGGGTGAATGATGGCTGGGTGAATAGGTGGGTGAATGGGTAATGGATGGATGAATGGGAGGATGGGTAGATGATGGATGGATGAATGGGTTGGTGGATGGTTGGATGATGGATGGGTGGATGCTGGATGGATGCATGGGTGGGTGGATGGGTAGATGGGTGGATGATGAATGGGTGGGTGGATGGGGTAGATGGATGGATGATGGATTGTGGATAAATTGATGGATGGTGAATGGTTAAATGGACAGAGGGTAGAGGGATGGATGGGTAGATGGTGGTTAAATGAATGGAGAGATGGATGAGCGTATGGACAGATGGATGAATGGATAGACAGGTGGATGGATGGTAGGGTGAATGGGTGGATATGTGGATAAGTAGATGGGTGGGTGGATGGATAGATGGATGGATGGATAGACAAGTGGATGAATGGAGGAGTGAATGGATGGGGGAATGATGGGTAAATGGACGGATGAGTGGGAACTCACAACATTAGACATCCCCACTAGCATACTGATTTTAATCAACTATATAAATAATTAGTTTGGAAATATTATCAAAACCTTATGAAAAACCTTTCATGTACCCAACACTGCTGGGCTCTTTGTGGACGGCAGAGACAACGTGATGATTTCCAGCCCCAAGAAACTCTGTGAGTAATGGGAAAGGCTGTGTGTCTCTATGTAGGGAGACAGATGGGAGTGGACAGACAGCCTGGCAGAGGAGCCATGCCAGAGAGAAGCAGGCAAGCTCCTGGAAAGACCAGCCTGCCACAGAGAAAATAATATAAACCATGACACCTGTCAGCTGTCAGGGGCTGAGTGCAAGCCTGGGACAGGTTTTTCTTTTCTTTTTTTCTTTTAGATGGAGTATTTCTCTGTTGCCCAGGCTGGAGTGAAGTGGCATGATCTCGACTCACTGCAACCTCCACCTCCTGGGTTCAAGCGATTCTCCTGACTCAGCCTCCCAAAGTAGCTTGGATTACAGGTGTGTGCTACCACACCCAGCTAATTTTTTTTTGTATTTTTAGTAGAGACAGGGTTTCACCACGTTGACCAGGCTGGTCTTGAACTCCTGATATCAGGTGATCCAACCACCTCAGCCCCTCAAAGTGCTGAGAATACAGACATGAGCCATCGTCCCCAGCCAGTTTTTCTTTTCTTATTTGTTTTCCAGAAATTGACAAGCCAAGTATAAAATTCATATGGAATGCAAAGGACCTAGAAGACCCAAAACAACATTGAAGAGAAAGAGTGACATTGGAGCACTGACACTCCTTGATTTCAAGACATATGACAAAACCATTGTGATTGAAACAGTGTGGCACTGGTATAAATATAGACAAACAGATCAATACAACAGAATAAGAGTCTGAAAATGATGCCCATATACATGAACAGCTAATTTTGACACAGATGCAAAGGCAACTTAGTGGAGAAAAGAGGGCCTTCCCATCAAATGGGTTGGAACATTTGGATATCCATACATGCAAAAAAGGAGTTTTGATCCATAGTTCACACTACATACAAAAGTAAACTCAAAATGAATCATAGACCTAAATGTGAAACCTAGAATTATAAAACTTCCGTAAGAAAACATAGGAGAACATCTTTGCGCTCTTTGCTTACAGGTAAAGATTTTTTAGACATGGCATCAAAAGTGTGATCCAAATAAAACTTAAAAAACTGGACATCATCAAAATTAAAGACCTTCTGCTCTTTATTTTATTATTATTATTATTTTTTAAGATGGAGCCTCACTCTATTGCCGAGGCTAGGGGCAGTGGCAAAATCTCCACTCACTGCAACCTTCACCTCCTGGGTTCAAGTGATTCTCCTACCTTAGCCTCCCGAGTAGCTGGGACTACAGGTGCCTGCCACCACGTCCGGCTAACTTTTTTGTATTTTTGGTAGAGATGGGCTTTCACTATGTTGGCCAAGCTGGTCTCAAACTCCTGACCTCAAGTGATCTGCCCACCTCAGCCTCCCAAAGTGCTGGGATTACAGGCATGAGCCACCGTGCCCGGCCCCTTCTGTTGTTTAAAACTCACTGTAAGGAGAATGAAAGGGCAGCTCACAGGCTGTGAGAAAATATTTGCAAACCATAGATCTGAAACAAACAACTGAATTTTAAAATGGGTGAAAGATTTGAACAGATACTTCATCAAAAAAGACACATAAATGGTAAATGGCAAGTTAGCACCTGAAAAGATATACAGCATCATTAGTCATTAGAAAAATTCAAACTAAAACCACAAGATACCTCTGAACACCTATTAGAAGGCTAAAGTTAAAAAGACTGACCATATCAAGTGCTGGTAAAGATTGGAGGAACCGGAACTCTCAGACGCTGCTGATGGAAATATAAAGTTGTGCAACAACTTTGGAAAATAGTTCAAAAGTTTCTTCTTTTTGAGATGGAGTCTGGCTCTGTCGCCCAGGCTGGAGAGCAGTGGTGTGATCTCGGCTCACTGTAAGCTCCACCTCCTGGGTTCAAGCGATTCTCGTCTCAGCCTCCCTAGTAGCTGGGATTACAGGTGTGAACCACCACACCTGGCTAATTTTTGTATTTTTAGTAGAGATGGGATTTCACCATGTTGGCCAGGCTGGTCTCAAACTCCTGGCCTCAAGTGATCCGCCCACCTCAGCCTCCCAAAGTGCTGGGATTACAGGCGTTACTCACTGTGCCCCGCCTAGTTTGGAAGTTTCTTAAAAGGTGGGCTGGGCACGGTGGCTCAAGAACCCGGGAGGCGGAGCTTGAAGTGAGCTGAGATCCGGCCACTGCACTCCAGCCTGGGTGACAGAGCGAGGCTCCATCTCAAAAAAAAAGGTGGGAGTTAAATATATACCTTCCATATAACCCAGCCATTCCACTCCTAGGTATTTACCCAGAAGAAATAAAAGTATATGTCCATACAAAGACTCGTATAATAATCTTCATAGCAGCTTTATTTATAAGAGCCTAAGCCAGAAATGACCCAAATATCCTTCTATGTATTTATTTATTTATTTATTTTGACTCAAGGTCTCATTCTGTCACTCAAGCTGGAATGCAGTGGTGAGATCATGGCTCACTGCAGCCTTGACCTCCTGGGCCCAACCCATCCCCATGCCTCAGCCTCCCAAGTAGCTGAAACTACAGGCACATGCCACCATGCCCAGTTCCAAATGTTCATTAATAGGTAAATGGATCAACACATTACGGGGTATTCACTCAATGCAATAAAAAGGAATAAACTATTGACATAGACAACATCACAGAATAAACCAACTCAGCAAAGCTTCAGGCTACAGGATCAACACACAGTCATCAGCCGCATTGGCACAGGCTCGTAATGAACAATCTGAAAAGGAAAACCACAATTTTTTCCCAATAGTATCAAAAAGAATTTTAAAGCTTAAGAATAAATTCAACCAAGGATGTGCAAAACTTGAAAAAGAACAAATGTAGAGACTCAACCCACTTTCCAATTTGAAACCTTATTACAAGGCTACAGTAATCAAACAGTGTGGTGCTGACATAAGGACAGACGTATAGATTAGTGAGTGCAAGGAAAGACATATGAGGTTGGGTGTGGTGGTTCACGTCTGTAGTCCCAGCACTTTGGGAGGCCGAGGCAGGCAGATCACCTGAGGTCAGGAGATTGAGGCCAGCCTGACCAACATGGTGAAACCTCATCTCTACTAAAAATACAAAAATTAGCCGGGTGTGGTGGCGCATGCCTGTAGTCCCAGCTACTGGGGAGGCTGAGGCAGGAGAATCACTTGGACCCAGGAGGCAGAGGTTGCAGTGATCCAAGATTGCACCACTGCACTCCAGTCTGGGTAACAGATCTAGACTCCATCTCAAAAAAAAAAGAAAGAAAAGAAAAAAATTAAATTAAAGTAAAAATACAAAAAGTAGCCAGGTGTGGTGGTGGGTGCCTGTAGTTCCTGCTACTTAGGAGGATGAGGCAGGAGAATCACTTGAACCCGGGAGGCGGAGATTGCAGTGAACCAAGATCACACCACTGTACTCCAGCCTGGGCAATACAGCAAGACTCCATCTCAAAAAGAAAGAAAGAAAGAAAGAAAGAAATATTGATGAGTTAAGAATCCATAAGTAAATTCATACGTCTATGAACAACTGATTTTTGACAAGGATGCCAAGGCCATTCAATGGTGAAAGAATTGTCTTTTCAACAAATGACGCCGGGACAGCTGGATAGCCACATTTGAAAGAATGAAGCTGGACCTCTGCCGCACATAAACATTTATAAAAGAAAATATTTGCAAATCATATAGGTCATATATCTGAAAAGAGGTCTACTCTCCAAAATATTGTATAAAGAACTATATAGTATAGCATAATATAAAGAACTCTTATAACTCAAGAACAAAAAGACAAACCACTCAACTTAAAAATGAGCAAAGAGGCCTGGTGTGGTGGCTCACGCCTGTAATCCCAACACTTTGGGAGGCCCAGGAGGGCAGATCACAAGGTCAGGAGTTTGAGACCAGTCTGGCCAATATGGTGAAACCCCATCTCTACTAAAAATACAGAAATTATCAAGGCATGGTGGTGAGCACCTGTAGTCCCAGCTACTCAAAAGGTTGAGGCAGGAGAATCACTTGAACCCGGCAGGCGGAGGTTGCAGTGAGCCAAGATCACACCACTGCACTCCAGCCTAGGTGACAGAGCAAGACTCTGTCTCAAAAAAAAAAGAGCAAAGTATCTCAAAGGACATTTCCTCAAAGAAGACAAACAAATGGCCAACAAGCCCATGAAAAGCTGCTCATCGCTAATCATCAGGGAAATGCAAATCAAAACCACAGGGAAAGACCAAGCCACGCTCATCAGGTTTCTCATAATTTTTTTTAAAAAAGGAAAGCAACAGATGTTGGTGAGGGTGTGAAGAAAGTAGAATCCTCACACAAGCTGGTGCCAATGCAACATGGTGCAGCCGCTGTGGGAAACGGTTTTGCAGTTCCTCAGCAGAAAATTACAATACGACCCAACAATTCTGCTCCTGCATATGGACCTCAAAGAACTGAAAGCAGGTGTCAAACAAAAACTTGTACACAAATGTTCATAGCAGCATTATTCGCACTCATCAAAAAGTGGAAACAACCCAAATGTCCATTAATGGATGAATGGATAAACAAAATGTGGTCTCTCCATACCATGGAATATTATGCAGCCATGAAAAAGGAATAAAGTATTGATACACACTGCAACATGGGTGAACTCTGAAGACATTAGGATGTAAGAGGAAGAAGCCAGACACGAAGAAAGCACATACTATAGAGTTCCACTAATATGTCATGTCTGGAAGAAGCAAATTCATAGAGGCCAAAGCTTGATTGGTGGTTGCTGGGGCCTTAGGAGTGACTGTTTAATGGGGTTTCTTTGGGAGTGGGGAAGATGCTTGAGAACCAGGGAGAACTGGGGGTGGTAGTCGTGCAACACTGTGAGTGAACCTGATTCCCCTGTATTGGTCAGTTTAGAGTGACTAAAACAGCAAATTTTACATTATGTGAATTTTACAACAACAGCAAAACAAAAAACGGGTCAGGTGCCGGTGGCCCTTGCCTGTAATCCCAGCAGTTTAGGAGGCCAAGGTGGGAAGATTGCTTGAGCCCAGCAGTTTGAGACCAGCCTAAGACCACGTCTCTGTTTCTTTTGTTTTGGTTTGGTTTGGTTTTGAGATGGAGTCTCGCTCTGTCACTTAGGCTGGAGTGCAGTGGTGAGATCTCAGCTCACTGCAACCTCTGCCTGTTGGGTTCAAGCAATTCTCCCTGCCTCATCCTCCTGAGTAGCTGGGATTACAGGCACCTGCCACCATGCCAGGCTAATTTTTGTATTTTTAGTAGAGATGGGATTTCACTGTATTGGCCAGGCTGGTCTTGAACTCCTGGCTTCAAGTGATCTGCCTGCCTCCGCCTCCCAAAGTGCTGGGATTACAGGTGTGAGCCACCAGGCCTGGCAAGACCACGTCTGTACAAAGGATTTAAAAATTAGCCAGCCAAGCACCTACTCAGCTACTTGGAAGGCTGAGGCAGGAGGATCATGTGAGCCCAGGAGGTTGAGGCTGCAGTGTGCCATGATTGTGCCACTGTAGTTCCAGCCCGAGTGACAGAGCGAGACCTTGTCTCAGAAAACCAAATTGTTTTTTACTTTAAAAAGTAATGAAGGCCGGGCGCGGTGGCTCAAGCCTGTAATCCCAGCACTTTGGGAGGCCGAGATGGGTGGATCATGAGGTCAGGAGATCGAAATCATCCTGGCTAACACGGTGAAACCCCGTCTCTACTAAAAAATACAAAAAACTAGCCGGGTGAGGTGGCGGGCGCCTGTAGTCCCAGCTACTTGGGAGGCTGAGGCAGGAGAATGGCGTGAACCCAGGAGGCGGAGCTTGCAGTGAGCTGAGATCCGGCCACTGCACTCCAGCCTGGGTGACAGAGCGAGACTCCGTCTCAAAAAAAAAAAAAAAAAAAAAAAAAAAAAAAAAAAAAAAAAGTAATGAAAATAATACAAATTTAAGACAGAGAAGGTAATGTTCAAGTGAAGTCCCAAATGGAGGGACGGGGGAGGTGTGAGAAGGTGGGCGCCCTGCCATGCTCACCTGGGATCAGTGGCCTCTTCCTTTCTACCGCCTCTCCCTCCCCACACACCTGCGTGGAACCCTCTCACGGTCCAAAGCAGATGCCTCATGCCCGGGGGCTCAGCTGGCCTCAGGCCGCTGGTCCCATCTCCCACACCTAATCCCACCGCAGGAAGGCTGACTCCAGGGCCCCGGAGGGAGCTGGAGGACAAGGAACCCAAAGGCTGGACATGGCGGCTGCTGTTTCCCCCTCTGCGCCTTCAAGATGATGCCACCTCCCAGCCCACAGCTTTCAGGCTTCAGATCCAATGATAAGGCATGGGGGAGAGAGCAGCGGGGAGCTGGCCTGTCAGGGATCCCTCCTCTTCCCACAGATGTGGCTCCTAGCTCTGAGCTGGCTGGTGTCCCTGGACGAGGGAATTCTAACTACTGTGGCTTCAGGCATTCCTGTTTCTGGCTTGGAGGGGACCGGTCTTTCTTGGTGACTTTGCCGCAGACTCTGGGGGGATGTGTGGACCCCAAGAGAAGCAACAAGACGGAGGCACGTTTCAGGGCTGGCTCAGGCCCCGAACGGAGGGGTGCCGCGGAAGGTGCGATTCCTGATTCTCTGCAACTGAGCTGCAGGCTGCCTCCACCTCTGCCTCTCCAGGGCGATGGAAACGGCCTCCGTCCATCTCAGTTCCCCTCCCTTCTTCCTGCAGTGCTGGGTCTGGGCTCCTAACGTGTAGAGGGCGGGGGAGCGGGTTCTCAATGCCACATGTCCCTGGGGCTTCCTGCAGATGGCAGGGTGTGGTCCCTGATCCTTAAAAGGCCCCTGAAGTGTCCCTGAACTGGCAGTCCCATGTCCCACATGTTGTCACACCCTGCACACACCCGTCTTCAGTGACACCCACACCCCCCTTCATGTGACCTCCCGCAGGCCCCGTGCAGGTGGAAAGGGCTGGGCCCACTGGCTCCAGGTCCCACTGCCCCTCACATTTCTCCCTCCCTGTGCCCCCTTTTAGGGGCTTCGTTGTGTCCCCCCGGCTTCATACACTGAAGCCTTACCCCAGAACCTCAGAATGAGACTGTGTTTTGAGACAGGGCAGTTAAAGAGGCAATTAAGGCCGAGAGCAGTGGCTCACACCTGGAATCTCAGCACTTTGGGAGACTGAGGCAGGCAGATCACGAGGTCAGGAGTTTGAGACCAGCCTGACCAACATGGTGAACCCTCGTCTCTACTAAAAACACAAAAAATTAGCCAGGCGTGGTGGTAGACGCCTGTAATCCCAGCTACTTGGGAGGCTGAGGTAGGAGAATTGCTTGAACCTAGGAGGTGGAGGCTGCAGTGAGCTGAGATCACACCACTGCACTCCAGCCTGGGCGACAGAGCGAGACACTGTCTCAAAAACCAAAAACAAACGGAAAGAGGTGATTGAGATGAGATGAGGTCATAGGGGTGGGCCCTAATTCAATCCCAACAGGTATCCTTCTAAGAAGAGGGGATCAGGACACAGAGGGCGCCCCCATGAGGACAACAGGGAGATGGCGCCTGCAAGCCCAGGCGGGAGGCTTTAAGAGGAGCCTGCCCTGAGGACACCTTCATCCTGGACTCCAGCCTCCAGCACAGTGAGAAATAATTGCCTGTTGTTGAACCCCCTGCTCTGTGACACCGGTTACAGCCCTGCTCGCAAATGAATACATCGCCGGCCCACCCAGGTCCCCGGACGCCCAGCTACCCCTGCTTTCCTGACCATGGTACCGGTGCTTCCGTTTATTTCCCTGGGGCCCAAGCCTCTAACTCCTACCTAAGCACCCACACCGGACCCCACGTCCCCGTGGTGTGAGGACCCGGAGCCTGGGGGCTGAGTGAGGAGGAGGGCCGGGCAGAGGAGGAGATGCCAGGGCAGCATCATTGGGCATCTCCAGGCATCCACACCCTTAGCTGTGGCTGCTGTCCTGTGCAGGCAGGGCTGCCTCTGGGAGCGCAGAGGCCCTTGCCCTTCTTTTCTTCTTTTTCTCCATTTTTTTTTTTTTTTTTTTTTTGAGAGAGAGAGTGTTTTTCTCTGTCACCCAGGCTGGAGTGCAGTGATGTGATCATAGCTTACTACAGCCTCAACCTCCTGGGCTCAAGTGATCCTCCCATCTCAGCCTCCTGAGTAGCTGGGACTATATAGGTGCATGCCACCACGCCCAGCTAATTTTTTTATTTTTATTTTATTTTTTTGAGACGGAGTCTGGTTCTATCATCCAGGCTGGAGTGCAGCGGTGCGATCTTGGCTCACTGCAAACTTTGCCTCCCAGGTTCAAGCAATTTTCCTGCCTCA
>NW_012117710.1:1924905-1927411 GCF_000951035.1 Colobus angolensis palliatus | reverse complement strand
GATTTACCCTCCTTGGCCTCCCAAAGTGCTGGGATTACAAGCGTGAGCCACCACGCCCGGCCAATTTTTGTATTTTTAGTAGAGACAGGGTTTCACCATGGTGGCCAGGCTGGTCTCCAGCTCCTGACCACAAGTGATCCTCCTGCCTCAGCCTTCCAAAGTGCTGGGATTACAGGTGTGAGCCACTGCTGCTGACCCCCAGCCTATTTTTTAAACAAATTTTATAGAGATGGAGTCTTGCCATGTTACCCAGGCTGGTCTCAACCTTTTGGGATCACGGGATCCTCTTGCCTTGGGCCCCCAAAGCAGTGAGATTACAGGTGTGAGTCGTCTCACCAGCCCTGCTTCTCACTCGTCTAACTTGCCATGTGGCCTTGAGCGAGCCTGGGCCTGTGACCCTCGCTGGCATAGCAGGTAGATGGTGAGCCTGGGCGGACTTTGACGACACAAGCCCACTGCCTCCAGCCCACCTTCCCCACCTTACTTCACACACCTCACTTCCGGGGGGGTACCTGAGGGCAGAGGGTCTCACGGATCAGACAGGCTGGGCTGGCAGGGAGCTGGGCGCCCCAATGTGAGGCCCTGTGCTCGCCTGCCTTGAAGACCCACCCTCAAACAAGGCCTTTGTGTACGCAGTAGACTTACAGGAAGATTTTGCAGTAATGAAGGAGGCTTGTATCATCACAGAACCCTGAAAACAGAACCTGAATGCTGCGCTTCCCTTTGGAACGTCTCCTTTCTTCATTTGTTTTTGTTTTTTGTTTTGATACAGTATCTTGCTCTGTCACCCAGGCTGGAGTGCAGTGGTATGATCTCAGGTCACTGCAACCTCCGCCTGCTGGGTTCAAGTGATTCTCATGCCTCAGTCTCCCGAGCAGCTGAGACTACAGGTGCCCGCCACTACGTCCAACTAATTTTGTATTTTTAGTAGAGATGGGGTCTTGCCATGTTGACCAGGCTGGTCTTGAACTCCTGAGCTCAGGTGATCTGCCCGCCTCGGCCTCCCATGGTGCTGGCATTACAGGCATGAGCCATTGCGCCCTGTTAATTTTTGTATTTTTAGTAGAGACGGGGTTCCACCGTGTTGGCCAGGCTGATCTCGAATTCCTGACCTCAAGTGATCCGCCCACCTCAGCCTCCCCAAGTGCTGGGATTACAGGTGCCCGCCACCATGCCCGGCTAATTTTTGTATTTTTAGTAAAGACAGAGTTTTGCCATGTTGCCCAGGCTGACCTCAGGTGACCTCCATCCCCCATCCTGACCTCTCAAAGTGCTGGGATGACAGGCTTGCGTCATCACACTTGGCTAATGCTTGTATTTTTAGTAGAGACAGGTTTCACCATGCTGCCCAGGCTAGTCTTGAGTCTTGGTTTGTTATATTATTCCCACTGCACCCCCCAGGAGTTCCCCACCTGCCACACCTTCCCCAGGATCTGGCCACCTATGCGTGGGGCAGCCACCTGTCACCCCAGGCCCTCTTCAGGTCTCTCTAGTCCTGCATTCCTGGACTCCTCCCCTTGGCTTCCAGAAACTCAAATCGCCCCATTCATCACGCGGAAGCTTTGGGCAGACAGAGATCTGGTGGCACTACCTCTCAGAGAAGCCAACGTGGGACCCCGCGGGGCGCAGGCTCTGCAGTCAGTCTGGGGAAATGAGTTCACAGGATGGAATAATGCCAAGCCGAGCCTCTGCCCCAACCCGCCACAAACTCCTGTGAGATGGATTAGAGACCTCAGCTCACAAAGCAAACTTTTTTATGCTCTCTAGACTGGGAAAGAGTTTGTACATAAACACCAAAAGCACAAATCACGAACAGAAAGACTGCCAAGTCCAGACAGAGCAAAATTAGAAACGTCTGCTTGACAAAAGCACATCATAAACAACGCAGCGAGACAAGCCACAGACACAGAGAGGATATTTGCAACCCATATCACCAACAAAGGGGTCATACCTGAGATCGACTGGGAGTCCCACAGACCAAGCGGAGATGAACAGCCCCGTCAGGGCCGGCGATGGGGAACCCTCTGGCGATCCTAGAAGAGGAGGCCGGTGGCTGCTATCAAGAGGTGCCCGCTGCGGTCACAACGGGGGCAACGTGGACGGAGACCTCTGTGAGATGCGGCCCCCACACCACCTGCCGGGCCTGAGTATGGCACAGGGGGGTGTTGGCGAGGACCGAGAGCCTCAGTGCCTCTCCCCCTGGCAGGAGCACCAAGCAGTGTGTCCCTTTGGAGGCTGCCGGCTGTTTCCCCTGCAGTTGAAACCACACCTGCTCCATGCCCGGCAGCTACACCCTAGCGTGTGTCCTGAGGCAGGTGCAGCATCACCAGGGATAACGGGAAGCTAGAAACAGCATCCACGCATCTTTTCAGGGAAATGAATGAATCACCTGTGGTGCCTGGTGGGGGACGCCGCGGCGGAGTTCACACGAACAGATTCCAGATGAACCACACCTGCGTCTATCAATGCAGCTTAACCTCAGAAGGGTACTGTGGGATGAGAAGAG
>NW_012117710.1:1923447-1924508 GCF_000951035.1 Colobus angolensis palliatus | reverse complement strand
TGCAATGAGCCTTGTTCACATCACTGTACTCCAGCCTAGGCAACAAGAGCAAAACTCCATCTCAAAAAATAAAAAAAAAAAATAAATAAAAGGAGCCCCAAAGGGCTCCCTCACCCCTTTCCCACAAGAGGCCAGGGCGGGAAGGTGCCGTCTATGATCCAGGAAGCCTTCGGCAGACACAGAGCCTGCCCGGGCCGGGGTCTTGTGCTTCCAGCCTCTGGAGCGGTGAGTGGTGAACTGCTGTTTATGAAGCAGGCAGGAGGGCCTGAATTGCCTCCACCCACCCCTTTCCAGCACCGTCGTGTCTGCTTCGGACCTGGTTTTCCGGGCTCTTCGCTGCCTGTGGCCGCCCCGCCGGAGGCGCCAGGGTGCAGTTCACCTGCTTGTTTCATGGCGGCCTCCTGGGCCCTGAGGCCCGGGCGGAGGCGGGAGAGCAAGTCCAGGCTCACAGGCCTGGAGGGGTGCTCCCCGTGAGATGCGTCCCTCCTCCGACGCGGTTCAGATGAGAGGGGGACCCCCGAGAGTGATGGGGACTTGGGGTTCCTGGGAGGGGTGAGCAGCACAGCAGCCGCCACCGTGAGGACCCTGCGGGTGGCCAGGGAGGGCTGGATGCAGTCACCTCTCTCGCCCGCTCAGCTCCTTTTCCCCAGCACAGGAGGGGCTCGTGTGGGGCGCTGACCGGAGCAGAGGAGCCGGTCAGGCCCACCCCTCACTCCACGGCCCACACCTGGGCGAGAGCAACTGCAGGCATTGGATGAGGACGTTTTACACGGAGCCAGACCCTGCCACAGAGAGTGACCAGGAGGCCCAGGGCCCTGCTCGGGCGGGTGAGGGCTTCTGCACGACTCCAGCCTCTGGGGGAAGCGGAAACTGTTCACACTCCCGGCTCCACCCAGGTGGGCCCTTCAGTAACTCCGTTCTGCTAACGTGGTACCGGCTTCCACACCAGGCTCCTTTGCGGCTCAGACGATTCCAACTGTCCCCTCCCTCCCCGTGTTCTCATCATCCCACTTGGGGCTGGAGTGCCCTCCTCCACCCACAGTCTCACACACACCTCCCTA
>NW_012117710.1:1916853-1919107 GCF_000951035.1 Colobus angolensis palliatus | reverse complement strand
CACACCTACACACACACATACCCCTACATACACACCTAGACACTCATACACACCCCTACACACACCCCTACATACACACACACCCCTACACAGGCACACACACCCCTACACACACCCCTACATACACACACACACACCCCTACACACCTACACACTGGTCTCCCAGCCTTGGCCTCTCCCCGTGGAGTGCCCCCTCCGCCCTGCAGCCAAGGAGCCCCCAGCCCCGTGTCAGACCAAGGCTTCAAACCCCCACTGACCCCACCACCCATAAGATCAAAAGCAAAATTCCTCGGTGGGTCAGTTTGCTTGGGCCGCCATAACAAACTCTCATAGACCAGGTGGCTGAAACAACAGACGTTTATTTCCCACAATCCTGGAGGCTGGAAGTCCAAGATCAAGGTGTGGGTGGGGCTGGTTCCCCGTGAGGCCTCCTCCTCAGCTTCCAGACGGCATCTTCTCCCCATGTCCTCCCCGTGTCCTCAGGTGATTGTCTTTCTGCGAGCATCTGTGTCCTAATCTCCTCTTCTTAGAAGGACTCCAGTCAGATTGGATCAGAGCCCACCCTAGTGACCTCATTTTCCCTCCATTATCTCTTTAAAAACCCTGTCTCTGGTCAGACACAGTGGCTCATGCCTGTAATCCCAGCACTTTGGGAGACTGAGGCAGGAGGATTGCCTGAGGCCAGGAGATCAAGACCAGCCTGGGCACCATAGTAAGACCCCATCTCTACAAAAGAATTTTAAAAAATTAGCCAGGCATGGTGGTGCATGCCTGTGGTCCCAGCTACTTCAGAGGCTGAGGGAGGAGGATTGCTTGAGCCCAGGAGGTGGAGGCTGCAGTGAATCCTGATGGTACCATTGCACTCCAGCCTGGGTGACAGGGTGAGACCCTGTTTCCAATAAATAAAATAAAAATAAAAAGATTCTGTCTCCAAATATAGTCATACTCTGAGGTCCCAGGGGTGAGAACTTTGGCATATGAATTGGGGGAAGACACAATTTACCCCATGACACTGGGCGTGAGATCCAAAGGCCTTCGCAATCCGAGCGCCATCTTCCTTCCCAAAGCCAGATCCTGGGGGCCATGTGGGGTTTCTCAACAGCAGGAAAATTTGCCGTGGTGGCCCCCAGTGGAGGTCCTGGCATCCTTGTCTCCGGAGGTCAGAAATGCTTAAAGTAAGCATGGGCTGCCCTCCCTGCCCTGGGCCTCCTGTCCACTTGAAAGCACACACTTAGGAGCGGGCATGGTCCTGGCTGCGGGAGGAGAAAGGTGCCCTGGACCGGGAACCCAGACACCAAGGGAGCAGCAATGGGGAAGAGTTCTGTCCTGGCCCCACACACTGGCAGACCATGCTGGTGCTCCACATGTCATCGCTGTCATAGCAACTCTGCAGGGCAGGAGGTGTGACCCCCATTTCACAGATGAGGAAATGGAGGTTCCTCAAGGATGCAGGGCTCACCCGAGGTCACACTCAGGAGGGAGGAGCTGCACATGGGCCCACAGGTTCATGTGCCTGTTACGCAGTCACAGACCAACGCACTGAGGCAGCAGGGTTTGCAGCAGAGAAAGAGTTTCAGGATCCCTGGGAGACAAGACGGGAGATGGGAGGAGACCCTCAAATCCATCTCCCCAAGGAGTTCTGAACTGGAGTGTTTGGGGTTTTTTTTTTCTTTTTTTTTTGGTTGTGTTCCAATAAACTTTATTTATGAACACTAAATATTCATGTTAATTTTCATGTATCATAAAAGTCTTTTTAAAAAAGCATTTAAAATTATAAACACAATTCCTAGCTCATAGGCTATAGAAAGCAGGCAGCAGGCTGGATTTGGTCCACAGGCCATAGTTGGCTGTCTCTTGTATAGGCTTTTATACGTTATGCAAAGTGTTTCAAATTCCAGAGACTTTGGATACTTTTCTTTTTTTAGATTTCTCATTTAAAATATATATACAATGCAAGTTTTCTTTCTGGATCAATATACTCACGTGAGAGAAAATAATTCAGAAAAAAATATATTTCCTTACTTGAAAAAAGGGAAAAGTGCCAGGCACGGTGGCTCATGCCTGTAATCCCAGCACTTTGGGAGGCCAAGGCGAACGGATCACAAGGTCAGGAGTTTGAGACCAGCCTGGCCAATATGGTGAAACCCCGTCTCCACTAAAAAATACAAAAATTAGCCAGGTGTGATAACATGCCTAGTCCCAGCTACTCGGGAGGCTGAGGCAGGAGAATGGCTGAAACCCGGGAGGCGGAGGT
>NW_012117710.1:1907065-1916803 GCF_000951035.1 Colobus angolensis palliatus | reverse complement strand
ACTAAAAATACAAAAATTAGCCAGGTGTGATAACATGCCTAGTCCCAGCTACTCGGGAGGCTGAGGCAGGAGAATGGCTGAAACCCGGGAGGCGGAGATTGCAGTGAGCCCAGATCACACCACTGCACTCCAGTGTGGGTGGCAGGGCAAGACTCTGTCTCAAAAAAACAAAAGGTAGAGGGGAAAACTGTAAAACAAATGTTTCATCTTAAAATATATAATTAGGAGATGTAAAATTAAAGATTAAAATTTTTATTCTATGCAACATAAAATAATATGCATAGATCTGGTACCTAATTTATTAGTTTTTATTTTAGAAAAAAAGACAGTGAGAAAAAGGTTTATAAATTTCTCAGTGCCTTTTATAAAAAGTTGCAACTAAAACCAGCCATCACTTAGGTGTACAACCATCAGCTCTGAATATAATATTAATTATACCTAGGAACTGGAATTTACCCAGACGAGTTCTGGCTGTTTTTTGAAAAATGCACAATTACATCAGAGAACACTGTGTCTTCCACAATTTGTAACAATTTTGAAAAGAAAACTCCTGCTTCCATAATATAAGGAAACAAGAATACGCTTTCCATAGACATCATCCTGAATTAAAAAACCCCGATAGTCTGATTTACCTTTATCAAAGGTAAAATGATTCACATTTGCATGGATTACTCTGATCCTCAGTAGTTCCTAAACACAAAATTTTGCATAAACCTTTATCTGGGTTTTCCAAAGCAAGTATTACACTGGCAGAAGTCCACGAGCTGAAGAAAAAGAAATTGAATATAAAAGGTTTACCGACTTTATCCTTTCTAATTTTACCATAGCTTCAGGTGTTGAGACCTAAGTGGTTTTTGGTGCCTATCCACTGTGAACTTCTAACACTTCTCAGTACCATCTTTTGGTGGTTGCTTTATTTTGCAACGTAGAAGATCCTTTCATCCAACTTCAATCATCTGTTCTTCCCCAGACTTCGTTTCATTATAACAACGAATTTTGTAATCTTTAGCAAGTTGAATATACACTTTCTTTTGAGAACCAGACAGATTTTTCCCGTTTTCATTTACAGTCTTCAGCTTTGCCTGCAGTGAACCATCCTTAGCTTCTTGGAGGCTTTCAGCTACATAAATGTTATAAGCTGAACAAGGTCATTTTGGTTTTCCAAGCAGTTTTAACTCTCTCTTTTTTACTAAAGCTTTCCTTTTTAACTGTTCATGCATGATTTCTGTTTCCAAAGACATAATCTGACTTGGTGTTAGCTGTTCTTGAATTCTGCTTATCTCTTCTTTGTATGCCTGCCAGTCCACCTTATAAGCATCTTCATATATATTTTCTCTGAGTTGGGAAGTTCCCTCCAATGCCCGGTGATTCTTCTAATTAGTTCTGTATTTTTTGCATCTGGGTTCTGAGCTTTAAATATGGGTAGTTGTTCTTTAGAAAATCAAAGGTAAGAAGTTACAGGTTTCTTTGGATAACTTGCCAAGGCAGATGAAAACCATTTCCATAAATACACAAAACTGAAGGGGAAGCGCAGTCGACTTCCACAGCTGATACACAGCTCCGCCCGGACCCTCCCAGGGCGCTCAACATGCCCCACATGCTTCAGAGAAATGCCATCGCACCAGCGGACCAGGCAGTGGCCGGGTCCCAGAAACTCAGAGAGCTTCCTGGTACAACAGAACAACCCCAGCAATAACAACTCGAACCTGCCTGCGACCCTCTGGAGTGTGTTATCATGCCCGCCACTCACGAGGCACTATGTCACTCAGGCTGGAGTGTAGAAGCTCGATCTCGGCTCACTGCAACCTCCGCCTCCCAGACTCAAGTGATTCTCCTGCCTCCGCCTTCCGAATAGCTGGGATTACAGGTGCGAGCCACCATGACTCGCTAATTTTTGTATTTTTAACAGAGATGGGGGTTCACCATGTTGGCCAGGATGGTCTTGAACTCCTGACCTCAGATGCTCCACCCACCTCGGCCTCCCAAAATGCTGGGATTACAGTGGTGAGCCACAGCGCCCGGCCCTGGACTGGGGTTTTTAAGGGGATCGTGGGGGGTGAGGGGCTGGATACCTGGGGTCGTTGATGGGTTGAGGTGAGGGAAGTGTGGAAACGGCATTCTTTCCTGAGTCAGTTCCTCACGAGGTCCTTTGCATCAGCTAGCATCAGTTGTTTCACTGGTGACCAGACCCTGAAGGTATCTCAAAGAGAAAACATTTGGTGATGGTCAAGCTGTTATCTGTAGAGTAGTTAAAGGGAGCTATAGGCCAGGTGCTGTGGCTCAAGCCTGTAATCCCAGCACTTTGGGAGGCCGAGGCGGGTGGATCACGAGGTCAGGAGCTCGAGACCATCCTGGCTAACATGGTGAAACCCCGTCTCTACTAAAAATACAAAAAATTAGCCGGGTGTGGTGAGGGGTGCCTGTAGTCCCAGCTACTCAGAGGCTGAGGCAGGAGAATGGCGTAAACCCAGGGGGCGGAGCTTGCAGTGAGCCGAGATCACACCACTGCACTCCAGCCTGGGCGACACAGCGAGACTCCATCTCAAAAAAAAAAAAAAAAAAGGGAGCTATAATCTAGATTCTACATGATTAGGACAATAAGCACCAAACAGCTATGAGGAAGTGAATCCGACAGCAAGTGGACCCAGTGATGAACACTGAATTTGCCACAAGCTTGGTGTATTTTCATTTCTCCCCCTCTTCTTCCCTGATTTATTTTATTTATTATTATTATTATTATTATTTTGAGACAGAGTTTCACTCTTGTCGCCCAGGCTGGAGTGCAATGGCCCGATCTCAGCTCACTGCAACCTCTGCCTCCCGGGTTCAAGCGATTCTCCTGCCTCATCCTCCCTAGTAGCTGGGACTACAGGCACCCACCACCATACACAGCTAATTTTGCATTTTTAGTAGAGAGGGGGTTTCACCATGTTGGACAGGCTGGTCTTGAACTCCTGACCTCAAGTGATCCACCCACCTTGGCCTCCCAAAGTGCTGGGATTACAGGCATGAGCCACCGTGCCTGGCCTCTGATTAATTTTATAAAGTTTATAGGGACGGCCCAGCACAGTGGCTCATGCCTGTAATCTCAGCACTTGGAGGCCAAGGAAGGAGGATTGCTTGAGCCCAGGAGTTCAAGACCAGCCTGGACAACTGTGAGACCCCCCCCATCTCTACAAAAAAAGAAAAAAATTTAGCAGGGTGTGGTGTTATGCACCTGTTGTCCCAGCTACTCAGGAGGCTGAGGCAGGAGGATCGCTTCAGCCCAGGAGGTTGAGGCTGCAGTGAGCTACAATCATGCCACTGCACTCCACATTGGGTGACAAAGCAAGACCCTGTCACACACACACACAAAGTTTATAGGGACGGCTTCAAATTTATCATGCACCAACAGCTACACAGGCCACCTTTCTTTCTTTTCTTTTTCTTTTTTGTTTTTGTTTTTTTTTTTTAGAGACAGAGTTTTGCTGCTCTGTGGCTCAGGCTGGAGTGCAGTGACCCAATCGTAGCTCACTGCAAAATATGCCTCCCAAATTCAAGCAATTCTCGTGCCTCAGCCTCCCGAGTAGCTGGGACTACAGGCATGTGTTACCAAGCCCGGCTAACGTTTTGTATTTTAGTTAGAGATGGGGTTTCACTACGTAGCCCAGGCTGGTGTCGAACTCCTGAGCTCAGGCAATCCACCGCTTTGGCCTCCCAGAGTTCTGGGATTAAAGGCGTGAGCTGCCGCGCCCGGCCCACACAGGCCACCTTTCTGATCCACACTAAACCTGTTCCTCAACAGGGCCTTTGCACTGTTCCGTCTGTCCGGAGTGTTCTTCCTCCATAGCTACCCGTGGCCTCACTGACAGTCCTAGCTAACGTCGCCCCTCGCAGCACTCTGCTCGTCATCTTTTCTTGTTTTTTATTTTATTATTTTTGGAGACAGAGTCTTGCTCTGTTGCTCAGGCTGGAATGCAGGTGTGCCATCTCAGCTCACTTCAACCTCCACCTCCCGGATTCAAGCGATTCTCCTGCCTCATCCCCCTGAGTAGCTGGGATTACAGGCAGCCACCACCACGCCCGGCTAATAGAGATGAGGTTTCACCATGTTGGCTAGGCTAGTCTCAAACTCTTGACCTCATGGTCTGCCTGCCTCAGCCTCCCAAAGTGCTAGGATTACAGGCGTGCCTGCTCGTCATCTTTAGAACACCTGTCACTATCTGAATTATCTTTATTACTGGTTCCCTTGTTTATGGTCTGCCTCTCTCAGCTAGATACAGAACAATGCCTGACACACAGCCCAGTCTCAGTGAACATGAGATGAATGAATAAACCCCAGCCACGCAGTTCTAACGGAAGCTGCCGTGTAGACTCAGGATGAACACCCGGCCAAGCCAGGCCATGCACAGTCCCTCCATGGGGTTTTCCCAGCTGAGGCTAAAGAAAGACGTGCAGATCCCGTCCGGTGGCAGATGGCGTGACATGTGGCTCTGGAGCTCTCTGTCCCCCAGTAACCCCATCCCCACCCCCCAGGGGAAAGAGGCTGCCCCACCAGAGGTAGATGTGCTGAGAGCAGCAGGGATGAGGCTGGAGATGTCCTGGGATCTCTGAGCCTTCCTTCTGTGTGCAAAACCACAGAGTCCTGACTTCCAGGAAATTCCTTTCTTGCCTCAGCAAATTTGAGCCAGGTCTCTGACTCATTAATAAACGACCTTGATGGGCACGGATGGAACAAGGGGCCACGGGAAGGGTGGGGCCTCTTTGCTATAAACGGGGTGCAGCAGGGCACGGTGGCTCACGCCTGTAATCCCAGCACTTTGGGAGGCCAAGGTAGGTGGATCACTTGAGGTCAGGAGTTTGAGACCAGCCTGGCCAACATGGCAAAACCCCATCTCTACTAAAAATATAAAAATTAGCTGGGCATGGTGGTGGGTGCCTGTAATCCCAGATACTTGGGATACTCGGGAGGTTGAGGCAGGAGAATTGCTTGAACCTGGGAGGCAGAGGTTGCAGTGAGCCGAGATCGCGTCACTGCACTCCAGCCTAGGCGACAGAGCAAGACTCGTTCTCTAAATAAATAAATAAATAAATAAATAAATAAATAAATGGCACAAGCGAAACGGTCACTCAGCTGAGACAACAGAGATGGGACTCAGATCTACTTTAGGGTTGGATTAGACCCCTCTGGGGTCTCCTCAAGCCCCTGTGTATCCCAGGGGCTCCCCTGCCCCTGTGGACCTCTGTTTCTCCCATTATAAAACGATGGGGTAGACGAGATGGCCCCTCGGCCGATTCTGGTGGAAATGTGGCATCCGAACTGACTCCCAGTAGATTTCTGAACAGTCTACCCCATCACCCCACTGGAGGAGGGAGACACAGGCTGAGGACCACCGAGGCCCTGGGCACTGCTGGGCTGGTTCTATCCTGCGCCCTGCCTGGCAAAACCCCGCTACAGCTCATCAACACGCAGCAACTCCCCCCACCCCCAGCCTGGCACCTCCAGTGTGGACAGTCGGCAGAGCTGCTCCGGTGGTTCTAAGACTCCCCTAATGAGATTCTTGACGATTTGGAAATTAACGATATGCTCAACTCATCTTTAATTGGCATGGTGCTGCTGGAGATGCCAGCGCGGGCGAGATGCAGGCCGGCTTTGACTCGAGCCATCATTATCGCTCTTTGGTGGCACCCGGTCCTCGCCCGCCCTCGCAGCCATCGCCCCCGCCACCCCGCTGCCCCCACCTCCCAGGCTATGGTCTGCCAGCTGGGCCCACAGTGGCTCCTTCTTTCTGCCCTGCCCGGGACCCCAGGCCTGTCCCCATGCAGACACCCCGCCCTGGGAGGCTGGTCGCATTCTTGGGCACCGGGAGGTCCCTCCCTCCCTCATCATCCGCGTTTCCCTCGCTGGGTGGGCCTCAGCCCTGCGGAGGGGTCCCATGAATTGTGCAGGAAGCAGGAGCGGGGAGCTGACCGGTGGGTGGGAACCCGCCTTCCTGGAGACCTATCTTAGCTCTGCTCATCCTCAGCTCCTGACCTCATTTTCCCCAAGTGCAAAGTGCAGATAACGTTAGCCCGTCCCCCAGGGGCTCATGAGTGGGCAGTCCACACCGTGTGGTCAGACTCGTGGGAAGACGAAAGGGTGTGGGAGAGGTCCGATGCCCGCTGCTAGCCTCCTCCAGGGGTGCCCAGGCTGGGCACAGCAAGCTCTACATGACCAGCCAGGGCAATCTAAGTCCAGTGACGGCCCAGCGCGTGGGGTCCACGAGGGAGACCCAGTGCCAGGCCGGTGTGGTGGGTAAAGGAGCTGCAATTCATGCGGGAAGCCGGGGAAGGCAGATAGCACCAAGCTGCAGACTCAGCCAAGGTCCAGCCAAGCCTGCTGTGCTGCGGCACCTGAGACACAGCTGCCGACCTTCTCACCCTTGAAGCTTTCTTCCCGGGGCTCCCCAGCCCCCCGCTTCTCCTCCTGCCTCCTTGACTTCTTCTCTGTCTCAGCCCCCATTGACCCAGCCCATAGCTGTGGGGCTCCTAGAGGTTCACTTCGAGGCTTTCTTACCCTCTCACTCACTCTGCCCCCCAGGGGAGCTCACATGTGACCTTACCTCAAATAACCACCCCCATGGATGATCCCTAAATGTCTCTCTTTGGATGCCAGCACCTCCAGACGTCCTGCAGGAACTGCTTCCCTTACTCAGTCTCCTACCACAGCGAATGACACCAACTATCTAACCAGCTGATCAAAGCAGAACCCTGGAAATCATTTCTTTCCTCCCTCCCTTCCTCCCTTCCTTCCTTTTTCTTTCCTTTTCTTTCTCTCTCTCTCTCCCTGTCTCTCTCTCTCTCTTTCTTTCCTTTATTTGGAGACGGAGTCTCTCTGTGTTGCCCCGCCTGGAGTGCAGTGGCGCAATCTCGGCTCACTGAAACCTCAAGCAATTCTCCTGCCTCAAACCTCCATAATAGCTGGGATTACAGGTGCCCGCCACCACACCCAGCTAATTTTTGTATTTTTAGTAGAGACGGGGTTTCACTATGTTGGCCAGGCTGGTCTTGAACTCCTGACCTCAGGTGATCCTCCCACCTCGGCCTCCCAAACTGTTGGGATTACAGGCATGAGCCATCGCACTCGGCCCTGGAAAGCATTTCGTGATCCCATCTTCTTTCTACAGCTGGTCAATCACCAAATCCTGCCTATTTGACCTTCTAAATGCGTCTGGAAGTCCTTTACCAAGCTCTCTCCCCACTGCCCCCATTGCAGGCCCAAGCCTCTCTCTGATGCACTGCCTGGACCAGTGGCTGCACAAAGCACGCCAGCCCATCACCTGCCCCAGCATTCCTGGTGCACTGTGGCCGGAGCCGAGCTGCCAGTCATGGAGCTGACCCCTCCTGAGCATGAGACCAGCTGACCCCCAGGCCATGCCGAGCAGCTGGGGCACATGACTGGGTCTTTCCCGGAACTTTCTCCCAGAGAGAATGATCGCTCTCACCCTTTGGGTCACAATGCTGGGAGGATGGGCGTTTAGAACATCTGGTGGTCACTGTCCCCAGCAGCAAGGAGGAAATCCATCCCCAGAAAGAGAGGGACCCAGAGAGGAGACCTCAATGGTACCCTTGACCAGTCACACCTGGAGGCCTGCGTTTCCAGTTCTGTGCGTTCCCCAGTTCTGCGCGTTCCCCAGTTCTGTGAGCCGTGAAATTCCCTTCTATTTACTTCATCTTATTGGAGTTGGGCTCTTTCTGCTCATCTCCAAGCCCTAAGGGACATGCTCTAAATATCAGCCTCCCTACTGCAGGAATTAACCCCTTCAATCCAGTCCCCGAATTGGGTGGTCACTGAGATCTTCTAAAGGCCAAGTCTGCCTTCTGACCCTGCCTGTTATCCCCTCCCCAAGGCTCCCCACTGCCCACAAAGTGAGCTCCAGATCCCTTGGCATGACTTCCAAGCCCCCATCTGTCTCCAGCTCTCCAGCCACATTGGTGCCCACTGTCCTTGAGATGAACACAGGTACCTGTTGGACGGAAAGATGTGCAGCTCCCCAGGGGTGCTGGCCTTTGAACATGCAGCTCCATCAGCGGGGAACATTTCCACCGCATCACCCCTGCAAGGCCCAGCTCCCTTCTGGCTACTCCTGTCCAGCCTGACCTCGGTCCCCAGGATGGGGAAATTACAAGGACTCCCATGCACCCCCGGAGCCCCCAGTATCTCCCGTGGGAGGACTCTGCACCCCTGGGATCCCCGGGGAAGGACACTGCACCCCTGGAGCCCCCAGGATCCCCTTTGGAAGGACTCATCGCTGTGGGATAAATGCATGCTGACTCCTCGGTCTCTCCCCTGGGCTACACCTCTTGGGGGCAGGAACCGCCTTGACCACGGCACTCTCTACTTCTCACACACGCAAGCGCTCACAGAAAGTTGCTGAACAGTTGGAAGAATTCGGGGCTCCAGAATTCAGCAGCTCCAGGTCCAAGCCTTGGTTCTGCCACTCCCTGGCTCTTCGGCCTTGAGCAAATCGTTGAGCTCCTCTGAGCCCGGCCACCCATCCGTAAAGAAGGAATGGGCACAGGTAACTTGCGGAATTGTTCAGCGCACTTACTGCGATGACACCGATGGGACCTGGCACACAGGAGGGGCCCAATGGTGTCTTCTGATCGCCCAGCTCTGTGTGAGGCACTCGGTAAGTACTCAATCAATGGTGAGGCTGCAGCTGCTGCAAAGGGTCTCCTTCTCTGGCTGGGTCTCTGGTCTCTCTTGGGAGCTCAGTGACCAGCCTCTGCCCAACCCCAAGCCAACCGCTCCCCAGCCCTAGCCCAGCCCCAGGACAACCCCAGCACAGTCCCAGCCCAGCCCCAGAGCAGCCCCAGCCCAGCCCAGCTCCAGCCCAGCCCCAGCCCCAGCCCAGCCCTAGGCCAACCCCAGCCCAATCCCAGTTCAGCCTAGACCAGCACCTGTCCAGCCCCAGCCCACCCCCAGCCCCAGCTCAACCCTAACAGCCCCAGCCTCAGCCCAGCCCCACCCTCTGCCCAACCCCTGTCCATCCCCAGCGCAAACCCTGCACAGCCCCAGTCCAAACCCTGCCCAGCCCCACCCTCTGCCCAACCCCTGCCCAGCCCAACCCTTGCCCAACCCCAGCCCAGCCTCAGCCGTGGCTCAAGCCTAACACAACCCCAGCTTCAGCCCAGCCCCAGCCTGGCTCAGCCCGTGCCCAGCACCATCAGCGGCCACACAAGGCCAAGAGCCCTCCTCCCTGTTGCCTGGAGTCCCCAAGGCAGGATGTCTCAGCGGAAGCTATGAGGTGCTTTGAGCTCCCCAGGTGCAATTGGAGGCCTTGTTATCATGATTAATATTTAATTTCTCATCAGGAGTGACCACTCAGCTGTCTCAATGCTGCCATTGTTCCAAATTTCCTCCTTTTCTATTTCTTATTCCTTCTCTTTTGTGAGACTGTGCTGAGTTTGCCCTTAATAAATCTCATTTTATTCTTCTAATTTACTCAAAGTTGGATAGTTTTAATATCATCTGAATTATTAGCCGTTCTGTCAGTTTAATGTTAACTGCAAATTTTGGTCAATGGATTTGCCATTCTGTCCTCTGGATCAGAAATCAACATGCTTTATAGGGGCCATCCCCAGCGAGGGGTCTGGGAGCCCAGCCCAGTTCCAGCCGCGAGGGACTGAACGCCACCATTTTCGATGCCTGTCGCCCACGTTATCTGTGGCAGGGAGCAAACAACTGTGTGTGTGTGTGTGTGTGTGTGTGTGTGT
>NW_012117710.1:1904604-1906095 GCF_000951035.1 Colobus angolensis palliatus | reverse complement strand
GGGGGGAGGAGGAGGGAAGAGGAGAAGAGGAGGAGGCCACTGCTGGGTGCCCTCCAGGATGACTATGAAAATCAGGGCCAGGAGTGGGGGTGGTGGGTACCTGTGGTCCCAGCTACTCCAGAGGCTGAGGTGGGAGGATCACTTAAGCTCAGAAGTTCAAGTCTGCAGTAAGCTGTGATCCCACCACTACACTCCAGCCTGGGCAACAGAGTGAGACCCTGTCCCCAGAAAAACAAAACAAAAAAAGCCATGGACAGAGATGTCTGCCTGAAACTCAGAGGTTAAACAGAAATAAGGCAGGAGAGAGTGGCCGTGGCCGACAGTGGGGGCAGGGGTCCCGAGAGATCCCTCATGGAGGCCTTTCCTGTCGGGGCCCTGTGGCTTCCTGGGGGAGGCAGGATTTCAGGTGTTTAAAAAGAAGGTATTATGCTTTAATAGCTAACATTTATTGAACATCCAGCATGTCTCAGGCACCATTTTAAATATTCTACAGAAAGTAATGGATACTTTTAACAACCCTACCTAGGCACTGTGATTTTTCAAACAGCTTTATTAAGATATAATTCATATGCCATGCAACTCACCCACGTAAAGCACACAATTCGATGTTTTTTAGTGTATTCACAATGTCGTGCAACCATCACCACAATCAACTTTAGACCATTTTCATCGCCCCCAAAAAGAAACCCCACACACCTTAAGCCATCAGTCCCCACTGCCCTCCCTCCCAGCCCCTGGCAGCCATGCCTCTATTTTCTGTCTCTATGGATTTGCCTATTCTGGGCATTTCACATTAGTGGAATTCTACAGATGTGGTATTTTGTGTCTGGCTTTTTAAAATTAGCATCTGGACTAGGCAGAGTGGCTCATACCTGTAATCCCAGCACTTTGAGAGGCCGAGGTGGGCGGATCACTTGAGGTCAGGAGTTCGAGACCAGCCCGACCAACATGGGGGAATCCCCATCTCTTCTAAAATCACAAAAATTAGCTGCACGTGGAGGCGCATGCCTGTCATCCCAGCTACTCTGGAGGCTGAGACAGGGGAATCGTTTGAACCCGGGAGGCGGAGGTTGCAGTGAGGCGAGATGACGCCACTGCACTCCAGCCTGGGCGACAGAGCAAGACTCCATCTCTAAATAAATAAATAAATAAATAAATAATAAACAAACTAAGCATCTAATATTTTCAGGGTTCATCCATGCTGCAGCCTGCAGCCTGTGCTGGACTTCCCTCCTTTTTATTGTTGGATAATATTCCATCGTGGCCACACCATCTTCTGTTCACCCATCCTTCAGCTGAGGGGTGTGGGCGCAATGTCCACTTTTTGGCTACTATGAACAAAGCCGCTGTGATCACTCACACACAAGTTCCCGTGTGGACATATGTAGCCATTTCTCTTGGGTATATATATACCCAGGGGTGGAATTACTGGGTCACATGGTACGTTTATATGTAACCATCTGAGCTGCCTGGTTTTTTTGTTTTGTTTTG
>NW_012117710.1:1898197-1899069 GCF_000951035.1 Colobus angolensis palliatus | reverse complement strand
ACAGCATCTCACGATCTCGACTCACTGCTGCCTTGATCTCCTGCCTCAGCTTCCCAAGTACCTTGGACTGCAGGAGCGGACCACCACACCCAGCTAATTTTTTTTTTGTATTTTATACAGATGGGGTCTTGCCATGTTGCCCAGGCTTGAACTGCCTGTTTTAAAAGTTTATTTTAAAGATAATCTAAAGGAAATTAAAGAGCAATACTTGAGGGCACAGTCCACAACTGTTGGCCCCAGGAAAAGAGATTTTTTTTTCTCATTCATTTCTGTATCCTCGGACGCTGAAGAGACTTTTCATGGATGGATGGATGGATGAATGGATGAATGAATGAATGAATGAATGAATGAATGAATGAATGAATTCGGGGATCTGAGGGACTTGGGAGAAGCAGAAACAAAAAAGAGAAAGGAGAAGTTCAGGTTTTTTCCAGTCTTGAAGCTGAGCGCTGGCTTGGACTGGGGCCCTGAGACCTGCCTGTCCAGGGAGGCTTCCAGAGGACCCCCAGGAGCGGCCATGGGCTCCCCCGGCCCCTGGGCCTGGACTTCCCTCTTGCCCACCTCAGGGCCTCAGTTCTGCCCTGGGAGGTGGCAGCTCAGCACTGCAGCCTTCACCACTAAGTCATGCTTTTCCAATCTCTCTCTTTAACAGCGTCTCCCAAAAAGTGTAATTTTTCGCTCCATGCTGTCTGAGATGGCAGTAACAGCCCGTTAAGCAAAATAATGAGAGGAATAAAATCCGCTGAGACGCGGGACCTCCAGGCCCACTCAGCACACAAATCTTGAGGTTATAGAGCCTGGAGTCTAGAGGCTTTCAGTGGATCAAAGTGCCGGGTGGGAGACACCAGGCCGGGTGAGCAGATGGCTCGGGG
>NW_012117710.1:1895331-1895902 GCF_000951035.1 Colobus angolensis palliatus | reverse complement strand
CCGTGATGGGGCCGTCTTCCGTGTCTGAGCGGTGGTGGCCTCTGGCAGCCTCCCGGGCTACATTTTTGCTCTCTGGCAGTCTGAGCCCTGTGCACCTGCTCTGAAATGTTACAGAAATGGCCCCAGTCAAGCCCGAGACTCTCTCCAGCCCAAGCCGGGTTTCCTGAACTCCTCGGCTCATCGCAGAGGCCCAGCTGTCTCTCTGGCCTCCCTTGCCTATGTCCTGAGGACCTGGGCCTGCCTAAAGCCCCCAGTCCTGCTCCCCACCCTTCTCCTGGCATGAATCCCACTAGGGATTCAGCTCACCCTCTCCTCAGACCCGCTGGGGGACTCTCAGTCTCTATGGGGGCTGTGTGGCAGGCGGAAACCACAAACCACTGCCACAACACCCCCTGTACCACCACTCTCCCGGCACCTTCCCTACCAGAAGGCAGGGTCCTCCCTGCCCCCTCTTCAACCCAGAAAGGCCTTCGAGAGGGTTTCGATGGAGAGAGTAAGGCCAAAGAGACATCGCACCAGCCTCCCGGGGTTGCCGGAACAAACGCCACACACCAGGCAACGCCGGCCACAG
>NW_012117710.1:1889434-1890556 GCF_000951035.1 Colobus angolensis palliatus | reverse complement strand
TTTTTTTTTAGTAGAGATGAGGTCTTGCTATGCTGCCCAGGCTGGTCTCAAACTCCTGGGCTCCAGCGATTCTCCCACCGTGGCCTCCCAAAGGGCTGGGGTTACAGACGTGAGCTACTGTGACCAGTGTTTTTTTGTTTTTTTCTTTTCTTATAGAGATGGGATCTTGCTCTGTTCAGCCCAGGCTGGTCTCAAACTCCTGGGCTCAAGTGATCCTCTTGCCTTGGCCTCCCAGAGTGTCTGGATCACAGACATGAGCGCCACACCCGGTCTCCTCATTTTACCTTCACCCTCTTTCAAGGCCCAGGCTCCAAATACCACCCCATTCTGAGGCCCTGTGGGTTAAGACTTTAACATATGAATTTAGGAGTGACAAAATGTAACCCGTAATGGATGCCATCTGGCCTCCAAGGCTGGGCCCTCAAAGCCAATACACGTGCCCCCAGAGCCCAGGTGCAGGCCACGGGGGTCCCAGGCCACGTGGACAGGAACCAGGGCCTCTGGTCCTCGGCGCTGGCTGAAATCCCACTCGAGACCCAGCCCCATTTTCCGGCACCCCTATGAGGTGCCAACGCCATCGTCCCCATTCCACAGAGGAGAAAACAGAGGCCCAGAGAGGACAGGTCGCTGGCACCTTCCAGAGAAGGGCACATGGGGGATCTGAATACTCACACGCCTTAAGTGCCCTCGGCCCCAGCTCTTCATTACGATGCTTTAGCCTGGGCCGTCATCCCTGATGCGAGGCTGCACCTGGAATGAGCCAGGCGGCACCTGGAAGGCCCAGCCCCAGCAGCCAGTAAACATCCTCAAGGAGCGGCCGGAAGCAAGGAAAAAAGGCATCGAAATGGCACAGACAGCAAGAGCCCCAAGCGACGGGCTCGGTCCTGCCTGGTCTGCTCACCTGCCCGCCTGGCGGTGAGAAGGCTGGGACCCAGACAGAGGCCGGGGCATCTGGGCCGACCCAGATGGCCCCACAGTGCCGAGGTGAAGCCCGAGGACGCTGAAGAATCTCAGCGCCGGAAGGGCTGAGGCTGGACGGGGAGCTAAGCCCCAGGACCCCCATCCCAACAGGACCTTCCTGGGTCTGGTGGCTGGTAGCAGGCAGGTGACACGGCGGGGGGG
>NW_012117710.1:1885868-1888634 GCF_000951035.1 Colobus angolensis palliatus | reverse complement strand
CCCACACCCAGTGGGAAATAAAGCTACCCCATGGCCACCTGCAGGGACAAACCCACTGTCCCTAGCTCCCCCAGATAACTGAGAAAGAGGATCTGGCTGTTTCAGCTTCAGCCCTGGTGTACGGAGCAGGGTCCCCCTGGGTAACAGCTGAGCCCCACCCTGGACTGGCAGGTTCATCCTAAAACTGCCAGCTCCCATCACTGTCAACTCCATTGCACCCACCAGATCTAACCTCCTGCGGGCTGCTTCTCCCACCCTGTCCCCCACAGCGCTGGCCACAGCACCCCACAAACGGAGCCTGCTCCCCGACACCCAGGTGGGATGACGGGCACCTTGGAAGCTCTGCATGAACCCCGCCTTGCTGGCCTTCCCCGCCTTGCTGGGTACCGTGCCCAGGAGCAGGAAAGTATAGGAGTCTTGGCTGCTCCACCAGAAAAAGGAACGTCATGTTGCTCCCAAGGCCTCCACTTTAGAGGCACTGGAAAACCAGACCATTCCCAGGGACCAAAGTGGGCTGGACGCAGACATCAGCACACACACGTGTGCTTAAGGAATCAGAGGTGGTCAGCAGCTCGGCTCTTAAGACGCGAGTCTGCCGACACTCCCAGCCGAATAAAAAACCTCTTCCTTGTTTAATCCGGTGTCTGAGGAGTTTTGTCTGCGGCTCGTCCTGCCACAATGAGAGAGCCACTTCCTTGAGGAGAAGGAACGGGGATTATTTTGTGTGTCTTCAGAGGGCAGAACAGAATCAGCAAAAGCAGATTCGACCTAACCCGGGAAAGACCTTCTCCCAGTCAAACCCAAGCCATGTTATACTTGGCCACTCCTAGAGGTAGTGAGCTCTCCGTCACTGGAGGTATTCAAACAGAGAGAGGACAGCTATGGGTCAGGGACATCGCGCAAGGTGAGTGCGTGGCCTTCAGGCTCCCTCGGGTTCTACTCAGATTGCTGCGGTCCTGGGCCGGCTCTAGGGAGAGAGCGTGCAGTCCTCTCTGTCTAAAAATGAACTCTTGCTTCTCATCATTTCTGTCATGTTGTGCCCGACAGTAACAGCTGTTAAGAAATCACATTTGTACCTTTTCAGGAGCTCTCTCGAACTTGGAGTGCAAATTAACTTCATGTGATCTGAAATATAAAAGGTCGCTTCTCCCACAAATTAAAAATCCGGGAGATGCTTGCCAAGCTCATGGGCAGATCAGATTCTGCGGGGACGTCAGTCACAGAGGACTCGGCGGCCGCCCCGCTGCCCTATGCACGGGGACGGCCCCTGCTGCCCTCACTCAAAGCTGTCCGCTCCGGTCACAATGTCCCCAGCTGTGGCCTCTTCGACCTCCTCCGCCAGCATCGAGGGGGATTCTGTCTTCCTCTGAGCTCTCTGGACTTCCAAACACCCTGAACACCCAGGACCCTGAGGGCTCATCTTCCTGGCTTCCTGCCAGAGACCCGCATGTCAGAAACAGGCGGACATTGCCCAGGGCCTCCACTCTGCCCCACCTCACCAGGCCCTGTTCTCCTCACTCACAGGCGTTGCGGCACCCAGCCCCTGGGACCACAGCCCTGAAGGTGGTGGAAGCCCTGGCTTCTCCCTGTTCCTGCCCCTAACTCCCTGCTGATTCTCCCAGCCATCAGGACCAGGCTCCTCGCTCCTGGACCTCCTCCTGGTCCTCTCGGGTCCACACTAGTCACGAGTCCCACACATCTGGGGTGTCGTCACCCGGGTCCGGCCCTGGGGAAGCTAAATGGGAGCTGAAGGGGTTGACAAGGACGCAGCCCAGAGAGGCCAAGTGACTTCTCTGTGGCTGCACAGCCCCTTCGAGGCCTCACCTGCTGACCCTCTCCTCTGGCCCCACACAGCCCCGAGAGCCACCACAGCTGAGCCTCTGAATCTCAGTTCCAGAGTGACCTCCCCACCAAGTCTGGTTCTCCAAAACCCTCCCACTGTCGCTCCAGGGACAGGCTGGGCCTCACACAGCCGCCCCTCGTCCCCGCCTGATCATCATTTTCAGAAGCCCACCCCGACAGATGCTGCCTCTTGCCACAAACTGTGGCCACCACAGGCGGAATGGTGTCCACCAGAGCCCCTCTCCGGGGTTCCCCATCAGCGTAGCCCCACCCTTTCTCCTACACAAGACCCTCGGCCTGGGAATTCTGCTCAGCCCGGGACACTCCTGTCTTGCTGCCAACCAGAAGTCTGATGCGTCTGGCAGGGCAGTCCACCCCCTGCACACCTGCCAGGTCAGGCTCAGCCTGGAGGGCTCCAACCTGGCCCAGTCAGGTCCCCGGGGGCCTGCGCCCACTGGCCTTCTGAGTCTCTGGAGGCTGCACACCCCGTCCACACACCTGTACACACCTGTGTTGACACGGTTTGGCTGCGTCCTCACCCAAATCTCATTTTGAGCTGTAGTTCCCATAATCCCTACGTGTCATGGGAGGGGCCCGGGAGGAGGTAATTGAATCCTGGGGGCGGTTACCTCCATGCTGTTCTCTGGCTAGTGAGTGAGTTCTCACACGATCTGATAGTCTGAGAGCTTTCCCTGCTTCACACTGCACTTCTGCACTTCTCCTTGCTGCCGCCATGTGAAGAAGGACAGGTTTGCTTCCCCTTCCGCCATGATTGTAGTCTCCTGAGGCCTCCCCAGCCACGCTAACCTGTGAGCCAGTTAAACTTCTCCCCTGTGTAAATTACCCAGTATTGGGTATGTCTTTATTAGCAGCATGAGAACAAAACATACCTGTCCACACACACACCCCTGTGCACATGCCTGT
>NW_012117710.1:1881664-1885170 GCF_000951035.1 Colobus angolensis palliatus | reverse complement strand
CACACACACACTTGTGCACATGCCTGTCCACACACATACCTGTGCACACACACACCTGTGCACATGCCTGTCCACACACACACACCTGTCCACACCCCTGTGCACATGCCTGTCCACACACACACACCTGTCCACACCCCTGTGCACATGTCTGTCCGCATATTTGTCCACACACCTGTGCACCTGCTGCCTCCCTCCAACACATCTTCCCTCTGCAGCCAACACGCACTGAGCCTGCCCTGGCCAGTCCCGAAGGAGGCCAGCAGCCTGACCACCCACTTTCTGGAAGCCACTTATCTGACATCACAGCTCCCGCGGGGGAGAGAAACCCGACGAACATAATGAATCCAGAGAAGCTTCATCATTATTTCAACCTTTTAGCTGAGGCCGTGTTTACACCAGAGAGCAGACTGGGAAGGCAATCGTGGATGGGAAGCTTCTCTCCGATTTGGGGGAAAATCACAGGCACGAAGACACGCTGGAGGCCTGGAGACCGTGGAATTGATGCAGAAAGGCAGCCCAGAGGGGGCAGGGGCTGGCTCAGGGTCACACAGCACATGCCCCGCACTGGCCCCTACGCCGGCCTCCACCTCTTTAACGACCCCCGTAAGGAGGCATCAGAACCCAGCCGGTGCAGCCCCTCAAGGTTGGCGAACACTTTTATGTTTTTAACAAGTGTTATTTAAAACCTTAATGTGACATCCTATCCAGCCACGGGCCTCGGGATGCACTTAACCCTCCTGCTGGGGCTTCTGCCCGGCTGAGCCTGGGATCCTGCCCTCGAGCCGGGGACTGTCACGACCCTCACTCAGTACCCCCCGTACGTCCCGTGGCCTCCCACCACATCTCATCTTCTTCCTCCATCACTGCTCCATTTTCCCAAAGGCCCCAGGAGCTCTGGTTTCTCCATTTTCCTCTCGACGAAGTGGGAGAGGCCCTGTCCCTTGCAGACCCCCTGGAAGCTCTGAGAACCATCCTCTCTTCCCCGTGCCCATATCCAGGCCCCTGCAAACCCCACAGCAGTGGCCAGCTGCACCCTTAACACAGCCAACCCCGTGCCAGGAGCCACGGGCCTTACGGAGCCTGGCCCCGCCACCTCTGCTCCTTCATCTCACATGGTGAATCTCCTGGGTCACCACTGAGACCACATGCTGCCTGCCATGGGGTGAAGGGGGGGCCCCAAAAGATCCGCCCAACTGTTGGCCCCTGGGGCCTGTGAATGGGACTTTTCGCCCTGTGCATGGGTCTTAGGGAATGGAATCAATTAAAGATATCAAGACGAGGTCATCCTGGATTCAGGATGGGCCCTAAATCCAATGACAGATGTCCTTGTAAGAACAGAGAAGGACACAGAGACACAGAGGCCAAGTGACGAGGGCCGTGGGATGACAGCGACAGAGATTGGAGGTGTGTGTCAGCCATGAGCTGTTGGCAGCTGCAGGATAAGGGCTTGGAATAAATTCTCCCCCTGGAACCCTCAAGAAGGAACCGGCCCTGCTGACTCCAACTCCTTGGCTCCCTCCTGACCTGTGGGACGGTAACTTTCTGTGACTTTAAGTCCCACAGTTTGCAGTAACTCATCACAGCAGTTGACAGTTGAAGGAAGCTGCCTCTCTTTGAGTCCCCAAAACATTTGGGTCCTTTTCTGCCTCTGAGCCTTTACATACGCTGTTCCCTCCGCCCAGAACGCTTTTCCCTTGACCTCCACCTGCCTGCCTTCTGCTCGGCCTTCAAGCCTCAACCGAAACGTCACCTCCTCAGATGCTCCTCCTTGGACCACCCACCCCTGCAGCACGATTGCGCCCCTCCGTGTTGGTACCTTTGTGGCGCTGATCACCGGAAACGGGCTCATGCACTGACTGGTGCGCTCCTCTTCCTATCTGTCCACCCCCACCGGATGTGGCCATCAGCTCTCTTGGCCCCCGAGGTGGCCCAGGGTGGGCACAGCACCTGGCACAGGGTACACAGTTGGTAAACGAGCATGGAGTCAGTGACTCAAGCAGAAAGACCACGGGGAGAATAATTTGCAGGCCTGGAGGCAGAAAAACCAGCGTGGACCCTGGGAACCACGTGTGTCACCTGCGTGCACTGCTGCCACTCTCTGCAATGGCAGGAGAGAAACTATAGGGTTTTAAATCTCTAGGAAGCTGATAAATGCATTTGGCTCCCAGTGCCTCCTGGGTGGGTGCAACCCCACCCACACACAGCCATGAGAGCCCTAGGGACAGAGCACGGAGCCTGGAACACGTCAGACCCCGCTAACGCCAGGCCATCACTCCACCTCCCCAAATATCTGATTTCTGTCATGCAGGATCGTAAACTGTCCACACGCACACGGCACCCAAGATAGTATCAGGGGCTGAGTGGCCTCTGCTCCTCCAGGAGCTCGTAGATAAACACAGCTGTTTCTCTCTTGGCTGACACAGGAGGGGAATATCGCAGCCATGAGACGTTGAGAGATTAAAATGTTTAATTTTTACTGACCAGTCTTTGCCGTGCCCCTTTGCAGACGAAAGGCACTGTGGCCCCCAAGGTGTGGCTTCACTAATGGAACCATAATCTGTACAATGGGTTAAAAACACACAAATAAAGCCCCAGTTCCTAAGGGTTTGCCTGGGAAACTAGAGAGATGGCTCCCTGTTGACTAAGGTGGTAAAACGGAGGAATTGGAACATGATCGGGGAGAGGAGTTTATCTTGATCTTTGCACCCTCCCTCCCCCGACTTGTTCTCTGGGCTCTGTCCTAGAAGGAGCCAGGGGTGTGGGCAGCGGTGGGTGAGGGAAGGGACGAGGGGACAGTGAGGTGAGGGTTGCTCACCAATCCCACCCCACCCCATGCCTGCGCCACAGCCAGTTCTAGGACTCTCACGCACTGGAGACGCTTGTGAAACAGCTCTGGAATGAACGTCCGGGTCCCTGTCTCACCCTTGCCCCCCGCCCCATCCTCTCCGGCCTTGACATGGGCTGGCCTGGCCTCTTCTCCATCCCACAGCTTGTTTGGCCCCTGCTGCAGCCCCAGCCCAAACATCTCTTCATCAGAAATCTCCCAGGCCCCGGGATCCCTATTCATCCTGGCTGTTCTCTCTGAGTTCTCAGCATTCATGTACACAGAAATACAGGCATGTTCGTTTCTTGTTTTCTTTCTCTCCTTCTAAACAGGGAGCTCCATGGAGGCAGTGGCCTTTCTACGGCACCTGTTCACCATCGTATCTCCAGAGCTGACACAGCCCCTACTGTGCTATACAGGCAGGGACTGCTTGGATGGGTGGGAGGGTGGATGGCTGTGAGGATGGATGGAGGGAGGATGGATGGGAGGGTGCATGGATGGGAGGATGGATAGATGGTTGGACGGGAGGGTGGATAGGTGGGAGAATGGATGGATGGATAGGAGGATAGATGGATAGATGGGAGGATAAACGGATGGATGGATGGGTGGATGGATGGATGGGTGGGTGGATGGATGGATGGATGGATGGATGGATGGATGGATGGATGGATGGATGGAT
>NW_012117710.1:1870258-1880684 GCF_000951035.1 Colobus angolensis palliatus | reverse complement strand
TGGATGGATGGATGGATGGATGAATGGATGGATGGATAAATGGATGGGTGGATGGATAGATGGACGGATGGATGGATGGGAAGGTAGATAGATGAGAGGATGAATGGGAAGATAGATAAATGGGAGAGTGGATGGATGAGAGGACGGATGAATGGGAGGATGGAGGAATAGAAGGGATGGTGGATGGATGGATGCATGGATAGATGAATAGATAGATGGATGAATGGGAGGGTGGATGCATGGATGGATGGATGGATGGATGGATGGGAGGCTGGATGGATAGGAGGATGGATGGAGGAGGGAGGGAGGGAGAGATGGAAAGAGGGAGGATAGATTGAGGGAGGGAGGCACAGAGGAGAGAGGGATGGAGGGAGGAGGGAAAGAAGTAGGAGGAGGGAGAAAAGCAGGGAGAAAGGGGGGAGAAAAGGGGCAGGAAGGAGGGAAAGAGGGGGGAAAGAGGGCAGATTAGTGCCCTTGGCCTGGGGCTGTGACTTTCTCTGGGTGGTGACCTTGGGACCATTTCAGAAAGGCAGGGAAGCTGGGGCACTATCAACAGAGGTGCTTCTGGGCTTGGGGGTCTCCTGCGGGGGCTCCAGTCCACCCTGCCTGGATAGCAGCTTCCCAAGGGCCCAAGGTGCCAGGGCTGGGCTCTAGCTTCTCTCCCCATCTCCAGAGGCCTCCTTCCTTCTCCTTGGCCAGCAGGGGGGCTCACAGGGAGATTCTGCAGGCGTCCTGCTAACTCCCTGCCCAGCCTCCGTGAGCACTGCCCTGAGCCAAGGTGGGTCAGGCTGCCCCAAGGCCTGGGAGCCACCCAGCCTGGTCACACACAGGCATCCTGCACTCAATCTGCCCCAAGCCTCCCTCCCCTCAGCCTTTGTCTGTGCTGTGCCCCCTGCCAGGGATGCCGTCCCCAATGCCACCGTCCACTTGGACCCTCAGGGAGTCTCCCCTCTGTGCCCACAGCAAATC
Organism: Colobus angolensis palliatus; assembly: GCF_000951035.1. Lineage (NCBI taxonomy): Eukaryota > Metazoa > Chordata > Mammalia > Primates > Cercopithecidae > Colobus > Colobus angolensis. Next base: position 1,879,715 of record NW_012117710.1, on the reverse strand, counting down.
CCGGGAATAGAGCCTGATGCGGGACCTGGCATGTTCTAGCTTGTGCGATAGCTTCCTATTCACACATTTTATCTTCCAAACCTAATTGAAATCCCAGAGACCCGGGTTGTCATCTCACAGCCACCCTCGTCCCCGTCCGGGTGCCCTGGGGCCCGTTGCATGCCTTCTGAGCCTCGGTTTTCTGGGGTTACAATGGGGACCGCAGGGGTGTGCGAAGCTTCTGAGTGCAGTAACCAGGTGTCACAGAGGTGCACAGAGCACGGGACATGCTGAAAGGGCTGGCTGCCCTCTTCTTCCTGGGAAAAGGCTCCGAGACTCAGATTTCAGACCCCTGGAAAGGATGGACAGAAAGGTGAGAGCACACCTGCCTCAGTCCTGCTGTTTCCAGGTAAACAGTTCTATGGACTGGATGGAGGAGCCTGGCTCCCCACCCTCCCACACATGGGACATCAGACGATGTTCCCGGACAACACACTCCCCAGCCGCCCCCTCTCCACACCCCCGCCTGCTGCGTCCTGTCCTCTGAACAACAGAGGCGGGGGAGGACGAGGCGTTTGAGGAGTTCGGGGAGTTGGAAGAGAGTTAGCAGATTTCTGAGAACCCCAGGTGCAGCTTAACCTACAAATGGAAAATTATGGTGATGAGAAAGAGGATCTTTGATGAGGCAGAGTCTCGGGGGAATCGGATTTTGGCTGACGTGCAAGGAAAAGGCAGGCTGGGAGGGGAGGCAGGAAGAGGCAGGTGTCCCTGCAGGGAGAGGGGGCGGTGGAGGTGGGAAGCACGTCCTGAGCGGATGTGGGTGGAGGCGAACAACGGGAGGTGCCCCCCAAGGCCTCGGGGACCCCATTACCTGCACTGCCGGCCGCCAGCCCCGGGGATCACTGAAGAGAGCTCGGACCTGCCTGGCTGGCTGTTTACCTCTCACCCATCACGCAATAAGCATGCACCTGCTGGGCGCCCCTAGTGACTCCTGATGCCACCAAGGCACGTTCACAGAGTGCGTGTCTGTCCCCACAACCCCACAGAGTGGGCTGCCCGCCCGGCCCCACCACCCCCTCCCACTGTTGCATAGCCTTGTGCAGCTAGTCGCCAGCTGGCCGGTCTCTGGGTCGCCACCGTGGCTCTTCCCATCCTTCACACCCCATTTTTCCTGCCCAGTCATGAGTAGAGTGGATTTTCCTCCCCCGAGGGCTGGGCCAGCCATGCTTCCTGTCAGCCTGCGGCCTGCAGTGAGGACGTCCCACCTTTGGAAGCATGACGTCAGGAAGCCCCCAGTTTCTGCTCAGACCCTGAGATGCCCAAGAAGGAAACCAGTCCAACCTCCCGCAGGCAGAGCCCTGTGAGGAAAGCGAGGGGCCCCGGTGCCCGGGACCACCAGCCGGATGCTGCGGAGAGGGGAACACCCCACCCCCTGCCAACCCACAGCCGTCCAAGTGACGTGGGCTCCCGGCGGTGGGTGCTGCAGCCTCCCAGACAGCTCTGGCTCAGGTTGGGCCCCTGGGAAGGGCACACACATTAGCCAGAGTTCTCCAGAGAACCAGAACCAAAGGCTCTAAGTATGTGTCTGTGTGTGCGTGTGTGTACAGAGAGAGACAGAGAGATTTATATGGGAATCGGCTCACAGAATCACAGAGGCTGACAAGTCCCACCATCTGCTGTCTGCAAGCTGGAGGCCCAGGGAAGCCAGTAGAGCAATTCAGTCCAAGTTTGAAGGCCTGAGAACAGGTGCTCAATGTCCAAAGTCAGGAGGAGATGGATGTCCCAATACAGGAAAAGAGAGAGAATTCTCCCCTCCCCTGGCTTTGTCCAAAGCGGGACCTCAGTGGTTTGGGTGACACCTGCCCATACTGGGGAGGGTGGACTTGTCTACTTGGTCTACTGATTCAAGTGATGATGCTTCTGGAAACTTGGGGGAATCAGATTTTGGCTGTCGTGCAAGGAAAAGGCAGGCTGGGAGGGGAGGCAGGAAGAGACAGGTGGTCCTGCAGGGAGAGGGGGCAGTGGAGGTGGGAAGCGCGTCCTGAGCAGATGTATGTGGGGACGAACAACGAGAGGTGCCCCCCAAGGCCTCGGAGACCACAGGACCTGCCAGCTGCCAGCCCTGGGGACCACTGAAGAGAGTTTGGACATACCTGGCTGGCCATTATGGCCTCACAGACACGCCCAGAAGTGATTTTTTTTACCAGCTCTCCGGACGCCACTTACCCCACTGAAGTTGACTCCTAAAATTAACATCACAGCCAGGTCAGAGGTATGCATGGACTTTCCCACTGATTTCCCTCGACGCCCTTTGAAGGAATCCTATTATTATCCCCATCTTATAAAAGAGGATGTTTCAGAGTTTTAGTGATGGCTTCTGACCACACAGCTCAGGGGCGGTGGAGCCCAGACACACACCCAAGGCATCAGCAGCCTTTGTGCCTGGGCTCTCAAATTCTCCCCAGCCCGGTTTCCTCTGAACCTAACCCAAGTCTCTCCAGTCCTGAGGGATGATACATGCCCACCCCTCTCCGGAAGCCTCCACCCCCACCCTCTCGTTCCACTTCTCCCAGCTGCGTCTCCTGGCCATGCTGCCTCTGACCAGTCCTCCCCAGACCCAGCCTCATTTCTCCAGGCCCCGGGCCCCTATCTCCCCTTTCCTCTGCCATTTGGCAGATGTGCTATGTGGCCCCGGGCACAAAGTCTTCAGCAACCTCTCTCTAGCACAGTATTGGGGATTAAAGGTAACTCATGCTTGTAATCCCAACAACTTTGAGAGGCCAAGGTGAGAGGATCCCTTGAGCCCAGGAGTTTGAGATCAGCCTAGGCAACATCTCCAGATCCCTTTGCTACAAAAACGTTAAAGTTAGCCAGGCTTGGTGGCATGCACCTGTAGTCCCAACTACTCTGGAGGCTGAAGCGGGAGGATCGCTTGAGCCCAGAAGATTGAGGCTGCAGTGAGCCACGATGGTGCCACCGCACTCCAGCCTGGGTGACAGAGCAAGACCCTGTCTACAAACAAACAGAAAAAAGGCTGCAAATTCTTTGCCCTCCTCCCATTGAGAGGAGGCTGTTCCCCCTCCCGTTGGATCTGTGGGCTCCAGGCTCCATCAAGAGCATGTCAGGACTCAGTCACTTGTTCACCTATGTTCACAGCAGCACTATCCCTAACAGCCAAAAGGGGAAAACAGCCCAAGTGTCATAGACCAATGAATGAATACACAAAACGTGGTCCTTCCACCCAGTGGAGCATTACTCAGCCTTAAAAGGCAACGAAGGCTGGGCGCGGTGGCTCACGCCTGTAATCCCAGCACTTTGGGAGGCCGAGTCAAGTGGGTCATCTGCCTGAGGTCAGGAGTTCAAGACCAGCCTGGCCAACATGGTGAAACCCCATCTCTACTAAAAATACAAAAATTAGCTGGGTGTGGAGGTGGGCGTCTGTAATCCCGGCTACTCAGGAAGCTGAAGGAGGAGAATCGCTTGAACCCAGGAGGCAGAGGTTGCAGTGAGCCAAGATCACTCCATTGCACTCCAGCCTGGGTGACAAGAGCAAAACTCCATCTCAAAAATAAATAAATAAATAAATAAATAAATAAATAAGTAAATAAATAACAATTTTTAAAAAGAGAATGAAGTGCCATCATGTGCTGCAATGTAGATGAAACTTGAGGACTTTATGTAAAGTGGAATAAGCCAGTCACCAAAAAACCAATACTATATGATTCTGCTTATGTGAAGTGTCTGGAATGGCCTTATCCATGGAGGTAGAGAGCAAAATGGTGGGTACCAGGGGCAGGAGGGACAGAAGGATGGAGAGTTATGGTTTAATGCATACAGAGTTTTTATTGCAGATGATGAAAAAGTTTTAGGTGTAGACAGTGCTGATGGTTATACAACATTGTAAATGTCTTTAATTCCACTGATGAATGATTAAAATGATAAATGTTATGTTTATTTCATCAGTACCAGAAGGCTGTGGGTGCATGGGTACTGGTTTCTGGTCCTAACCTAAGAGACTGGCAACTTCCACCTCCTGTCTCTTGGGACAGTGATTCTGGGAGCCCTGAGCTGTCATGCAAGAAGTCCAGCTACTCTTAAGACCACCGAGCTGGAAAGGCCACAGGGAAGAGCTCCGTGGACAGTCCCAGCTAAACCTTGCCTTCCAGCTGTCCCTGCCAAGATGCCAGGCATGTGAGTAAAGCCATCATAGACCCTGTAGACCAGACTGCCCACCAGCAGGGGACCATCTGGCAGCTACATGGAGTGGAAGAACCGCCCAGCTGAGCCACTTCCAAACTCTTGACCCACCAAGTCATGATCCACAATGAACCCATCATAGGGATGGTTTGCTTTGCAGTGTGGATAACGAGGATGCCATGTGAGGGACAACTGAGGTACTGATCCAGGGTATGACTGATGCTCCCCATGTACCCAGAGCTCACTGGGAGCTGGGGACCTTCAGGTGCATCAGAAACATGCCCTACCTCTGTGAAGCTCACAGTCCAGTGGGGAGCACATCAAGTCACCAGGCAATTATCAGACAAGGTCATTGGGGCATCGATGGTGGACACACGGGGCAGCAAAGGAGCTCGGGGGTGGGGAGGGGGGCCTGACCCAGTTGGAGAAAACCAGGGAGGGCTTCCTGGCATGGAGGCTTTTGGCTCTGACCTTATCAAGACTCTTAGGGTTCCAGTTTCTCCATTTGTGAAATGAGGACCATGGGACATCATGAGGATGAGAGTTGGTGATCCAGGAGTGTGGACATTCAGCCAACGCCTGACAGAGCTGGGGTATAAATACCCCAACTCCCTCTCCCTCAGGGATGACTTCAAGGCGTGTGCTCCAGCAGCTGCCCACAGCGGTGGCAGGCAGGGAGACACACCCAGTGTGGCCCATCTTCCCTTCCCCACCTCACTTCCTGGGATGGTTAATTTTATGTGTCCACTTAAATGCACTGTGGGGTGCCCAGACTACACATTGTGTCTGTGAGAGTGTTTCTGGATTCGATTAGCATTTGAATTGTGTACTCAGGAAGGTGGACTTCTCTCCCCAAGTGACTGGGCGTCATCCAGTCCCTCAAGAGCTTGAATAGAACAGACGGCACAGGGAGGAGGAGTTCACCCCTCATTTCCTGCCTCACGGCTGGAGCTGGGATATCTCATCCTCTCTTGCTCTGGGACTGGATGTCCACCGTCGGCTGCCCTGGTTCTCAGGCCTCCGGACCTGAGCTAGGTTCGAATCACACCTCAGGCTTCCCTGGGTTTCCAGCTTGCAACACAGATGGTGGGACTTCTCAGCCCCCAGAGTCACATAAACCAGATTCCTCATCCTAAATCTCTGTGCATTGCTTCTGTTTCTCTGGAGAGCCCCCACTAACACGTTCTCCCACTGTCCCCCACAATTCCTGAGATTCCCTCCCAAAGACAGCACGTGTTCTCAACTGCATCCTTCAGGGTCTCCTCCTGGGGGGCCCTGGTCCAAGACAGCTGGGATTGACTAGCCCCAGGGCTTCTGAACAGCCACTACCCGGCTTTCACTGGGAGGGCCAGGGCTCAGGTAGGAGGGTAGGAGCGGACGGCTCAGGAGGGGAGACCTCGGGGACACCTGGAACTGCAGTTCTACAACGGAGCAGCTGTGTGGCCTGGGAGAAGTTGCTGAGCCTCTCTGAGCCTCCGTTTCCTCACCTTTGAAAAGGGGCAATGGTGCCCTCCCCATGGGGTGGCTGTGAGGTGTGGATGTGGGTAGATGCTGGGTTTGGCTGAGGAATCACTGCCAGGGCTGTCCTCTCATGCTGGTCCTCTCCTCGGTGTTCGTCGCTGCCCTGCCCCGATGGACTGTGTGACCCAGAAGGCTTCGCTTTCCCTCTCTGTGCTTCAGATTCCTCCACTGTTCTGCAAAGGGATTGACCTAGATGGCCAAGGACCCTCGGACTCCCAGAAAACAGTGTTTGCTCACGAGACACAGCCCTGGGGACGCCGCTACTCTGGACTTGTCGGATGGTTTCTCTCCTGGAAGGGCTAGAAGGAGAAGAAGCCCGCGGGAAGGAGGAATGTGGGTGGCATCTTCGCCCCGGGCCCCTCCTCGCCTTGCCCTGTCTGGGCTCTGACATTGAAGATGGCAAGAGAATTCAAGCCTTCCCTGTGTCCCTCATCTCTGCACTTCCAGCCCTCTCGGCAGCCTCCGGGGCACCTGGGCTACTCCTCGGGGGGCACTTGCCATCCCTCCCACATTTTACCATGGCGTTGGCTGCTACAGCCTCCAGCCTGGGCCCTCTTCACAACCCCAGAACTCCCCGAGTCTCCACAGCCCATCCTGCCCCTCCACGACCAGAGCAGGCAGGGACCGGCGGGTGGCCCGAGGACACGGGCACAGGGGCAAGCCTCCCCCGCTCCAGATGCCGCCCCGGGCTGGGAGGACAAGGGACTAGGAAAAGGACGTCCGCCAGGGCGTCTGATCCCAGGGCAGGAAAGGGGCAGGCTGCCAAGTTGCACGCATCCCAGGCAGCATCCACGTGCAATCCATCATCTGCCACTGCCTGAGAAGGATCCCGGCTCTGTGCAGGAGGTCTGCCCACCCGGCCAACCCGGCTGCCCGCTCTGCGACCTCAGCATCCTTCTGCTCCGGTCAGCAGGCAGGGTGGGGGCTGGAGCTACAAAGCCCAGCCTGGGAGGCTGCAGGAGGGCAAGGTGCTGTTCCCCATGAGTGGATGGGAACACTGAGGCGGGGGTAGGGAAACAACTTTAAGTCCCCCGAGGGAGGGGACGGGTCCTGGGAAGCAGGTCCTTCAGCCTCAGTTAGGATGGGTCATGTGACAGAATAGCCCGGTGTCAACACCAGAGCCGAGCGAGGCTGGACTCGCAGCACAGTGCTCAGATATCCCCTACATCCAGGAACAAGAGCCACTGCACCCAGGGCTCCAGCCTCCCAGGGCTCCAGCCTCCTAAGACTGCCTCAGCCTGGAGCTGGTGGGCGGGGGCGGATCCGGCGGGATCCACCCTAATGAAGCCATCTCGCCGCCGTAATAAAGACCTCATGTACCTCCAATGACACTTAGCAAATCCGGGCACAAATAAATAACCCAAGTCCAATTGAATTAACCTTCAGCTGATCAGCACAGCTAAACAAATTACCCCGAGGCCCGAACGAGATTAAAAGACCGGGCGCAGACTGTGATCATTCGGCGGGAGGGTTCATTGGGTTTAACGAGTTTAAACCAAATCTCCCGGTGTTCTTTTCTGTGGTTTCAGGCCACTCTGCTCCCAGAGTGCGGCCTTTCTGGGGGCCACAGCCCCCCTCGGGGGGCAGCAGGAAAAAGCCAGGCACCTGCCGGGGAGGGCGAGGCCAAGGGAGTGGCAGTAGAGGAGGGAGACTCCCTGCCTGTGCCGGGGAGGAGAACGGGAGGCCACGGCAGGCAGTGTCCCCAGGGGAGCAGCCAAAGCTCGTTTCCAAAGAGACATGTGGGTGCCGGAGTTGGAGGTCTCGTCCTCCCAGCTGACCCCTCGACATCCCACGGCACCCCCTGCACGCCCAGCTGCGTTTAGACCCGGGCTGACTCCTAGGAGGAACCTGCTTTGTAAGGTCTAATCCCAGAGTCACGCTTCGCCCACCCGGACCCTAGGCTCTGCCCCAGCCCAGGCAGAGGGTAGGAGCTAGAAGCTCACTGTGGTTGGACAGAGATGCTCCCTGGGTGGGAGACCGCAGTCGTGCAACGCCGTAACGACAGATCGAACCACCACCCTGCCAGCTGCTTGCGACATGTGGGTTAACATCACTTTTAGGAGAACAGAGACCACTCCGGGGGGGTTCATCTGCCCCCACCCTCAGGGCTGCTGGCCTTTCTGGCAAAAGGAGCCTGCCCTCAGCTGGGATGCGGCAGCCAGGGAAGGTGGGCTCTGGAGGGAAACAAAGATGACGCAGAACCTGAGGAACCATTACCCAGAGCACATGGCCCTCTTCCTGCCCCGGGTGGAGCACTCCAACAGGCCGGAGAGGCCGCCCGCCCCAGGGCAGCTCCCAAGCGAGGGACTCAGCTATAGACACACGAGAGCCGTCCACCCAGGCCGTGGTGGACCCGCTGAGACTTGGCTCTGGAACTTACCCAGAGAGAGAGAACTCTGCAAACAGTGCTCCTCAATCATCTCTTCTAGAGGCAAATGAGGTGTGGCCTCCCCAGGCAGGGGTGCAGGAGGCTGTGTCAGCCTGAACTTCTCCCCTCAGGGCATTTGCTTGTAGCCTAGGAGATTCAAGGGAACCTTAACCTCCTGGAATTCAAAACGCCCTGTTGTGTGCATCGGCCGGAGAGCTGGGGGGTGGGAAGGGCTTCCTAGCAGGTCTGACTTGCGTGGTGGTGAGATCCGCGTGGAATTCCGGCGCCCTGGGTCAGCCCGGAGGTCAGGGCGGTTCTGCTCACAGCTGGAACCATGTAGGTGCCGTGGAGCTGGAGCCACTCTGGGAGAGGCTGGGATCCCAGCGCCACAGCTGAATTTCCAGGTGCTGCTCTGTGGGTCTTTAGGAAGTCATGCCCGGTGGCACCCACAGTGGTGCTGGGAGCCATGCCTGTGCCCTCGTATTGGGGTTCACCATTAGGTGGTGTTGGTAGGAGCCACCTGAGAACAGGGTGGGGACGGGAGAGGGTCCCTTGAAGCGCCAGCCGATGATGGCTGCATTTGACAAGAGACAGCGGAGATTCCACTAGCCATTAACTGCCCGGGGAGCTCATCCACGTGCTGGGGGCGTGCAGGGCAGGACGACGGGTGCAGGAGCCGTGATGGCCACCAGCTGAAGCTGATACGGTGAGGCCAGCGGCAGGAGAGCAGCACAACCCAAATCATCCAGGCTTTGCCGGGGGCCTAGCGGGCACAGACCCCGGCCTGGGCACTGTGGGGATGCTTGGATGCTCCCGGCCTTGTCCCTGAACACAAGAGGCCACTGTCCGGCTGGGACCGAAAACCAGAAAACAGTAAACCCAAAACACAGCAGTTCAGAATGAGAGATGTCCCAGGCCCCAGGTGGGAAAGGCCGAACTGGCTACAGGTGCCCAGGACTGGGAAGGCTTCCTGGAGGAGGAAGCTTGAATGGGGCCTAGACCCAGCCAGGGAGCACCTCAGAGGTCCTTCCAGGGGTTGGACGGAACCCGAGGCAGAAGAGAAAAGCAAATCCGATCACATCACTGTGCTTCCTCCCTCAGGGCTGTGCGCTGGGGTCACCCCAACACTGAATCTCTGCATTTACCCAGTGTCTCTTCCAGGAAGGGGTGGGCATGGCCCTCTTGCCCACTGGTGGGTCCCAGCATCCAGCAGCTGGGGGTGCTCCGTAAATGTCTGTGGACCGAATGAATTTGGACGATGAGTGGACCAGTGCCAATGAGGTGGGGGTTCTGCAGTTGAAGAGTGTGGCCCTGCCAGGCGTAGTGACTCACGCCTGTAATCCCAGCACTTTGGGAGGCCGAGGCAGGCAGATCACCTGAGGTCAGGAGTTC
>NW_012117710.1:1868716-1869428 GCF_000951035.1 Colobus angolensis palliatus | reverse complement strand
AAACTGCTGACCTCAGGTGATCCACCCTCCTTGGCCTCCCAAAGTGCTGGGATGACAGGCTGAGCCACCGTGCCCGGCCCCCACCCAAAAGGATTGAAAGCAGGATCTCAGAAAGGCAGGTACTCACCCAGGTTCCCAAAGGCATTACTCACGGGCGCTGAGAGATGGGAGCTGCCCCTGTGTCCACCGACAGGCAAGCGAATGAGCACAGTGTGCTCCATCCCCACTGCGGGAATCCCCACCGCGGGAATCCACACCGCGGGAATCCCCACCGTGGGATACTGCTCAACCAAACAGAGGAAGGGGAGTCGGACACCCGCCTCAGCGTGGATGGACCTCGACGGCATCGGGCTCCATGAAATAAGCCGGTCGTGAAAGGATCAATACCTTCTGATTCCACACCCACGGCGTCCCTACAGCAATCGAATCTGCAGAGACAGAAAACAGAACGACGGGTGCCGGGGGACAAGGTGAGGATGGAGACTGAGGGTTTCATGGGACAGAGTTTCAGTTTGGGGAGAGGAAAGAGCCCTGGAGACAGCTGCTGAGGCTTGCACAGCAATGTAAATGTGTTGAATGCAACTGACCTCTGCAGTGGGACGTGGTCATGATGCTGATTTTCTGTGATGTGCACTTTACTACAATCAAAAACTAAAGGCCAGGCGCGGTGGCTCATGCCTGTAATCCCAGCACTTTGGGAGGCTGAGGCGGA
>NW_012117710.1:1862492-1864531 GCF_000951035.1 Colobus angolensis palliatus | reverse complement strand
TCACATCCGCACACACTTGCACATATGTGCTGGTAACACACGTGTACAGCTCAGCCCCATCAAAGCCAAGCTGGCACTTGATGTACAATCTCACATGGGCGACACTCTGGAGACAAGGCAGGGAGTGGCTCAGGGCTTCAGCAGGCACAGGGCTGACGGCAAAGGACAGTGCTCTCTTCCTCCTTGGAGGAGGACGTCGTTGGTTTGGGTTTTGTTTTTGTTCTTGTGTTCGTTTTGCGATGGAGTCTCACTCTATCGCCCAGGCTGGAGTGCGGTGGCGCAATCTCAGCTCACTGAAAGCTCCACCTCCCAGGTTCAAGTGATTCTCCTGCCTCAGCCTTCCGAGTAGCTGGGATTACAGGCGCTCGCCACCATGCCCGGCTGATTTTTGTATTTTCCGTAGAGATGAGGTTTCACCATGTTGGCCAGGCTGGTCTCAATCATGGTCATGGCTGTAAGATGGTCTGCATTTGTCAAAACTCACAGAACAAAACACGAAAGGGGTGAATTTTACTATATGCAAAATATACCTTCTTTTTTTTTTTGAGACAGAGTCTGGCTCTGTCACCCAGGCTGGGGTGCAGCGGCGCAATCATAGCTCACTGCAGCCTCGACCTCCCGGGCCCAAGCAATTCTCACTCCTCAACCTGCCTAGTAGCTGGGACTGCAGGAGCACGTCACCACACCAGGCTAATTTTTTAACTTTTTGTAGAGACAGGGTCTTGCAGTATTGCCCAGGCTGGTCTTGATCTCCTAGGCTCAAGCAATCTGCCCACCTTGGCCTCCCAAAGTGTTGAGATTCCAGGCGTGAGTCACCAAACCCAGTGTTTATATCGTCATTTTTAAGTTAAAAATAGAAGAAAACAAAACACCATCCCAGCCAGGAGCCCCCAGACCTGGCCCTGAGGGGGGCGCGGTCCCTGCGCCACCCCCCATCCTAACACCCTGTCCTTTAGAGCTATGTCCCACGGGAAAAGGGTGAACCTGCCACACGTGTGCTGGACAGAGTGCCCACACACTGCTCTGACACCACAGAGACCCTCAGAAAGCCCCGGAGAGAGCCGCAGGGCTGTGAGCAGCTCAGAACGCATTGTTTTTGCTGAGCAGCAGGTGGGTTCCTTGCCCAGGACAGTGAGTCAGGAACCTGGCTGCCCAGTCTTGTTTCCCTCTTCTCTAGGGCTACCAGGAAGGTCAGAGCTGAGGCTGAGGCCCAATAACAGCAACTGCAGAGGACCCAGCACCAGCACACACATGCTCTGTGCTTCTGTTATGGCCTTGACAGTCTATTGCAGCTTCTGTCTCCCCAGGCCCGATTCTGAACAGTCACGTCCTTGTCTGATTTATAATCGTCTACCTGCGTGCGCCTGGCCGTCTCCCCAGAGGACTGTGGGCTGGGTCTGTGTCCCGGCTACCTCTGCAGAGCCAGCACGGGGTCAGGCTCAGCAGGTGCCTGTGACGTCAATTACAGATGCCAACACCTTCCAAAGACAAAGTGCTTTGTCATTAGGTGACTGGATGGGGAGAGAGGGACCCAGATAAGAGAAAGAGCAAGAGAGAGAGAGAAGGAGACAGAGACAGAGGCAGATGCACAGCGGATAGACCAAGGGAGACGGAAAGAAGGAGGCAGACAGACAGATGGAGAAACTGATAGAGACAGACCGTGAGAGAAAGAGACAGAGAGACACACACAGACAGGCTGAGAAAAAGAAAGAGACAGACCAACAGAGACAGAAACCAGAGAGACAGAGACAGACAGAGAGACAGAGACAGGCAGGCCATGGGAGACAGAAGGAGGCAGGCAGACAGACAGAGGGAGAAGCAGAAAGAGACAGAGACAGACCCAGACAGAGATGCAGAGACAGAGAGATAGACAGACCAACAGAAAGAGAGATAGAGACAGACCCAGACAGAGAGGCAGAGACAGACAGGCTGAGAAAGAGAAAGAGACAGACCAAGAGAGACAGAAATGAGAGAGACAGAGACAGACAGACAGATGCAGAGACAGACAGACAAATAGACACATGGAGACAGACAGACAG
>NW_012117710.1:1856941-1857932 GCF_000951035.1 Colobus angolensis palliatus | reverse complement strand
CGGGCCCAGCCCCGGCCCAGCCCCAGCCCAGCCCCAGCGCCGCACAGGAGCGTTCTGTGGCCTCTGCTGCCCCCCAGAGGCGTTCACTGGCAACACATGTGCTCCGGACCCAGCTTCCCAGTGACTGGAGACAGTCCAGTTGCTCCTCATTCCCGTCCTCATTCCCGCCAGGACCCAGCTCAAATCCCCTCCCGGAGTGCACCTGGGGACCACGGGTGTGTCTGTTCAACGCTAGGCCTCCCTGCCTACAACTACTGCAAGTATTTTTCCTTATTTTCCCTTTTTATTTCTTTTTTGGTTGTAAAAATAAAATGTTAGGAATAGCGGGGCACAGTGGCTCACACCTATAATCCCAGCACTTTGGGAGGCTGAGGCGGGAAGATTTCTTGAGCCTGAGAGGTCGAGGCTGCAGTGAGCAGAGATCTTGCCACTGCACTCCAGACTGGGCGACAGAGCGAGACTCTGTGGAAAACAAAACAAAACAAAACAACAAAAATGTCAACTATAAAATATTCGTGTAGAATATGTGTGGACGTTGGAAGCTGGAAGTCCCAGCTAACTCTGCCCCACCACCCCAGTCGACCTTGGTGACACGGCATCACTGCTGGCCTTCTCCACCAGGCGGGAGGTCCTGTATTTCCAGGAGGTCTTTGCTTATGGGCCCATCTCATTCTTTTTCACAGCTGGCTTCCTAGGGGAGCATTTTCTCCTTCCTTTCAAATCCCTTTGAAATTACCTCCTGTTCCACTTGCTGGCAGTGGGGTCATTTCTGCTTTTCCTGGCTCTGCCTTGACCTGCAGCCATTTGTTTATTGTCTGTCTTATATCTTCATGGGGGTGGTAGCGGGGGGCCTTGGACCAGCTTCCAGCAGAAAATGCTCATCGAGTGAATGACCAAGAAAACATTTATCTTATGGGTGGATGAATGGGTGAGTGAATGGATGGGTGGGTGGGTGGATGGGCGAGTGAATGCATGGGTAGGTGAATGGATG
>NW_012117710.1:1851071-1851423 GCF_000951035.1 Colobus angolensis palliatus | reverse complement strand
AGATGGATGGGTGGGTGGATGGATGGATGGGTGGGTAGATGGATGGATGAGCAGATGGATGGATGGATGGGTGGGTGGATGGATGGATGAGTGGATGGATGGGTGGATGGGTGGATGGATGGGTGGGTGGATGGATGGATGAGCGGATGGACAGGTGAGTGGATGGATGGATGGGTGGGTGGATGGATGGATGAGCAGATGGATGGGTGGGTGGGTGGATGGATGCATGAGTGGATGGATGGGTGAGTGGATGGATGGATGAGCAGATGGATGGGTAGGTGGATGGATGGATGAGTGAATTCATGGGTGAGTGAATGGATGAGTGAGTAGATGAGTGAATGCATGGATGGAT
>NW_012117710.1:1843859-1845031 GCF_000951035.1 Colobus angolensis palliatus | reverse complement strand
GTGGATGGATGGATGAGCGGATGGATGGATGGATGGACGGACGGACGGATGTCTATTCGGCAGGAATACAGAGAAACTGAGACATGCCTGCACTGCTGGAGGGAATGCACAGTGGTGCACACACTTTGGAGAGCAGCTTGGGGGCTTCTAGAATTAAGTATGTATCTGCCATGCTACTTAGCAATCCCAATTCCAAGTATTTTCCAAGAGAAGTGAACATTTATGTTCTCACAAACACCTGTACATGAAGGTCAGTGGAGGCTTTATTCATAGTGGCCCAAGCTGAATACAACCCAAATCTCTTCAATAGGAGAATGGATAAAGAAACGGTGGTGCATCCAGGTGATAGAATACTACCCGGCAAAAAAAAAAGAGAGAGAGATTAATTACTGACATGGGCAACAACATGGCTGAATCAGTATCCTAAGTGGGAGAAGCCACTCAGGAAAGGCTACACACCACATGACTCTGAGACAGGAGGTCAGCAGGACTGGTTTCAGAAGACGCAGGTCACAAAGACCTCGCTGATAAAATAATGCGGTAAAGAAGCCAGCCGAAACCCCCCAAATCCAAGATGGCGAGGAAAGTGACCTGTGGTCATCCTCACTGCTCATTACATGCTGATTACAATCCACTAACATGTGAAAAGACACTGCCACCAGTGCCCTGACAGTTTACAAATGCCACGGCAACGTCCAAAAGTTACCCTACATGGTCTAAAAAGGGGAGGAAGCCTCAGTGCTGGGAATTCTCAGAAAACTCATGAATAATCCAGCCCTGGTAAAGCATCTGATCGAGAAATAACCCTAAAAGTACCCAGTCAGCAGCACCCAGGGCAGCTCTGCCTGTGGAGTAGCCACCCTTTTATTCCTTTACTTTCCTGTCACCCAGGCTGGAGTGCAGTGGCATGAGCATAGCTCACTGCAGCCTCGGACCCCCGGGGCTCAAGCGATCCTCTTGCCTCAGCCTCCAAAGCAGCTGGGACTCCAGGTGCATCACACCATGCCCAGCTTATTAATTCATTTTTTTGTAGAGACAGGGTCTTGCTATGTTGCCCAGGGTGGCCTCAAACTCCTGGCCTCAAGTGATCTTCCCAACTCAGCCTCCCAAGTAGCTAGGTCTGCAGGCGAGGGCCACCACGCCCAGCCTTGTCTTTAGTTCGAATTTGCGTT
>NW_012117710.1:1840442-1843544 GCF_000951035.1 Colobus angolensis palliatus | reverse complement strand
ATCTCCTGACCTCGTGATCCGCCCGCCTCAGCCTCCCAAAGTGCCTGGGATTACAGGCTTGAGCCACCGCGCCTAGCCTGCATTGTTTTTCTGTAGCATTTAGCAGTATCCCCTGTGGCTATGAGTTGTACCTTCACTTACAGAATGACAGCCGTTTGGGTTTGCAAAAGCCTTTCACGGTCTAAGTGCAGCCTCCCAAAAGCAGAAATCTCTGATGCAAAGCCCCACAGGCCCAGGGCTCAGTTCCTCTGGAGCAGGGCTCTCCCTACCCGCCACGGAAGGCCTTGGAAAGTTCCGGTGTTCACCAGTGCTCGTGGTGTGTCTAATCTGCCTGATCCGGCCCGCCATGCAGTCAGGCCTCTAGATTCACCCACAGACACAGACAGGACCTTTGGGCAGTGAGGCTCTTCCCACCTTCCTACCCCACCACACTCCCTCTCTCCTTATACAAAATCAATTCCAGGTCTGTCTCTACCTTCCACAGGCAGGACCACTGGGCCACCCCTTCCCCTTGGTCCCCCATCCCCACCCTAGTTTGAGAGTCTTAGGAGCAGATAGGAACCCCCAAGGAAACACAGCAAACACAGAAGTGCAGACCTGGAGGCCACATTGCCAATCTGCCCATTTTACAGATGAGAAAACAGAGGCCCAGGATGGGAACGGAATCATCC
The DNA here is from genome assembly GCF_000951035.1 of Colobus angolensis palliatus. Classification (NCBI taxonomy): domain Eukaryota; kingdom Metazoa; phylum Chordata; class Mammalia; order Primates; family Cercopithecidae; genus Colobus; species Colobus angolensis. The sequence goes on along the minus strand of NW_012117710.1, from coordinate 1,842,873 downwards.
AAGGTCATCAGCAAGTTAGAGGTGGGGCCAAGGCAGGGCTTGGGCTGTGTCCTGCCTCCCGGGTCAGTCCCCATCCCTACACCCCCACACCACCTCTCGAACCACTTGCTTTGCATGTCTTGTTTAATTCAATCCAGTTCCACAAACGTGCATCCAGGGACCATGACACGCAGCATGCTGGCTCTCTGTTATCTCCTGGAAGAGCAAAAACGCAGCAATAATGAATGAGCTTCCACTCAGGCTAATGAGCTTTGTCGTCAAGCTCCGCACCGGGCAACGGGGCGGCTGCTTTGCCAGGGGAAATAACTTCTTAAAATATTGAAATAAAGGCTTTTAGAAATTGTACATGGATTAAGGTTTCATTTCTTAAAGAACTAAACAAATAGTGCAAGAGGTGAGGTGGCAGGCTTCAATATTTGCCACAAAGACAGAAAGCCTCACGCTAGGAACGAAAAGATTGTAAGACTGGAGCTTGGTTAAGTTTGGTGGAAAACAAAGCGATGCGCTCAACTCTCAATTCTGCGCCATGACGGAAGGCAGCCCAGCAATAGTGGGTTTACTTTGTGTTTACTGTGGGTGTTAAACAAAATACTTCAGTTTATATACAACTCCAAAGCTCGACTGGGCTCCGTGGCTCACGCCTGTCATCCCAGCACCTTGGGAGGCCAAGGCAGGTGGATCACCTGAGGTCAGGAGGTCGAGACCATCCTGGCCAACAAGGCAAAACTCCATCTCTACTAAAAATACAAAAATTAGCCGGGCACGGTGGCGGGCACCTGTGATCCCAGCTACTCAGGAGGCTGAGGCAGGAGAATCGCTTGAACCCAGGAGGTGGAGGTTGCAGTGAGCCGAGATCGCACCACTGCACTCCAGCCTGGCAACAGAGCAAGACTCTGTCTCAAAAAAACAAAACAAAAAAAAACCTCCAAAGTTTGGGGCATCCCTGGACCACACAGCACTCAAAGCCCTGGCAGAGCTGAGACTATGCCCAGCAAGAAACACCACTGGTCTCTGTTTTAATTTTTTTTTAGAAACAGGGTCTCACCTGTTACCCAGGCTGGAGTGCAGTGGCACCATCACAGCTCACTGCAGCCTTGACCTCCTGGGCTCAAGCGATCCTCCTGCCTCAGCCTTCTGAGTAGTTGGAACTATAGGTGTACGCCACCACACTCGGCTAATTTTTCAATTTTTTTTGTAGAGATGGAATCTTCCTATGTTGCCCAGACTGGTCTCAAACTCCTGGGCTTAAGCAATCCTCCCACCTCGACCTCCCAAGGTGTTGGGATTATAGGGAAGAGCCACTGCGCCTGGCTCCAAGCCATCTTTAAATACTCCCCGAGGAGAGGTTTTATTTCCTTTCTAGATGAGTCTCTCCCTGGATCCTTATAAACTGGATTTGGTTTTTCTTTTTTTTAATAGGATTCATTAATTTCCTTTGGGAAAAATTTGAATTGTACACAGACGACCCTGGGTTTTGGTCTTGTGATAAAATATCTGTAATTTTCAATTGGTTGCTTTTAATCTTTTCTTTTCCGAAAACCATAGCAGCAGATGCTTCTTAAATCGTGCCTCGCCCCACTCTCAACTTGGACTATCAAAATTTAGAAAAAAAAATAAGTGGTTCATTATGTCTTTCCAGATAACTGGGTACTAAAGGTCATCTCTGTCTCGTGGAACGCTCTCACTGGAATCATTTCTATTTCTGTGCTGCTATTTATTCAAGTGTCTTTGCAACCCCAGTGTGCAGGTCACCGCCATCGGCAACTCTACAGGCACACAACAAGGCCCACAAGATTGTCAAACCCAGCTGGGGGCACAGCAAAGGCAGTGATGAGGCCAGCGAAAAAGCCGGAGTCCCTGGGGCACAGAGTCTTCCAGGCCTCGGCTGCAGGTCTGCCAGCATGGAGGAAGATCTTGGCCGGCCACAGTGGCCCATGCCTGTAATCCCAGCACCTCGGGAGTCTGAGGTCGGGGGGATTGCTTGAGCCCGGGAGTTTGAGGGCAGTCTGGGTGACACAGCGAGATCTTATCTCTACGAAAATATTTTGTAAATGAGCTGGGTGTGGTGGCATGCCCCTGTAGTCTCTGCTACCCAGGGGGCTGAGGTGGGAGGGTCGCTTGAGCCGGGGAGGCTGAGGCTGCAGTGAGCTATGATTATGTCACTGCACTCCAGCCTGGGCGACAGAACAAGACCCTGTCTCAAAAAAAAAGAAAAGAAAAGAAAAAGAGGCCGGACGTGGTGGCTCACGCCTGTAATGCCAGCACTTTGGGAGGCCGAGGCGGGCGGATCACGAGGTCAGGAGTTCAAGACCAGACTGGCCAGCATGGTGAAACCCCGTCCCTAATAAAAATACAGAAATTAGCCAGGCATGGTGGTGGGTGCCTGTAATCCCAGCTACTTGGGAGGCTGAGGCAGGAAATCACTTGAACC
>NW_012117710.1:1839216-1840321 GCF_000951035.1 Colobus angolensis palliatus | reverse complement strand
AGGGGAAAGAGGGAGGGAGAGAGGGAGGGAGGAAGGAAGGGAGGGAGGGAGGAAGGGAGAAAAGAAAAAGAAAAAGATCTATAGCCCAGCAGTGAAGCCTGCCCACAGTCACCCCTCCCGGCCCTGACCTCACCTCCTCTGCAGGGGCATTGTGTGTCTGCTTCTCCGAGTCAATATCCAGCTTCTTTGTTTTTGTTTGTTTGTTTGAGATAGAGTCTAGCTGCCTCACCCAGGCTGGAGTGCAATGGTGCAATCACGGCTGACTGCAGCCTTGACCTCCTGGGCTCAAGGGATCCTCCCAGCTCAGCCTCCCGAATAGCTGGGACCACAGATGCCCACTACCATGCCCACTGATTTTATTTTTATGTTTGGTAGAGACGGGGTCTTTCTGTGTTGAACTCCTGGTCTCGAACTCCTGGACTCAAGTGATCCTCTCGCCTCAGCTTCCGGAAGCACTAGGATTACACGTGAAACACCACGCCCGGCAGTGTCCAGCCTCTACACCATCACAGCCCACCTCGGTAGCCAGAACTGTGGCACTGAGACTGTTTTGACATTTGCCAGGCCCCTCAAAGGGAATTCGGGAAGTGTAGGTTGGCTTCATGCTATGTCTAGTCTTTCCGCTTCCTGCAAAACCCTGGGAGTGCGGAGAGCTCAGAACCATCGATCACAGTGGCTGTCTTTGCATCTGTTATGATCAGTGGCTCCCCGTGACCCATGAAGGGAGGGAAGCTTCACTGAGCACCTCTAACGTGCCATGTCCTGCGCTGAACCCTTCTGGAAAGGGATGTCATCAACTCCTCCCAACTATTCAGCAAGCAGGAATCGGTTTCGCCAAAAGGAATAAAGCACTTGACACAGGCCGCAGCAGGAACAAACCTCGACATTACGCTCAGTGAAGGGAGCCAGACACAAACGGCCACACAGTGTATGGTTCCATTTATAGACAATTCCCAGAACAGACAAATCCGCAGGGTCAAGAAGTAGAATCATGGCCGGGTTCCGTGGCTCACGCCTGTCATCCCAGCACTTGGGAGGCCAAGGAAGGTGGATCACTTGAGGTCAGGAGTTCAAGACCAGCCTGGCCAACATGGTGAAACCCCAT
>NW_012117710.1:1837350-1838515 GCF_000951035.1 Colobus angolensis palliatus | reverse complement strand
TCATTCATTTATTATCTTTTATTTTATTTTATTTTTTTGAGACAGGGTGTCTCTCTGTCGCCCAGGCTGGAGTGCAGTGGCACAATCTCAGCTCATTGCAGATTTGACCTCCTGGCCTCAAGCAATCCTCCCACATCAGCCTCCCAAGTAGCTGGGGCCACATACACACACACCGCCATGCCCAATTTCTAAATTTTTTGTAGAGATGGGAACTCCCTGCAATGCCCAGGCTGGTCCCAAACTCCTGTGTTCAAGCCAATCTCCTGCCTTTGAAAGGTCAAGCCGGCTGTGCTTCTGGGTGGGGTGGGGACTTGGAGAACTTCTGTGTCTAGCTAAAGGTTTGTAAACGCACCAATCAGCACTCTGTGTCTAGCTAAAGGATTGTAAATGCACCAATCAGCACTCTGTAAAACGGACCAATCAGCACTCTGTAAAGTGGCCAATCAACACTCTGTAAAATGGACCAATCAGCAGGATGTGGGCGGGGTCAAATAAGGGAATAAAAGCAGGTCCCCTGAGCCAGCAGCCGCAGCCCACTGGGGTCGCCTTCCATGCTGTGGAAGTTTTGTTTGTTCTTTGCAATAACTTGCTGCTACTCACTCTTTGGGTCCACAATACCTTTTGTTTTGTTTTGTTTTGCTTTTTGTTTTTTGTTTTTTTTTCACAATACCTTTATGGGCTGTAACACTCACCACGAAGGTCTGAAGCCAGTGAGACCACGAACCCACCAGGAGGAACCAGCCACGCCCGACGGGCCACCTCTGAGAGCTGTAACACTCATTGTGAAGGGCTGCCGCTTCACTCCTGAAGTCAGCAAGACCACGAACACACTGGAAAGAAGAAACTCCAGACACATCTGAACATCAGAAGGAACAAACTCCAGACACACTATCATGAAGAACTGTAACACTCAACGCGAGGCTCCTTGGCTTCATTCTTGAAGTCAGCGAGACCAAGAACCCACCGGAAGGAACCAATTCCAGACACACCTTGGCCTCCCAAAGCACTGGGATTACAGGCATGAGACGCTGTGCCTAGCCCTACGTTAATTTAGTTTTTAAATACTAATTGGTTCAGGGACAAGCATGTGACCCAGACTGGTCTAAGGAGATTCAATCCGAGGACTTCTGGAATTATTGAGCAAGAGAAGCTATGGAGAGGTAAC
>NW_012117710.1:1835313-1835757 GCF_000951035.1 Colobus angolensis palliatus | reverse complement strand
AAAAAAAAAAAAAAAAAAGTTCATTCAGGCAGCCCCTGGGGGCCCTGTGCAGGGCCTGGTGGCCACCACTCCAGCCCTGCCGGGCCTACAACGTCCCAGCCATATGGTCCATTTGCATCCAAGCTGCTCCTCATCAGGCAGAGAGCAGCAAGGTCTGTTTATAAGGATCGGGAGAACAGCTGGTTAATCATAAACATAACAGCTAAATTTATGATATTCCAAGCCTGGGTAATATGGCAAAACCGTATATCTACTAAAAACACAAAAATTAGCTGGGCGTGGTGGTGTGTGCCTATAGTCTCAGCTACTCAGGAGGCGGAAGCAGGGGGATTGCTTGAGCCCGGGAGGCTGAAGCTGCAGTGAGCCATGATCATGCCGCTGCACTCCAGCCTGGGTGACAGAGTGAGACCCTGTCTGCAAAATAAATAAAGCAATAGATAAAAT
>NW_012117710.1:1832299-1834788 GCF_000951035.1 Colobus angolensis palliatus | reverse complement strand
AAAAAAAAAAAAAAAAAAGATAAAATAATGAACGTATGATGTTCCAGTGAACTGCGGTATGTGGGCTGCCCCTCTAAATCCCAAGAGACAGGCACCCTCATTTTTCATCTTCATTTTTAAGCTGAGAAACTGAGACAAGTTGCTCAAAATTAACAGCCAAGGAAGTTGATTCTGATGCCCAAAGTCTAAGATTTGCCGTACCTGGGAGTCCTCCCGTTCTGAAGATCAGACTGTCTGAATTCCTGCCATTACAGGGCTGCAGAGGAAAACAGAAATCATCGTAACACAAAAACTGCTACTTCACTGGTCTCCACTCACACCCCCTCCCAGCAAAGCTCCAGAATCTTTCCTGTTGAGAGGATGGGAGAGCATGTCCTGAAGTTGTGGAAATACAAAGCACATCAGTTGCAAAGCCAAACTGTCTATCTTCCAAGAGGTGTAAAGTTTCAGGAATCTAGACCAGGCACGGTGGCTCACACCTGTAATTCCAGCACTTTGGGAGGCCGAGGTGGGCGGATCACCTGAGGTCATGAGTTCAAGACCAGCCTGACCAACATAGAGAGACTCCATCTCTATTAAAAATACAAACATTAGCCGAGGGTGGTGGCGCACACCTGTAATCCCAGCTACTGGGGAGGCTGAGGCAAGAGAATAGCTTGAACCCAGTGAGTGGAGGTTGCAGTGAGCCAAGATCACGCCACTGCACTCCAGCCTGGAGACACAGCAAAATTCTGTCTCAAAAAGAGAGAGCAAGAGAGAGACTCGTGGGGAAATTGATGGTGTCCTTGCCCGTTTTTGTAAATCCAATCCTCTTCATCCTGGAGCTGGGGGCATCACACACAACGGGAAGGATAACATGTCTAGCGATCATACAATTTGTCGGAAAAATTACAATCCTACCAAACTGGCACTTGACTAATTCTTTGCTGGTTCTATGAATGAACACACCATGGCATTTACCACCTACAAGTTATTGAATATAAAACAAATGTAAGATACTTCGCTTTTGTTTCATTTTTCAAAATAACTCCTCCAACTCCTTGCCCCACGATTGGCACCATCACTGTGACATTCCCGTTTTACGTGAATGCATTTGAGGGAGGCTTTCTTTCCAGTTCAGTTACCCTTGGGTACTGGAGAACAGTCAATGGCATGCAATGAGGTCTTCTTCCATTCTTCTAGATATATAAATTCTGCCCAGGCATCCATTCAGGCTGCCAGAAAGTCCCTGGACCACCACCTCAGCCTAGGACAACCTTCCACCTCTCATTTCTTTCCTACTGTCTTTATCTTGAATCTAGACCCAAACCAACCAACCAGTCCCTCACATATGTGCTTAACGGTGTCATCAAAAACAACATCCAGGCTGGGTGCAGTGGCTCACATCTATAATCTCAGCACTTTGGGAGGCTGAGGTGGGCGGATCACCTGAGGTCAGGAGATCGAGACCAGCCTGGCCCACGTGGCGAAACGCCGTCTCTACTAAAAATACAAAAATTAGCTGGGAGTGGTGGCAGGTGCCTATAGTCCTAGCTGCTCATGAGGCTGAGGCAGGAGAATCGCTTAAACCCGGGAGGCGGAGGTTGCAGTGAGCTGAGATCACGCCACTGCACTCCAGCCTGGACGACAAGAGTGAGGCTCCGTCTCAAACAACAACAACAACAACAAACCCAGCATCCATGTTGTTCTTCGACATCCCTTTTATAAAGGTGATAAGTTTATTTCAGAGGATTTTCTTTCGGGGCGCAGCATCAGATTTCTTGTATCTATTTGCCTACAGAGAGGGAGAATGAAGAAACAGGTGAATAAAAGCGAGTGAACTTTTTGAAGATTTCAGATGGCAAAGCAATCCACTGGTAATTTGCTTGTGGGGTATGTGTGGGTGGATGTGTGTTTAAATTTAGAGCCGACAGAAACTTAGACTTTCCTGGGAAGTTGATATGCTTCCTGTTTTTTGAGTATTAGAACCATGAAACTCATCATCTCTCCTTTTGTGTACTGGCTGCAAGAACGCTCAAAAATGAATTTCCCCTTGATTTATGCCTATTTTGATCATTTTCTGTATGCATGCCTTTTATTTTAGGCCTCCAGAAATCATCATTGGAAGGAGCGTGCTTCATTTGACTTGACTTGGATTGGATACGAAGTCATCCAACGATGAGAAGAGGGAGTCAAGATCCTCCTAGGGGCTTCAGTGGTATAAATGCCAGAGGTGGTTGAACCAGAGCAACTCTGTCTTGAGTAGGGGCTGGGTAAAATGAGGCCGAGATCTGCTGGGCTGCATTCCCAGACAGTGAAGGCATTCTATATCATAGGATGAGATAGGAGTCGGCACAAGCTACAGGTCATAAAGACCTTGCTGATAAAACAGTTTGCAGTAAAGAAGCCGGCCAATGGGTGCGGTGGCTCAAGCCTGTAATCCCAGCACTTTGGGAGGCCGAGACGGGCGGATCACGAGGTCAGGAGATCGAGACCATCCTGGCTAACAC
>NW_012117710.1:1829539-1830979 GCF_000951035.1 Colobus angolensis palliatus | reverse complement strand
CAGAGATTTTTTTAAAACAAAAGCACACTCCATAATGTGGGGGCGGCCCAAGTATGGGGGCTCAAGCGCCCTGTTACAGAACTTGCGGGGGTTTAAATACCCTCTAGGGGTTTCTACTGGTTACTTGGTGTACGCCCTATGTAAATGAAGAGGATGGAGTAAAGTTACAAAATCATTTACTCGGTGTACACCCTATGGAGGGGACATTTCCTGTCACAGCTGAAGTGTTCCCTGCCTCCAGACCCTATTTTCCTGCCTCAATTCCTTTACTTTTCTAATAAACTTGCTTTCACTTTATGGACTCACCCTGAATTCTCTCTCGGGGTTTGGATCAGGACCCCTTTCGGGTAATGCAGACAGAAAATACAGACTTGACGTGGCGGTCAGGAAACGACAGAAAGGCCTCTGACGCTGGGGTTCTGAAGGGGTGTTAACCCCGCCGAGCAAGGCTCTGGAGGCTCCAGTCACTTTCAGCCTCTGCTAAAGATGCCCCATCCTGCCAACAAAACTTCCAGCAGCCCGATGTGGTGGCTCACACCTGTAATCCCAGCACTTTGGGAGGCCGAGGAGGGCGGATCACCTGAGGTCAGGAGTTCAAGACCAACCTGACCAACATGGTGAAACCCCATCTCTACTAAAAATAAAGATTAAGAAAATTAGCCAGGCCTGGTGGCGCACGCCTGTAATCCCAGCTACACAGGAGGCTGAAGCAGGAGAATTGCTTGAACCCAGGAGGCGGAGGTGCAGTGAACCCAGATTGCGCCACCGCACTCCAGCCTGGGTGACACAGCGAGACTCCATCTCAAACAAAACTAAAAACCTTCCAGCCTGGAGAAACTGAGGCTGGGCAGTAGGGAGTGAGGGGGTCCCTGGGAGGAACCAGAACTCATCCTGCTTCAGGATGGAGCTGGCCCCCTTCTTGGCCTTTGCCGGGGCTTCGTGTCACGGAGCGACCAAGGCATGGGGTTCGAAGCCCACCCCAGCCCGCCAGCTGCCTGAGCCTGGCCAAGCTCTCTGCACCTGCACACGTCTGTAAAACGCGGATGAAACGCTTCTACTGAACCGGGTGGCTGAGATGAAATGAGTTATGGGTATAAAGCGCTTAGAACGATGCCTGGCGCACACTTGGTGCCAAATAAGCGTTCGCTGTGGTGACGATGATGACTCCAGCCCAAAGCCCGTGGTCCAGCAGGGCCGGGCTCGCAGCGCCAGGGGGTTCCTAGGCGCTGCGCTTCGGGGGGTCCTGGACACAGACAGGGAGGACAGAGCTCCCACCATCCAGGATCCCGAGGGTCTGCAGCTGAGGGGCTGAGGCCCGGGACGGGGGCGGTCGCAGCGCTCTTTCCTGAAAAAACGGCGTCCGGCTCTAAGGCGCCCCCAAGCCCTCCCGGCAGCGCGGAACCCGAAGCGCTCAGAAGCCCGGGAGCCCCAAGTCTCGGG
>NW_012117710.1:1825434-1829000 GCF_000951035.1 Colobus angolensis palliatus | reverse complement strand
TTTTTTTTTTTTTTTGGTAGAGATGGGGGTCTCGCCGTGTTGGCCAGGCTGATCTCGGACTCTTGGCCTCAAGTGATCCTCCTGTCTCGGCCTTCTGAAGTGCTGGGATGACAGGCATGAGCCACCGCGCCTGGCCCCTTCTTTTGAATGGACCTCCTTGCATTTCTGTTTCAATGCCTGGTGCTACTTTTTTGGGAACCCCAAGGCTGTACTGTTTGATTGACTCTTTTTTTCCCCCTTTCTTTTTAACCTAAATTAAAGCTGCCAGTGCCCCGCCATGGAAGACACGCCGTTGGTGATATCAAAACAGAAGACGGAGGTGGTGTGCGGGGTCCCCACCCAGGTGGTGTGCACGGCCTTCAGCAGTCACATCCTGGTGGTGGTGACCCAGTTCGGGAAGATGGGTACCTTGGTCTCCCTGGAGCCCAGCAGCGTGGCCAGTGACGTCAGCAAGCCTGTGCTCACCACAAAAGTCCTTCTGGGGCAGGATGAGGTAAAGTGGATTGGCCAGGAACTGTGGCTCACGCCTCTAACCCTAGCATTTTCGGAGTCCTGGGCAGGCAGATCGCTTGAGGCCAGGAGTTTGAGACCAGCCTGGGCAACACAACAACACACACATGTCTTCACAAAAACACAAGGGCCTACAAAAAATAGAGAGAGGCTGGGTGCAGTGGCTCACACCTGTAATCCTAGCACTTTGGGATTCTGAGGTGAGCAGATCACTTGAGGTCAGGAGTTCCAGACCAGACCGGCCAACGTGGCGAAACCCCATTTCTACTAAAAATATAAAAACTAGCTGGGTGTGGTGGTGCATGCCTGTAATCTCAGCTACTCAGGAGGCTGAGGCACAAGAATCGCCTGAACCTGAGAGGCGGAGATTGCAGTGAGCCAAGATCGCACCACAGCTCTCCAGCCTGGGTAACAGATAGAAACTCTGCCTCAAAAAAAAAGAAAGAAAAGAAAAAATTAGCTGGGCCTGATGGTGTGTGCCTGTGGTCCCAGCTACTTGGGAGGCTGAGGTGGGAGGATCACTTGAGCCCTGGAGGTTGAGGCTGCAGTGAGCTATGATTGTGCCACTGCACTCCAGCCTGGGCGAGAGAGCAAGACTCTATCTCTCATAATAATAATAATAATAAAGTGGTCAGGAAGGGACTCCCAGGGAGGAAGATAAACCTCTTCAGTGGCTGTGATTTGTCGGTAAGGACATGGGACATCTGGGGGACAAATCCCCCTACAGCGATAGCATTTTCTGGGCATTTGTGGGTCTCAAGGCGCCCTGCTTGCCCTGGTGGATGCTTTGTCCAGCCCGCAGGCGTTTTATCCAGCAGACAAGCAGAAGTAGCAATTTTGTCATTCGAGCCGCCTCCCCTCCCATGGTACATTACCTGAGCGGGCTGCTGGCTGTGCTCTCCTCTGCAGAGATGACATGTGAGATTCGGCAGCACTCACCTCTGCGGGCTTGTCTTTCCTGGGTTCTTTTGAATGAGAGACAGCCAGAAGAGGCGGGGCCGCGGAAGGCGCTGGGAAAATGAATGGAGTGATGCGTCTTTAGCAGTGTGCTCGTGACTGGAGTGTTGTGAGTGCTGCCTGAACGCTGAGTCACGGTTGCATGGACTTACGTGGTGGTGAATGGTGGTGTGGGAAGCCCGCCTGGGTTCCTAAGGGATAGTTCATGAAAGCATTGAGGAAAAAACCAGGTTTCTTGCAGTTAAAAGGGTTTCTTCTCCTTCCTTTCACCAGCCTCTCATCCATGTCTTTGCAAAGAACCTGGTAGCATTTGTGTCTCAAGAAGCTGGAAACAGAGCAGTCCTCCTCGCCGTGGCCGTGAAGGACAAAAGCATGGAGGGGCTGAAGGCGCTGAGGGAGGTGATCCGGGTGTGCCAGGTGTGGTGACCTGGAGGTGTCGCGCTGCTCAGCAGGACATGTGAGGACCCAGACACCCACTCAGGGACTCAAGTCTCTCCTCCCTCCCCGGTGGAGGGAGGAACTTTGTCTGGCACTAGCCCTTGGAGCCAGGAAAAAATATTCGTGTCTCAGGCAGACTCTTCCTCTGGTTACTAAGATCATCTGTGCATGACGGGGAGGGCGGAACAGGTGCCAGAGTCACCGTGAATGGATCTCACTGGGACCTGAAACGTGCTTGTGTTTGAGAATTGGAGGAATGAGTCAGCAGGCGTGGCTCATGGCCCCCCGTGTACAGGATCAATTGTAGGAAGAAATTTCTTTTTTATTAAAAGCGAACATGTATCCCAAAATACTTCACCATCGTCCCTAACAGTAGCGAGGCATTGCAGTCGCACAGCATGAGTTCAGTTTCATGGGCTTCATGTGGAAGGGGGGCTTGTTGGGCAGAAACGCAGAGAGACGTAGTTCCCAGGGACCAGGTGGATCCCAGACTTGGGCCTGTGCACGCTGTCATGCAGCTCCTCCTCCCGTGACTTCTCTGAGCCTGCTGGGAAGCTGGTGGCCATCAGCGGACATCTCTTACTATCTTACTGTGTGTGCCTGTTACTGTGCTGCAGCTGGGGACAGACGCTGGCCTCTGAATCCTGAATAGCAAGGGAGTGGGGGACGCTTCTGTCAAGCGAGCAGTGTGTGCAGAGGTCAGGAGGGAGGAGCACGGCAGGGCAGGGCAGGGCACGGAGGGGTGGGTGGCCAGCTGGTAGGCAGCTGGGGTGTCACTGAACATGACCTCCGTGTAGGGGTAGGCGGGGGTCCTTCTGTGCTAAGGCCGCAGGACTTAGTCTTGCGGGGAGCAGTGTTGGCCGACATTGGCCTCAGGGTGGCATTTACACCTCTGACAAGTGGCAGCCTGGGCCCCGCCTGGCTCTCCCTCCAGCCGCTGCAAGGGAAGCTTCACTGGTCATGCCCGAGTTGGAATTTCTGAAGCTGGAAGTCGGAGTTTTGACCCGCGTGACTCTGACAGTCTCGCAAGAAACAGCGGCAACTGGAGAGTTGGGTTGGGTGACAGAATCCCAAAACAGAAACCAGGAAGGCTCTGGAGTGGAGTGAGCGCCCGGCGGGCCTTTCCAGGGAACTGGGGGTTTACTGCCTTAGGTACCTGTAAAGAAACACCTTAGGGGCATAGGGTGTTTGTGGAATTAGAAAGAAATATTCCCTTTTTTAAAAAATACAGACTGGTCTCACTGTGTTGCCCAGGCTTATCTCAGAACTCCTGGCCTCAGGTGATCCTGCCACCTCAGCCTCCCAAAGTGCTGGGATCACAGGCCTGCATCCTGCTTATTTCTTTCCTTTTTCTTCTTCTTTTTTTTTTTCTCTTTTTTTTGGGACAGTCTCGTTCTGTTACCCAGGCTGGAGTGCAGTGGTGCAATCTCGACCCACTGCAACCTCTGCCTCCCAGGTTCAAATGAGACTCAGCCTCCTGAGTGGCTGGGACTGTAGGCGTGCACCACCACATTTGACTAATTTTTGTGTTTTTTAGTAGAGACGGGGTTTCACCATATTGTTCAGGCTGGTCTTAAACTCCTGGCCTCAAATGATCCACCCGCCTCGGTCTCCCAAAGTGCTGGGATTACAGGTGTGAGCCAGTGCACCCAGCCTAACCC
>NW_012117710.1:1822380-1824417 GCF_000951035.1 Colobus angolensis palliatus | reverse complement strand
CACCCACAGCCGTTGTCCCTGCACCACGGGTTCACAGCCCTGGTGCCTGCTGGGTCACCCACAGCCGTTGTCCCTGCCCCACGGGTTCACAGCCCAGTCGGCTGTCAGGCAACCTTAGCATAAGAAGAAGAGAGCAGGGGAGTCCCACGTGGGGGCCTGCCAGACTTCCTGGAGGAAGCACTGATGCTTGAGGGGCCTGCTGCCCTCACCAGCGTCTGTGTGCAGCGGGGACACCAGGGGATACTGAGGCAAACCCATCCCTGGCAGATAGAAGTCCCGGCCCAGGGCTTCCACCCAGCCTCCTTCGGGCAGGCGGGCATCGAGGTCTGCCAGCCCATCATGAAGTCCTCCGTTGAATCCCATTTGGTGTCTTCCTCTTGGGGGATCTGAGCCCACAATTTGAAGGGCCATGAAGGAGTCGATGGAAGGAAAAGGGAAGGACCGTCCGCACAGGAGTGAGGCCCCAGCGGGTAGCACGTGTCGGGACAGGATCTCCACCGGAGGAAGGGGATCTGTCAGGGGGGCGGCTCGCCAAGGGTCAGCCTTGAACCAGGGGCCAGGGCGTGATGTCAGCAGATGAATATCTTAGAGCAGGTACCCGGGCAGAAGCCTGGCCATTAGGTATTAGCCATAATTACTCACGCTTGTCTAAAAGTCAGATGTTTTTGCTGGATGTGGTGGCTCATGCCGGGAATCCCAGCTACTCGGGAGGCTGAGACGGGGAGGATGACTTGAGCCTGGGAGTTTGAGCCCAGCCTGGGCAACACAGCAAGACCCCATCTAAATACATACATGCCTGTCTAAATACATGCCTGTCTCTACCAATGAACACCAGACAGTTTTGTTGAAGAGCCACAGCTTCGCTCGTTTGACCAGTGGGGACACGGCATGGACGGGGCTCCACTGTGAGTCCGGATGCAGTTCGGTGGCTTGTGCTTCCTGACCTGTCCCTTAGTGATAACGGTGGACCCTGCTCACTGGCCGTGGGACCGCCCTTCCCAGCGGAGCTGCCCTTTCAATCCTCACCCTGTGAGTGGCCCCCCATGTTTTCCATACACAGAAGCAGGCCGCACCCCGGAGAGTGGGGAAACTAGAATCGCCCTGCAGGGTGCCCTGGAGCCCCTGTCCCCCAGTCAGGAGTCCCCGTGGTTCTCCTTCATGGCTTCCTTTTTTTGAGGTGGAGTCTCCCTCTGTCGCCCAGGCTGGAGTGCCGTGACACGATCTTGGCTTACTACAACCTCTGCCTCCTAGGCTCAAGTGAGTCTTCTGCCTCAGCCTCCTGAGTAGCTGGGATTACAGGCTCACTCCACCACACCCGGCTAATTTTCGTATTTTTAGTAGACATGGGGTTTCATCATGTTGTTCAGGTTGATCTCGAACTCCTGACCTCAGGTGACCTGCCTGCCTCGGCCTCCCAAAGTGCTGGGATTACAGGCATGAGCCACTGCACCAGAGAAATGGTTCTTGCCAAGGCCAAGGTCGGCTTTGCCTCCATGGCTGCAGGTCTGGTGCAGCACTCTGTTTTCGGGAGAGCGTTGGCTCCTGAGAGCCAAGCCTGGGAGGCCTGTCCTGTCTAAATGGGCCCTCACGACTGCCCTTCAAAGGTAGGCCATGGAGACTGGACACGGTGGCTCACGCCTGTAATCCCAAACACTTTGGGAGGCTGAGACAGGCAGATTACCTGAGGTCGGGAGTTCAAGACCAGCTTGGCCAACATGACGAAACCCCATCTCTACTAAAAGTACAAAAAGCCAGGTGTGGAGGCGGGAGCCTGTAATCCCAGCACTTTGGAAGTCTGAGGCAGGCAGATTGCTTGAGCCCAGGAGTTCGAGACCATCCTGGCTAACACAGTGAAATCCCGTCTCTACTAAACAATAAAAAAAACTAGCCGGGTGAGGTGGCAGGCGCCTGTAGTCCCAGCTACTCGGGAGGCTGAGGCAGGAGAATGGCGTAAACCCCAGAGGCGGAGCTTGCAGTGAGCTGAGATCCGGCCACTGCACTCCAGCCTGGGCCACAGAGCAAGACTCCATCGCAAAA
>NW_012117710.1:1794058-1822330 GCF_000951035.1 Colobus angolensis palliatus | reverse complement strand
CAAAAAAAAAAAAAAAAAAAGGAAAATAATTTCATTAAAAAAAAATAAAGGTAGGCTATGGAGAAACGAAGGCTCAGGGGGGCGGGCAGGTTGCCTGGAGGCTCCTGGGATGTCCACACAGTTCTGCCCCATGTCATGTGCAGGGCCCCGCGGCCACCTGCCTTGAAAGGTGGTGTGAAACGGGCGTGTCATTGAGAGTGGCCCCCCAGTGTCCTCCCAAGGTCCTTCACAGCCACCTGGCAGCCGGTAACAACGCAGACCGAGGCCAAGCACCTCCACCATCCGGCTAGCTCCTCTGCTGTAAGTCAGATGGCAGCAGCTGTGGAAGGGCCCTGGCCCTCTGCTTTCTGGGCCTGCTCCCAACCTCATGACTCAGGAGTGGCCCCTGCTCCAGCAAGGAGCTGTGTGGAGCCGGCCGTGGTCGCAGCCAGGGCTGTCTGCTTTAGGAGGACAAGCTACCTGTGGCATTCACCCAGAGATCCAGCTGTAATCGCAGCTCCCAGAAACGGCACGCTGTGAATAATGAAGGTGGGGCCCGTGGCAGCCTCTGCGGCTGAGACAGTGGACAGTGTTCGCTCTTTAAAGCAATGCCCTTGCATCCACACAGTGTGACGTCCAGCACTGTTTTCTGCTCAGCCGCGAGGGAATCTCCCCACCACCCTTTTCCTAAGCAGACGTGGGGGCCTTGGAGGTCAAGAAGAGCCAGTGGGGGCCCTGTTCTTGGCTGTCGTTTCAAGTGGCTTCTCCAGGGGGTTGACAGAGCCCTGGGCCCACGTGGACGGATGACAAATGACCCGCAGAGGGAGACTGTGGCACACGGGGACCAGCGGAGTGTCTTGTTGAGCACCTGGGAATGGAATTGGAACAGGAACCCTGATAAGTGACTGGAATGAGGGCCTGACCGATGGGAATGAACCAGAGACACCGGCATGATGTGAAAATGACAGAGAGGTGCCCTACCATGCTGGTTTTATAGGTTGGCATCACAGCGAGAAAAACAACAAAACCCACCTGGTGTGTGGTGAAGGGCGGCTTAGGCAGCGAGAGGGTGCGTAAATTCCAGAACAACTGAGAAGACCAGAGGCGCCGGAGCTCTGGGGATTCGGAGTCATTTTCAGAAATAAGGCCGGGTGCAAGGTCCATGCCTGTCATCCCAACACTTTGGGAGGCTGAGGCGGGAGGCTGACCTGAGCCCAGGAGGTTGCAGTGAACCCAGATCATGCCACTGCACTCCAGCCTGGGTGACACAGCGGGACCCTGTCTCCAAAAAAAAAAAAAAAAAAAAAAAGGCAGCAAGAAAGAAGCACACACACCTGGGAATGTTTTGGGCCCCAGAACACCCCGAACCCCGAAGTCGGCTGCATGGAGCCACAAGCCCCGGCACCTGAAGATGCAAAGCTGGGCTGGGAGTTGCTCGCTGGCAAAGTGGGTGCCAGGCTGAGGAGGGCAGAGGTCAGCTGCCCCTGGCTGGGCACGATTGAGGACACAGGACGGGAGGGGGTACTGGAGGAAGCCTGGGGTCTGGAAGGAAAGGCGGGGGAGGGAGAGAGGGGTCTGCAAGAAAAAGGAAGCCAGCCGCGCTGTTCTTAAGCAGAATTCCGTGGAACTCGCAGACAGGATTTGGGACACCCACCTGCTCTGCCCGTCCGACCTCACCCCGACCACTCAGGAGGGGAAGCATCGTGGAGGCCACTTTGCAGGGGGGAAGATCGAGGCCCGGGGCCATGCATGACACCCCCCATCCAAGGTTCAGCCCAGGAAGGCAGAACAAACCGCAGCTCCAGCCCTGCCCCCACCCACTAGCCAGGGGCCTGCAGCTCCTGACTCAGCTTCCCCCATCAAATGGGGGCTCGTCCTGCCCCAGCCGGGTGGGAGACCGGAGCTTCCGGGCTCATGGGAGCACGTGCGTGCATCTCGCGTCCCAGTCACGCGGGTAGCAGGCGTGCGTGGGCAGGGGCAGAGCTTGGTGACAAGCCGTGTCCCAACACCCTCAGGCTCCCGAATGGGGCTTTTCAGGGGTGAGGGCCCAAAGAAGGGAGGGGGAGGCAGGGGCTGCATCAGTCACGAAGGAGCATCGGGACCCCAGCCCACACCTGGTCCCATGTCTGAAATCCACCGGACAAGGAGATCGGTCCAGGCTCACACCCGCTGAGACGGCAGGAGGCAGGGGTGGCACGTGGACAGACATGGGTCCCAGAATCCAGGCAGGGGGAAGGTGGAGGGTGTGGTCTGTGCCAGCTGTAGCCGGGCAGGTAGGGCCGGCTGGGTGGGGTGGGGGTGGGGCCGGGAGGAGTTCCTGAGTCTGGGGAGAGGCCAGTGCTCGGGAGTAATCATCTCTCAGGGACCCAGGCAGCCCGCCGCTGTGAGAGGGGGCAGCAGAGGCCGAGAAGCCGAGCTTCAGGCCCACCCAGCCTTGGCTGCCCCTCTTAGGCCCGGAGACCTTCAGCCAACCTGCCTGACAGGCTGAGCGCCAGCAGGAAGGTGAGCTGCGTGGGTGTGGGAGTGCGAGAGTGTGTGTGTGTGTGTGTGTGTGTGGTGCACACCAGAGGGGTGTGGTGTCCAGGCTGAGCCCCTGCACTTCAGTGGGGTGGGGGCTCCTGGAAAAAAAGAAAAGTGTATTGAAATTCTGAGAATCACAGTTCCCCAAAACCTGAGCCTCACCTCCACCCCAGAGGCTGGGCCCCAGGACGGCCCCTGGACATTAGACACACAGGGTCTCCAGCCAGCCTGGCAAGTCCAGGCCAGACCAGCACCCCCCACCCTGGCTCCAGATGAAAGAGTGCCCCCAACCTGTACACACCCAGGGCTGGCAGCTCCCTCAGGTGAAGGCAAGTATAGGCAGGCCCTGGGTGACTCTGGGGATGGGGGCAACAGAGGGACCAGGGACAGGAGCAGGGAGGCAGGGGCTGAGCCCCAGAAGACAGGACAGGAGACCTATGGGAGGAAGAGAGCAGATCCTTGGGACGGTCCCGCCCCGGGGTCTGAGGCTGATGGGCTCAGGCAAAGCAGAATTGCTGAGAGTCAGAAGCTGAGGGAAGGGCCCCCCGTGCTGCACCTGCCTGCCAGGTCACCAGGCCAGCTGAGAGTGGAGCTCCGAGTCCCAGGGCCTGGCCAGGCTGGCTCTCCCATGCAGCAGCCTGTGTCCCTGGAAGAGCAGATGACAGGGAGGCCAACCTGAGGCCCTGGCCCGGCCACCCTGACCTGCCACATAGCTCGTGCCGGTGGAGACAGGCACAGGCCAGCACAGGCTCTGCCTGAGGTCACAGACACCGTACACAGCCAGTGCCAGGCCCCAACTTGTGGCGTCTGGCCCAGGGCCTGCTCCTCCTGGCTGTAGGGCTGCTCCCCGGCCCCAGTGAGGAGGGGGCGTGTGGATCACCAGGAGGCCACGCTGCCTGCCCACCCCACTCGGCTCCCAGGAGGCCATGCCCGTGGACAGGAGCCGGAGGAATCCCAGAAGCAGAGCTGGGAGGACGTGGAGCCCCATCCCTGTCACCTCCCGCTCACACCCGGGGCTGCTGCGTTGGTGGACTGCTGGCCAGGGCCCCCAGGGGAGGGCCATGGGACTGGGTGGGGCAGGCCTGGGAAGCCGGGTGTCGGAGATGTGTGCCCACCGGTCGCCTCTTCCCCCTGGTGTGCAGCTCAGCCTGGGACACCAAATGAGCCAGCCCTGAGGAGGCAGCTCCCAGGTGCCCCGAGTTCCACCCAACAGTGAAGGAGGCAGGCAGGGGGTGCGCCATACCTGTCTGCGTCTGCAGAGAGATGGGCAGGCAGGGGTTAAGGGGGTGGGTACCAGCAGAGCAGCCGGCCTGGAACTGGGGAGCAGTGCCTAGGACCTCAGCCGGGTTTCTCATGAGGGCAGGAGGTGGCTGTGCCAGGGCCAGGGTATGAGACTGGCTGGGCGGCTTCTAGGCCTCCCCACAGCTCCAGACACCTGGACACAGTGAACAATGGTCAGAGGGCCCTGTCGCCTGGATGTGGGCAGACAGATCTGTCCTGCGATGGGCTTGGTCAGTGTCCAGCCCCCACCAGGAAAATCAGGCCCAGCCGGCCCTGCCGCCTCCTGTGACTGGGCGCAGAGGCCATGACACCAGTGCCAGGTGAGGCCTGATCAGTCAGAGAGCCCTGTGAGCAGGTGGCAGAGTGGTCAACCTCCCGACTGCCCCTCCCTGGGGACCAGGCCCTGCCCCTGACGTCCCCAGACCAGCACCCTTGGTCCACGGTGCCCGAGCTGGCACGTCCGGCTCTTCTCGCCCTCTTTCCTTCACCACGCGCCTCTCCGGTGAGACACGGGCCGCACACTGGCATGAGGTCCTGCCCTGGAGGCTGGGAGGACCATATGGAGACCAGCCCTCCCCAGACCCCAGGGCAAGGCGAAGTGTTGTGGGGGGGCGGTTCCAGGCCCTGTACCACTGCAGGGACCTGTGTTCAGACCCAAACAGAGTCAGCAGCAGAAGCCCCGCCCGCTCTCCATAAAGGCCCTGCAACCCCCACAGGGAGTGGAAGGGGGTCCGCACCTCCCCGCAGGGCACCTCCTCACAGGGCACCTCTCCACAGGGCACCTCCCCGCAGGGCACCTCCTCACAGGGCACCTCTCCACAGGGCACCTCCTCACAGGGCACCTCCCTGCAGGGCACCCCCCACTTCATTAAAGCCAGCGGTGGCCGACCGGGGCGGGAGGAGTGAGGGGCCCTCAGCCAAGACCCGCTTCCTCTTGAGGAACCATGTTCTCCGGGCAGTGCCATGGGGTCTGCCCACCTGGCCGTGGGACGGGAGTGCGGGTTCTGCTTTGGGGATGTGAAGGCCTTGGCCAGGCCTGACCCTTCACCTCCAGACCCAGGCACATATCAGCTGCAGGCCGAGGGTCAAGGCGTTGGCCGGGGGGCACGTGGGACTGCAAGCCGTGGTCTGGCTCTGCCCTCTACCTGCTGGGGGCTGCGGCAAGTCCCTGCCCGGGGGCTGCCAGGAGGCTTGGGAATGGTGATCCAGCCTCTGTGCTGGCTCTGGATACCCACGAGGCAGGCCCCTCACAGGAGGGTTGGCCCTGCTGGAGACGGGTCAGGGTAAGGGAGACCCCAGGCCTCAGATTTGGGGTCCCATCCCCACTTGTCCCCCTTCAGAGCTGTGTGACCCTCTTCAAGGAGTTACTTCAGTGGCATTTCAGAACCACAGGGAGTGGAAGGGGGTCAGAACCAACCGATCCACCAGCATTTGTGGGGTGCAGAGAGGCTCCAGTCAGGCCCCCCGCAAACTCCCTGTGGGACTTGGGGCCGGTGTCCTCCCTGGGGAGGAGGAAGGGGACTGGCTGCTCCGTGGGGCCCTTTCTCACCCAGGCTGTCCCTCAGTGTGCTCAGAATGGGCCAGGCCTGGGCGGGGGCAGGGGAGGGAGGTGGGGGCTGCAGTGCAGGGCTCAGAGAGCCTTGGAACCTGCTGGGGAGACCCTGGAGCCACCCGTAGACACTGGCAGGGCCAGAACCTGCTGAGAGCCATGGGGTGAGGGCAGGACCCATGCCAGGGGCTCAGGAATGGGAGGACTCACATGTCCAGGCAGGCGGTCACTGGGTAGGGGAGAGAGGGAAGCCACACAGTTCAGCACGGTGTGCCTGCATTGTGGGTCTCACTGTGTGTACTCGACAGCCTCGCAGGGCAGGCGTTACTGCTCCCATTTTCCAGGTGGGGACATGGAGGCTGAGGGGTGCACACGGGAACGGCGGGGCTGCAGTTCACACCCAGGAACCCTGAGTGTTCGCTTTGCTGAGTGATCGGGCACCTCGGGCAGGGATTTGGTAGAAACCCTGGTAGTGCCTGGGTCTGCCTGGATGTGGGGACAAAAGAGGCAGATGTGATGGAGACAGAGCCGGGGTGGGGACAGCAGGGATGGGGACAGAGGCCAGCCGGGTGGGGACTGTGGCCCAGAAGACAGGGAGCAGGTGATGGAGACAGAGCCGGGGTGGGGACAGCAAAGTTGGGGCCAGGGCCAGGACCAGGGTAGTGACAGCAGGGGCGGGGACAGGCAGGCCGGGTGGGGAGTGTGACCCAGAAGATGGGCAGGCAGGCCAGCACTGATCAAATTCTGCTTTGGCCAGGATTTGATCAGTAAACCCACTTTACAGATGAGAAAACAGAGGCCCAGAGAGGCAAAGGCGCCTGCCAAGTTGGCCAAGGCCATAGGCAAGACAAAGGGCCAAGGGCCGAGGACATCTCTGAGTAACGTGATCAGAAAGCTGGAGAAGGAAGGGTGGGTGGAGATGGCAGAGGCCTCCTCTCTTTTCAGAGCTTCAGGTTTATAAAAGGCCTGCAAGGCCCAGTGCTGGGGAGAAGGGATGCAGCCAAGGCTGCCTGACAAGGCAAAGTCATTTCCTCGAGTGTGCAAGAGCGTCTGGCTTCGGGGCCAGAGTCCAGGCTCTCAGGACGCCTTCCTAGAGGCAGCAGCTAAACAAGGACATGCCAGGGTAGGGCGGCTGTGAGAATGACCAGGAAACCACGCTGGACCTGCTCCCCACCATCAGGGCAGGGGGCAGCCTCGACTGAAGGAGCTTCTAAGGGTCAGGGACCCTCAGGAGCCATGAACCAGCTCAGGCAGACACCAAAGACCCTGCACCCACACTCCTCGCCGGCACAGCTATGGGCCGAGGAGACCCGCAGGCCTCCCTGCCCAGTGCCCAGCTGACCTTGTGAGAAAACCCCACCTTTTCCCACAGAGGATCTGCCTCTGGCGGAAGGCAGAGCTTTGGAGGTCCCTCGATCTGTGTCCCAGGCCCAAGCCCTGAGCCTCCCCAAAGCCAGCCCTCCCAGAAGCCTGGCTCTGGTGGCTGCAGCCAGAAAGGTCCTGCTAACATCTAACCACAGTGTTTCCTGCTCTCTGCACAGCCATTCTCACCATCAGCCTTGGGAGGGGCCTGGGGCTGGAAGCAAATCAAGCGGGGGCTGGGGCCTCAGTTTCCCCACCTGTAGCATGAGCGAGTTGGATAAAGTACTTCCAGGTCCCTCCAGCTCTGTGCACGCCCAGGCACCAAAGTCTTCACCCTTCAAAGCCCCCAGCCATCCTGACTTCACAGTTGTCTGTGACGGTGATCCCGACACTTACAGCCAGAGGGCGACATCCGCACGCGCTGAGCCGTCCGCCTGGGGCTCTGCGGGGCGGGAGGGAGGCCGGGGGCAGGCGGCGGGGTGGGAGGGGTGTACCTGTGGCTGCAGCGGGAGTGCAGCTGGACGGAAGTTGGGGAACGCCTTCCAGCACCCCTGCCTGGCCAAGGGGAGACCTTAGCCCACAGGGCCACCGCCTCAACCGGACAGCCCCCCACCGCAACCCCCGTGCCCCGAGCATGGACAGGGCACGGCTCTAGGCTCCGGAGCTCCCGCAGAGGGCGGACCAGCAGCAAACACAAGACAGGTGGACGGGGAAGTCGCACACGCACTGAGGAGGGTGATGGGACAGCGGGGATGATCTCTCCAGAGGTGACACCTGAAGCTGCAGGACAGCAGGGTTGGTTGGTTCAGAAGATCCCGGCCTGGGGAGCAGGCAGGCTCTGGGAGGCCCAGCCAGGGTGTGTACGCTGTGGCTCTGGGCCTAGGCCCGGGCCCGGGCGGGCACTGATGGGGAGGTCAGGCATGGCGGGCCTGAGAGCTGGGCACGACTTCCTGAGCTTGTTCCCCACCTGAAAGGCTCCCTGGAGGGACAGTGTCGGTGGAGGGGTTGGGGACAGCAGGCAGGGTGTTCCAGGGACGGATGGGCCTCAGCCTGGGCCCCTCACGGACCCCTCGAGGATGCTGGACACGTTGATGCGCCCCATTCCCATCTCTAAAAGGGGAACAGGCCGGACACGGTGGCTCATGCCTAAAATCCCAGCACTGTGGGAGGCTGAGGTGGGCAGATCACCTGAGGTCAGGAGTTCAAGCCCAGCCTGGCCAACATGGCAAAACCCCGTCTCTACTACAAATACAAAAATTAGCGAGGTATGCTGGCGGGCGCCTGTAATCCCAGCTACTGAGGAAGCTGAGGCAGGAGAATCACTTGAACCCGGGAGACCGAGGTTGCAGTGAGTGGAGATCATGCCACTGCACTCCAGCCTGGCAACAGAGTGAGACTCCATCTCAAAAAAGAAATAAATTAAAAATAAAAGGAGAACAGTGGCTCCAGTCATTCCAGGCTCGACCCCTTGAGCCCTGTTGCCCAGGGCTATAGGAGGGTAGGAGACACGAAGGGCAAGGAGCGTGTGGATCTGTTGTGGGCACGGAGCAGGACTTGGTAATGGTGGCCCTGGTGGCATGAGCCCAAGCGTAACCAGAACAGGATAAGAGGTGGACTGAGGGCCCATGTCCCTCTCCCAGGAGCTGGAGTGGGTGAGGTTTTTTCCACAGGGGCCTCTGCATGGGGGTGACAGGGACCCTCAGGGCCCCCAACCCCTTGCCAGACCCCGAAGGATCTGGGGACTGTGCTGTCACTCCCCGCATCCTGCCTTGACACACAAAGACTAGAAATATTTCCTTTTTTTTTTTGAGACAGAGTCTCCCTCTGTCCCCAGGCTGGAGTGCAGTGGTATGAGCTCAGCTGACTACAGCCTCTGCCTCCTGAGTTCAAGCGATTCTCCTGCCTCAGATTCTTGAGTAGCTGGAATTACAGGAGCATGCCACCACACCTGGCTAAGTTTTGTATATTTAGTAGAGACGGGGTTTCACCATGTTGGCCAGGCTGGTCTCGAACTCCTGACCTCAAGTGATCCGCCCACCTTGGCCTGCCAAAGTGTTCGGATGACAGGCGTGAGGTACCACTCCCAGTCCAGAAAACTTGAATGTTTTCAACACACCTCTTGGGGCACGGATTTATTTTTTTAATTCAGATGAAGTTCACATAACATCAATTTACCCAGGTTTAAGTGAACAATTCGGTGTCAGTAAGTCCATCCACAGTGCTGTGCGCTGCCGCCTCTACCTCATTTCGGGACCCCGTCACCCCTCAAGAAAAACCCTGTACCATTAGCTCTCCACTCCTCCTCCTGCAGCCCGGCCCTCCTTGGCCTGCCGCAGACCTCTCCCACCTGTCCCCGCCGGGTGGCAACTGCCTGGCCGTCTGGCACAGGCAGGTGAGGGCGCCAGGCGGTCAGCAGGTTCCTGGGAGCCAGCTGCCACCCAGCAAACAGACAGGAGGATTGAGTGTCAGCCGTGGGAGGGGACAGGAGGGGACAGGCCTGCAGCCTGGGGCCCAGGCGGGCCACTGGGGACATGAGGCACTGGCCGCCCCACCCCAGCCTGGCACAGCCCTTCAGATCCTGGCCTTGCCCCACCCACAGTGGGGCCACCAGTGGGGGCCACGTGGCCATGAGAATGACCAGCTAGGCTTCCCTGGAGGCCGGGCCTCCCCAGACTGGGCCAGGTGCTTCCTGCCAGCAAAGGTAGAGCCGGGCACTGTGACCGCAGACCAGAGGGAGAGGAGGAGGCTGGACTGGGCTGTGAGTGTGGGAGAGGGTGAACTCAGGGCCCCAGCAGGTTTGTAGGAGACGGAAGAACAGGCGCCTGGGGCTGCCCAGAACCCCAGCAAAGCCGGGCTCCCAGCCGGGCGGGCAGGTCCCGGGGAGCCAGTGAGGGCCGCTCCTCCCATGGGGGTGGTTGTACACCTTCTGCCGGGGTAGGCGGTGCTGGTCTGCGCCTGCTCCCCAGACCTCCCGGGCAGGCAGGGCGGCAGGGGTTCCCCTCTCCCACCCCACTGGGAGACAGTCTTTGTCTCCTACACAGCAGGCTCCCTGCAAACCTGAGACTTGGAGGTGGAAGCTGGTTTTACAAGGGGGAATCGAGGTGGGGCCTCAGGTCGCAGGTGGCTGATGGGGTGAGCCTGGATGGCTGAGCTCGGAGCAGGGAGGGAGCCGGGCCTGGCGCTGGTGTCCCTGTGGGGGGCGCGGCCTGGTGGGTGGCTCAGCCTCTCACTGTCTCCTCCCTCCCCGGCTGCTTCCTGCTGCCGGGAGCCGGCACCTTTGCCCTCACTCCTCCCAGCGTGTGTCCTTCCTCCCTCTGCAGATGAGTAATGTCTCAGGGATCCTGGAGACAGCCGGTGTTCCCCTGGTGTCAGCGACCTGGCCGCAGCCCAGCCCCCCGCCGGCCGTGCCAGCCGGGCCGCAGATGGACCACCTGGGGAACGGCTCCCAGGGGGCGCCCTGGCTCTTCCTCACCTCCGCGCTGGCCCGAGGCGTCTCGGGGATCTTCGTGTGGACTGCCCTGGTGCTCACCTGCCACCAGGTAAGCCCTCCCGCCCCCGAGCCTCCTTCAGGACCCGGGTCTCCACGGGACGTGGCTGTGGCTCAGCCTGGCCCCGCTGGGTGCTGCTGCTACAGATGCTGTCAGAAGTGGGATTGGCCAGGGCACGGGGGAAGGGATGAGCTTCCCCAGGACGTGGCGTGTGGGAGCTGGGCCTGAAAATGGGGAGGTCTCTGCCAGGCTGAGGGCAGAGCACCCACCAGGCATCCCTGGCTATTTCACAGGCTCCTCACCCGGCTCCCTGAGGTCAGCAGTGTGGTCCCATTTCACAGACAAGAAGACTGAGTCTCAGAAAGACCAGAGGCCTTTCCCAAGCTCACATAGTTGAAAAGGGGAAGGGGCCTTCTCCCTCCAGAGGTGTGGCACCCTGGAGAAGGCTGGGGGGGGGTTGGCAGGGGGTTGGACTTTGCTCTGTAGGGAGCTGGGGAGCAAAGGTCACAGCTTGGCTGGAGGCACTGGAACTCCTGTGTGGGAGATGGGCGAGAAGCAACTTCCTCAAGCCCCAAGCCACACACAGCCCCCGACCCGCAGCAGTCCCCAGGTGGGAATAGAACAGCCCCCAGGTAGAGAAGCGGCCAGGCACTGTGGCAAGGAAGGGCCAGGCAGGGGCAAGGAGGAAGTGGTGCCCGAGGGTATGGGGTGGGCAGAGAGGGCAGAGGGTCAGGGACGGGACCCACCTGAGAGCCTCGGATACACAGAGAGGCCAGGACAGTATGTGCAGGGGTGGGGTGGGAAGGCGTGTACAGGCCAGCGAGGGTCACACAGCTGCAGGGGTTTGTCCAGAGCCCTTGACCCCAGTGTGGGGAGGCAGCTTTCAGGGGGTGCTGGGAGCCCAGGAAGGCTGTGGAGGGCTGGGCTGAGAGCAGAGCTGCTCCCCGGGTGCACAGGGCACTGGTGTAGGGAATGGATCTGTAGCTGAGCCAGGGCAGGGGGCTATCAGGAGACTGGCAGGCAGGGACACCGATGGCCACAGGCCTCCGAGGCAGCATCTCCGTGACAGCTGATTAGCTGCTTATTAGCTGGGCATGGGGGCCTGTACCGGTAGTCCCAGCTACTAGGGAGGCTGAGGTGGGAGGATCGCTTGAGCCCAGTTCAAGGCTGCAGTGAGCTGTGACCAGATAACCAGAACCCAAGGTAGACGTGTATGAGTGTGGGCCTGGAGGGTGCAGAGCCGCAGAGGTGGTGCCGAGGCAGGCCCTTCCTGTAAGGCCATCAGAGAGGGCTTCCCGGAGGAGGCCGTCTTTGCGCTGTAACCCTGGGAACCAGCTGTGTGTGTGCGGCTACAGTGTGGCTTCAGCTTCATGGGGCCTCGCAGTCAAGACAGGGCTCATAGAAACCCCTTGGGCTGGAGTTCAGGCCCTGTCCCACCCCTGAGCCCACCTCCAGAGCCACCCTTGAATGAGGAGTCCCAGGCAGGACACAGAGTGGCTGGATCCCGCTCGCTTTATACATGGGAGGACCAGGGCCGGAGAGGACAGTGGCTTGTCAAGGTCACCCAGCCAGGCAGCGCCAGCCCCGGGAGAGGTCTCCTGATGGCTGGTCATGCCGTCCCTCCCAGGCACCGGCGGGGAGTGTGTGACTGATAAGAGTCCGTTCCTGCTGCCAACCTCCCCCAACTCCCTGAGCTGCACCCCAAGCAGCCAGGTGCACGTCGCTTCTGTTTGCCCACCGCTCACACATCTCCTCCAGAAAGCCTTCCACACGAGCCCCCGTGTGCCCAGCTCCCAGGCTCGGCTGATCCTGTCTGAAAGGGTCCTCAGACAGGAGGACCCTTTGTTGTGTCCTCACAGAAAACATGGAAAATCGGTCGGGCACGGTGGCTCACGCCTGTAACGCCAGCATTGTGGGAGGCCAAGGCGGGTAGATCACCTGAGGTCAGGAGTTCAAGACCAGCCTGGCCAACATGGGGAAACCCCATCTCTACTAAAAATACAAAAATTAGCCAGGCATGGTGGTGCATGCCTGTAATCCCAGTTACTCGGGAGGCTGAGGCAGGAGAATCTCTTGAACCCGGGAGGCGGAGGTTGCAGTGAGCTGGGATCGTGCCACTGCACTGCAGCCTGGGCGACAGAGCGAGACTCTGTCTCAATAAAAAATAATAATAATAATTAAAAATAAATAAAAACAGGGAAAATCTAGAAAGGTTTAAAGGCAAACATTATAATCACCCATATTTTTTCCTAGGTTTTTTTTTTTTTTTTAGACAGAGTCTCACTCTGTCTTCCAGGCTGGAGTGCAGTGGCGCGATCTCGGCTCACTGCAAGCTCCGCCTCCCGGGTTCACGCCATTCTCCTGCCTCAGCCTCCCGAGTAGCTGGGACTACAGGCACGCATCACCATGCCAGGCTAATTTTTGTATTTTTAGTAGAGACGGGGTTTCACTGTGTTAACCAGGATGGTCTCCATCTCCTGACCTCATGATCCGCCCACCTCGGCCTCCCAAAGTGCTGGGATTACAGGCTTGAGCCACCACGCCCGGCCTTTTTGTATTTTTTAATAGAGATGGGGTTCGCCCTGTTGGCCAGGCTGGTCTCGAACTCCTGAGCTCAGGCACTCCGCCCTCCTCAGCCTCCCAAAGTGCTAAGGTTACAGGCGTGGGCCACCATGCCCGGCCCCCAGGGAGGGACAAATTCTTAGGAATCAAAGGGTGCACGTCTTTTGGATACCCCCACAGCAAAAGCCAACCTGCCTTCTGAGAGTCTGCCCAGCCCAGGACTAGGACATGTCCCTTCCCCGTCCCCCGGGTTGGACACTTAACTGGGCTCCAGAAACGCCTGCTATATGAAGGAATGAGT
This sequence comes from Colobus angolensis palliatus, assembly GCF_000951035.1. Taxonomy (NCBI): domain Eukaryota; kingdom Metazoa; phylum Chordata; class Mammalia; order Primates; family Cercopithecidae; genus Colobus; species Colobus angolensis. The sequence goes on along the minus strand of NW_012117710.1, from coordinate 1,809,288 downwards.
GAGCGTTCCCTTTCCCAGGCTAGGAACAAATAGGACCCTCAGTCACGCCCAAGGAAGTTATTCAGAAAAAAAAAAAAAAGATCTATTGTACAACATGGTTGACTGTTATAAATAACAATGTATTCTATGCTTGAAAATTGCTAAAAGAGTACATTTTAGTACATTTTACATGTCCTCCCTGCAAAGAAATGCTAAGTATGGGAGATAATGGAGATGTTAATGGGTTTGACTCAGCCATTCCCCACAAACACACATATCAGACATCGCACTGCACACTGTAAATGCATACAAGTGTGATTTGCCAATTTAAAAAATAAATTTTAGGCCAGGTGCAGTGGCTCACGTCTGTAGTCCTAGCACTTTGGGAGACGGAGGCAGGAGGATCGCTTGAGCCTAGGACTTTGAAACCAGCCTGGACAACACAGTGAGACCCTGTCTGTACGAAAAGTACAAAAATTAGCCAGGCAAGGTGGTGCACACCTGTAGTCCCAGCTACTCAGCAGGCTGAGGTAGGAGGATCACTAGAGCCCGGGAGTTCAAGGCTGCAGTGAGCCATGACTGTGCCACTGCACTCCAGCCTGGGCAACAGAGCAAGACCATGTTTCTCAAAAAAATAATTTTTTTTTTTTTTTGAGACAGGGTCTCGCTCTGTTGCCCAGACTGGAGTGCAGTGGCACAATCTTGGTTCACCAAAACCTCCACTTCCCAGGCTCAAGCGATTCTCCCGCCTCAGCCTCTCGAGTAGCTGGGATTACAGGCGCACGCCACCACACCTGGCTAACTTTTGCATATTTAGTAGAGACTGTATTTCACCACGTTGGCCAGGCTGGTCTTGAATTCCTGACCTCAAATGATCCACCCACCTTGGCCTCCCAAATTGCTGGGATTACAGGTGTGAGTCAGCACGCCCAGCCATAAAAAGTAAATTCTTAAAATGTGTATTATTTTTAGTTGTAATCAGAAATATGTATTTAACGTATACTTATACATTCATACTTATATGTACTTTTATAGTAAATAAGTATAAAAGTATGCATCTGACTACAATAGGCAAATAATTTATTTTATCTAATTGTAATAAGGATGCCCATTGTAGAAAACTAGAAAATGCAAACATAGAAGGTGCCTGGTGGCCTGCGCCCACCTCCACCTCCTTCCCGGCTCACCTGGACTGGTGCAGGGGTACTGGGCAGGCCCGGCTCTCACCCAAACCTTCCTGCGCCCAGATCTACCTGCACCTGCGCTCCTACACGGTGCCACAGGAACAGCGTTATATCATCCGCCTGCTCCTCATCGTGCCCATCTATGCCTTCGACTCCTGGCTCAGCCTTCTCCTCCTGGGAGACCACCAGTACTACGTCTATTTTGACTCCGTGCGGGACTGCTATGAAGGTGGGCGCCGGCTGGCATCTGTCGGGGGAGCGGAGGGAGAGACTCCCCGGGGCCTGCATGCACGGACACACTTCCGTGGCCAGCCCCCAGGTCACCCCACTCTCCCGGCCCCTGTCGGAGGGGCTGCCAGGATAGTCGGGGTTAGTGGCGCTGGCAGGCCTGGAACACATGACCCCACAGCCTCCATGCGAGGGACTCAGTGGACCTGCCCTGGCCTGAGGTGAAAGTGGGGCCCTGAAGGAGCACCCTGACCCTCTCAGGCTGCCCCGCTGGGGAGGGGGCCCATCAGGAGCCTCTTGCTGTGTGACCTGCCAGGCCCGGCCCCTCCCGAGCCTCCTCCTGTCCTGGTGAGATGGGCGCCACGGGGTCCCGGTGCAGCTCAGGACTCACGGCCGGTCCCCCTCTGCGCTCCCTGCAGCCTTTGTCATTTACAGCTTCCTGAGCCTGTGTTTCCAGTACCTGGGAGGCGAGGGTGCCATCATGGCTGAGATTCGTGGAAAGCCCATCAAGTAAGCCTCTCACCCCAGAGCCCGCACACCCCACACACCTGGGACTGGGAGCCCGGGTGGCACTGGGGCTGCATTCTCCTGCACAGGCTCAGGGATGTCCCCACAGGTCCAGCTGCTTCTACGGCACCTGCTGCCTCCGGGACATGACCTACTCCATCGGGTTCCTGCGCTTCTGTAAGCAGGTGAGGGGGTCCGCCCAGCCCTGCCCACCCTCCTCCCACCTGGCCAGCCCAGCGCCACCCCGCCCAGTGTCGGGGGGCTGCTCACTGCTGGCTGCCCCAACCCCCATTCCTGGGCCCCTGGGGGACCTGGCCCCAGGCCCACCGGGTGCCGTCGCCCCCAGGCCACGCTGCAGTTCTGCCTGGTGAAGCCCGTCATGGCCGTCACCACCATCATCCTCCAGGCATTTGGCAGATACCATGACGGGGACTTCAAGTAAGGCGGGAGCTGTGGGGACACCTGGCATGAGGTGGGCACTGGGTCTCCCGGGGCATGGGAGTGGGGCCCGGCGAGGCGGGCTTGGCATCCAGCTGGGCTCAAGTAAGGCAGGAGCTTCGGGGGTGCCTGGCATGAGGTGGGCACTGGGCCGGGGTCCGGCAATGGGGCCCAATGAGGCGGGGTTGGCGTCCAGCTGCGCTAGGGACCCCGCCCAAGACAGGTACCCACTTCCTCTCCACAAGGACCTCAGTGCCTGCCAAGGCCGGGGGCCTGGACCTCCCTTCACAGGACATGGCCCGGGTGAGTCTGGTGTCTGTGCCAGCGTCTGTGCTGAGGACCTCAGGGCTTCTGGCCAGGCAGTGATGGCCCCAGGCCCCGCCCAGCCTTGAGCACTCTTGGTATTAAAGACACCTGGGCCAACGGGGCCAAGGTCCACCCCGACCTGTTGTCTGAGCAGATAGCCGGCCACCCGGCACAGGAAGGATGCCTGCCAAGGTCCACACGCATACTCACCACCACCACACACATGCTCACACACGGACACATGTGCTTTCACCTGTGCACACGCATCACACAGGTGCATCGCATGTTCACACATGCACACAGCATGTGCGCAGACCATGCACACACAACCACACACACGTACACTCACATGCACGCAATGTGTGCACACACAGCACAATGCACCCCAACCATGTGCACATGACATCTGTGCACACACACATATGTGCACACACACAGGAATGACACCTGTGTGTCCACCACAGAGAGGACCTTCAGGCAGCGGCCAGGTGGACAGGGTTGGGAGGCAGCGTTCTGGCAGAGGCAGCCTGGATGCTGCCTGCACAGAGGATGGGATCCTGGGACAAGGAGGAGCAGGGCCGGTGGGGAGAACGGCCGCGTGTCCCTGCCCTACCCCTGCATAGGCCCCCCAGCTACCCCCAGCTCCCCATGCTCTCCTGCAGGCCTTGAAGTGAGGATCAGATCGGGGCAGGATCCCTGCAGGGCCCAAGCTCCCAAGCTCAGGGTGGGAGCCAGGCCGAGGGTGCAGCGGCGGCGGCTCTAGGGTGGGGAGGGTGGCGGGGTCGTGGGGCTGCCCTGACCACAGCTCCCGTCTGTCCCAGTGTCCGCAGCGGCTACCTCTATGTGACCCTCATCTACAATGCCTCTGTCAGCCTCGCCCTCTACGCCCTGTTCCTCTTCTACTTCACCACCAGGGAGCTTCTGCGGCCCTTCCAACCTGTCCTCAAGTTCCTCACCATCAAAGCCGTCATCTTCCTGTCGTTCTGGCAAGGTGTGTGGGGCAGGTGGGGCAGGGATGCTGCCGAGGCGGGGGCTGCAGTCCAGAGAGCCTGGGGTCACCTCACGCCCCCTTCCCCAGCTCTTCTGAGCTTCAGTTTCCCCAGCGGCAGCACAGGTCAGCTGGAAGCCAGGGTAGAGCCTGCGGGCACAGGGGGAGTGGGGAGGTCCTGCCAGCAGGTCTGGGCCCACGGTCAGTGGAGAGAGGTCTCACAGAGGCCACAGCGGCATTTCCTGAGTCCGGGTCCCTGCTGGGCCCCGGGCCAGGCCAGGGAACTCACAGCCCACCTTGGCAGAGGAGGATGGCCACCAGACAGGGAGGAGCTGGGAACGGGCCCAAGATTTGGGGCTGGAGCGGCAGGGCAGGCCCGGGAGAGCTCCTGAGCACCTGTTGTGCTGAGACCCCCGAATTTGGAGGCGCCCTGCCCCCCTGAACCTCAGTCTCCCGGGGTGAGACGAGACCACACGGACAGGGTCACGGCGCCTGTCAGAGGAGCCACTGCGGGGTCCAGGGCCTCTTCCTCCCCTGCAGAACCCATCCGGGGCTGGGGCTGAGCAGCCATGGCATCCGCAGGGCTGCTGCTGGCCGTCCTGGAGCGGTGCGGGGTCATCCCAGAGGTGGAGACCAGCAGTGGGAACAGGCTGGGGGCCGGCACGCTGGCCGCTGGCTACCAGAACTTTATCATCTGCGTGGAGATGCTGTTCGCCTCCGTGGCCCTGCGCTATGCCTTCCCCTGCCAGGTGTACGCAGAGAAGAAGGAGAACTCGCCAGGTACGCTCTGCCTTCCAGCCAGGGCGCACAGCCCTGCCCTGGGCACCGGGTCTGTGTCCGTGCCACTCTCGAAATGCCAGCTCGCTGGGCAGGGAGATGGCCAAAGGGCATCCAACTCCAGACAGGGACCTGGGCTGTGTGGGGTCCAGGTGGGCCCGGACCCCGATGGTGATGGGGGATGGGTGTCCCCTGCCAGGCATGCCCCCCATTAGGGTGGGGATAGCCTGTGGCCTGCCTGGCTTCTCATCAGTCATTGTGGAGATACCAGGGTGCCCACCCCAGGCCAGTCAAAGGTGTACTCCGCTGCTTGGAGCCCCTCGGAAACTCTAGGGGACGTGGTCCTTGGCAGGGGTCTGGCCAGGAACAGGCCTGGTGCTGGGTGGAGCAAGCTGGGGTGGGGTCCAGGGGTCTGGGGCCACCCTCCGCTGGCCGAGGCCAGACCTGGACATGCAGGAGCCACAGCCCTGGGCATCCTGGGAGGCGGGGCTGAGGGGGCTTGTCCGGTGGGGGCTGGAGCACAGTGGGGAATGGTGGGGCTCATACGCTGCCCTCCCCCAGCACCCCCGGCACCCATGCAGAGCATCTCCAGTGGCCTTAGGGAGACAGTGAGCCCCCAGGACATCGTGCAGGACGCCATCCACAACTTCTCCCCTGCCTACCAGCACTACACGCAGCAGGCCACGCAGGAGGCGCCCAGGCCTGGCACCCACCCCGGCGGCAACTCTGGCGGGGGCAGGAAGAGCCGGAGCCTGGAGAAGCGGATGCTCATCCCCTCGGAGGACCTGTAGGGGGTGCCTGGGCCGCCGGTGCTTTAGGGACCCAGGTTGCTCAGGCCTCTGGGGAAGAACAGGGCCCCCCACCCATCAACCCTGCCAAAGGTGGGGGCCTCTCCTGAGAGCCCTCCTGCGAGGCCCTCAGAGCCCATTTCCCATCCTCCCTCCAGCCCGGGGGTCAGGGCACCTGATGGCCCTGCCAGGCACCCAGGTGGGCCCGCCGCCCAAGGAGAGGGCACCTGAGCCAATCGGAAGAGCCTGGGGACCCCAGGATCACCTGGCCATCAGCCCCAGGGGCCACTGTGGGACGGGGAGTGAGTGTGGCTGCCGGGCCTTGGCTGCATGGGCCCCACGGGAGCTATGAGTGGGCCAGACTCCCTGACTCAGGAGACAGACAGCGCACGGATCCCAGGCTGGGCAGCTGGAGGGAGGGGCGCCAGGGCTCTGGGCAGCCGGGCCCTGATACAGGCAGCAGCTCCGGGTGCCGCAGACTGGTGAGATCCACACAGGCTGGCAGGGGCTGGGCCTCCTCGGAGCCTGCTGTGGCCATCGTGGGCACGTGGAGAAGGGCCCACGTGTCTCCATACGCCAGCCCCAGGGGAGCCCTGGCCAGGTGCCCACCCAGGGGAGCGTGTGCCTGGGATGGGTCGTGGAACCACCGGGTGCCCGTGAGCCTGGCCAGCACCACGGTGCTGTGAAAATTGCTCTTATTTATAGTTAAACACCTTGGATTTTCTTTTTCTTTTTTTTTTTTTTTTGAGACGGAGTCTTGTTCTGTGGCCCAGGCTGGAGTGCAGTGGTGCGATCTCGGCTCATTGCAAGCTCCACCTCTCCGGTTCACACCATTCTCCTGCCTCAGCCTCCCGAGTAGCTGGGACTACAGGCGCCCGCTGCCACGCCCGGCTAATTTTTTGCATTTTCAGTAGAGACGGGGTTTCACCGTGTTAGCCAGGATGGTCTTGATCTCCTGACCTTGTGATCCGCCTGCCTCCCAAAGTGCTGGGATTACAGGCGTGAGCCACCTCGCCTGGCCTAAACACCTTGGATTTTCTACTGCATCTTGGCTTCTATTCCCGCAGGGCCTGAGCCTGAGGAGCAGGAGGCGGTGGGGGTCACAGAGTCTGCATGCGGGAAAGGGGTCCCACCTGACTGGGGTGGGCAGACCCGTGGCCCAGGGCAGTGCAGGGCAGAGCCTGGGCTGTGAGATCACAGCTGCCACTTTTCTCCTGGGAGCCTCTGCTTCCTCCAGAGTGGGCCTTGTGCCAGCCCCACTCACAGCAAGGGGACAAGGCCATGAGAGTAGGGCCCTGAGTACCTGGGGGCACTCCCAGGGGGCACAGAGGGGGCTCCCGCCTGGGCACCTGCCTCCTCCCCTTCTCTTCTTCCTCCACGTGCCAGGTGGGGCCCTGGGTTTGAGGAGCCGAGCTTCAGACATGTGCCCTGCCCTCAGGAAGCTGGAGGCGCCCAAGAGGCCTTGGAAACCCGGGTGCTGAGAACAACAGCTGCCCAGGAACTAAGGGGGCTTCTGGAAGGACATACAGCTGGCCCAGGGCGAGGGGTGTCACTGCAGGGCACCCCCCAGGCCCAGGGCCCCTCAGGGGACAGTGCAGTGACCTGGCCTGCAGGTGTCAGTCAGTTCTGTGTGTCTGGGGCCCACAGCACAGGTTGGGTGGGGGCTAGGGCACGGGCAGCAGAAGTGGGCAAGGCCTGGGGGGCTCAGGCACTGGGCATGGAGAGCAGACAGGAAGGCCCAGTGGGCACCACCTGGGGACCACGGCTCCCACCTGTGCTGCCCCCACCCATGGCCACGGCCACCGGGAACAGCAGGACCTGGAGTCTCCGAGAGACTCAGCAAGGCGGGCACAGACCAGTGGGGTCCAGGCAACAGAGGGCCAGCTCCCAGCCTCTTGCTTCCTGGGCTGGGGACATGGGGATCCAAGGTCAGTGGGTCTGCAGGGCCCGGCTGGGTGGCCTGATAGGCCGAGCTCCTCCCTGCATGGCTGCAAAGACGCCCACCTGCCTTACTGGACCCCCACAGGGAGAGACCCACCAGGTAGCCCCGTCAGCAGGTGGGGGCGTGGTGCTCCCCGGGGACCTGCTGCCGAGGGGCAGTTTCTGGAGGCTGGGGGCACTGGCCAGACACTAGGCTTGCTCTGCCCTTGCCCTGAGGAAGGCCACCCCATTAGAGATCGAGTTGCTGAAATCTGTGTTGGGAGGGTGCGTGGCTGAGGGCTCCCTTTCTGGAGACCCAGACACCACGTGGGCTCCAGGCAGCAGAGGCTGAGGTGTTGGGGACTGAGCTCCTATGTCAGCAGCCCCTCAGGCCTGCGCTTTAGGACAGGGGAGAAGTCAGTTTCCGCTAAATGCCCACTCGGACCAGCCAAGGACTGTGCCAGGAAACTGACAAGCTCAGCGCTCATACCAGCTGGGACGGCGACCGAGCCCAGAGAGATGGAGCAAGTTGCCTGAGGTCACAGAGCAGGGACTCGGACACCAGGAGCCGGCTCCACGGAGGCCCTCTCTCCCCTCTGCCTCCTGAGCCTCACAGACTCACAGACGCCTCTGCCCGCGGGTGAGGCCGCTCTGCTTCTTTCCAACACGACTCCAAGGAAAGCGCTGAGGGCTGAGCCCGCTTTGCATGGACAGAAGGCAGCATGGGGCGGTCCAGGCCGGGGCTCAACCCGCCTCGAGAGGGAGCGTGGGCTCATGAGACGGGGAAGGACGGAGACCAGTGTGGTTCCAGTGTCATCATCGCTGCAGAAAAAGGGGTTTCCCGGTGACAGGCCCCGACAGAGGAGCGGGCCTTGAGGCAGGCAGGAGCTGTGTGTCTTGGCCCAGCGCCCCCGCCAACCTCTCTAACCTCTCCTGCCTCAGTGTCCTCGTCTGGGACATGGTCCAGCTGAAAATCCCCAGCATCCACAAGAAAGGGTGGAAGCCCTGGGGGCCCTGGCCTGGCCCAGGTGCAGGCTGCACGGCTGGGCGGGGCGGCTCTCCTTTCACAGCTTCCCTGTCTGTCCGTGGCCTCCAGGAGCCCTACACGGGGCTGGGGCTCTGTGTCCCCAACTCACACCCATCAGCTCCCCCAGGAGGAGCGGGCTGGGCCCAGAGCCGCAGGGTGGGCCACAGGGGAGGTCTGACTTAGTCGGGGAAAGTGCCATCCCTGCCATTGCTGGTGACCTCAGGCTGCCGTGCCCCCAGCACAGATTCAACTCTCACTGCAGCACGCACCAGCTGCTGCAGTCACCTCCGCGCCCACCTCACAGGAAGCAAGGCTGGGAAGGAGGGAACTGGCCCCAGGCCATACAGATGCTGAGAGGTGGGATTATGATCGTGTGCAGTGGCTCATGCCTGTAATTCCAACACTTGGGGAGGCCAAGGTGAGTGGTATTGCTTGAGCCCAGGAGTCCGAGACCAGCCTGGGCAACGTGGTAAAATACCCTCTCTCCAAAAAACATACAAAAATTAGCTGGGCGTGGTGGTGCGTGCCGGCGGTCCCAGCTGCTCAGGAGGCCGAGATGGGAGGATTGCTTGAGCCTGGGAGGTCGAGGCTGCAGTGAGCTGTGATCACACCCTTGCACTCCAGCCTGGGTGACAGAGCAAGATCCTGTCTCAAAAAAATCCAGCTGGGATTTCACCCTGCGTGGTCCAGCACTGAACGGCGTTCACACTTCGCTCAGCTCAGCCCCAAAAATGGGGCCGGGTGGGCCGGGGCTGCTCTCCCAGAAGGCCAGGCGGAGCGGGGACGGCATGTGGGCAGGCCCTTGGCTTTTCGGAGGAGTCCACAGGCTTCCAGCCACTGTGCAGGGGCGCTTTGCTCTCTGCTCCCAGGCAGATCCTGTCTTGCTCACGGCTTCCTGCAGGCTCCTCTTGAGAGTCCAGCAAAGCTGGGTGAGGGATCTCCCGGGGAAGGGGGACACTGACAGCCATGGTGCTCTCTGCTCCTTCCACTGGGAGAGGCTGCGTGGACAGGGGGCTGTGGGTGGGGCAGATGGCGACACTCAGGACTGCGGCCTGACCCTCGGAGACTGAGCCCGGGACGTGGCCACTGGACCAGCACCTCCCCCGCAGCTGTCCCAGCATCACGGTCACGGGCCGGCAGTCTACGAAAGCCACTTACACATGGTGCCCGGATCCTGACCCTGGTGAGGGACAGGCGGGGTCCCCTGGGATATGGGGGGATGTGTGTGGTTCTTGGCCCAAAAAAGCCCCAGCCGAAAGCACCAACTGCACAACGAAAGGGTCTGAAACCAGAAAATTCTTTATTGCAAAGGTACAAAAGCGGTCACAGCAGCAGGCCGCACGGCAATAAATTAGGTGGTGGCGCAGGGACGGGGCAGGGCGGCGGCGGCCAGACACAGGCCCACACGTGATCTGTTCTCAATAATTTATATCATGATAAAAAGCAGCACAAAAATAAATATTGAAATGGAACTGCCAAGTAGCACAGAGGCCAGGGTGAGGCGGTGTGGGGGCGTGGGGGTCAGGGGTCCCCACGCCCTGGAAACGCAAAGACCTGGATCTCTTTGGGAAGCCGGAGGCACAGAGACAGAAAACAAACCCACGCGGCAAAGAGGCCTTCGTCTTTTTCTTAAATAAAAAAATCCATATATTAAATCATGACAATGAAATTTCAACGATCCGAAAGGAAAAGCAGAACACGCCGTGCTTCCCCGGTCCGGCTCTGGGCGGTGACAGCGGCTCCATCACCCTGGGGGCCGGGGAGTCCCCTCTCCAGCAAAGCACCACAAGGCGAGGGCAGGTGGTTGCCCACGGCCCACAGGACGTGGACACCAAGAACCCCAAGATGGGACAGAACTGGCCACCCGCTGCGGCCTGTCCTGTGGGGGCCGAGCGGCCTGGTGCAGTCCGTGGTGAGGGGGACGGTGGGCAGCCCGGGCCTCCAGTTTGCTCCCAACTCCCACCTGTGCCCGTGCCCCCAAGCTCTGCTCTGATAGATTTACAGTATCAAACTGGAAAAGAAAGATTGTTACGAAAAATCTGTAGATAAACTGTGAATATAATTTTATATCTCTATATAGTTTCTGTTTCTCTCTTTAAATATCCCCCTGGTCCTTATGACATCCAATATGGATTACCTACCATGGCCACGGGGAAAACGGCTGTTTGGGAACACGCAGGCCCTTGCTCCACAGGGACCCAGTGGTCCTGGCGGGCCTGCAGCTTCCCACTCACTTCTAACAGTAGACACAGAACCAAGTCGCCGCCCTGGGGCTGTCTGTCCTCCGCCCTCCCAGAGTGGCTGGCACCGGCCTGGGCTCTGCAGCCGGTGGGGGTGTTACTGGGTGAGCAGGGGCAGCCGAGAGGAAGCACCACCTTGCATGTCCTAGGTGGCGGCCCCCGGCCAGCGGCTCACATTCCGCCAGCTCCCCCAGGCAGGGGCTCTGCGACCCCTGCTGCAGATACCCCAGTCACAGCAGGGACCCTCAAGGTGGCACTCCAGGAAAAGGAAGCCCAAGGTGGAGTGCCAAGCCCACCAGTGCCTCGGTGCTTGGGGAAGGAGCAGGCGAAGGCTCCCGGCGAGGACCGAGTGCCAAGGCCATACCTGCAGCCTGTGGCTGTGCTCCTGGGGGTGTACACGTGGGAGCCACCTCCACGAGGCTCTCCTGGCCTGGTGCCTGCCGCCTCCCTGCCCACCACACCCTCCAGAGTGCCAGCCTCACTCCTGAGCTCTTGTATAAGCTAGCCGCATCCTGGTCCTGCCCCTCAAGCCTTTCCACCAGCTCTCACACACGACTCCCGCCTCCTCCCTCCACCCAACGCAACGTCCTCTCCCTCCCACCTCCACGTCCACATCTACCAACGTCCCCCAGGCTGCACCCCTTCTCCCTAGACTGCAGTGGCCCTTCCCCTCTAGGCCCCCAAAAGACCTCCTCATTCCCCCTGCACTGACCACAGCTAGCGAGAAGCAGCTCCAGGACACAGAGCCTGAATCCTGCTCACCATCAAGTGATGGGATGCTCCTGTCCGTGTCCGCTGAGGTCCAGGATGGCCTGCGGGGTCGGTGTCTCGGGGGCCGGCTCCCGTGGGTGGGGCTTCTGTGCTGTGCTGCACGACCTCCTCGGGTCACCAGAGCACAGGGGAGACCTCATGACATATGAGCCACTCTCTCAGCCACGCATGCCCACAGGCCCTCCCCCGGTGAACACCTGCCCCTCAGCCCTGGTGCTGCGATGGCAGGCGGGCCTGCACACACACGCGTGCACACACACAGACACCACCCCACGCAAGCGGCCTCCCACACCGTGCCCACTTGCACAAGCCCCTGCTAAGGCAGACGCGGGTGACGGCAACTGCAACAGGACAGCTGGAAGGACGGAGCTGCCGATGCACCATCCATGCTCCTCCCCGGGGTCTGCGGAGTTGGTCAGGGCAGCGAGGGGCTCTCGCACCAGCTGGGAGGCCACAGCAGGACAGGCGTCAAAGGCTGCTCCCAGCTGGAGTGGAAAACAAGCTCCACGCTGACCTGACCACAGGGGCCTGACTCCTGGGGCCGTGTCTTCTGGCAGCCCCCGCAGGGGATGGCGGAACTTCCTGAGGGCCTTTCTGTTATACGTCCCGACTCCCACGGGTGCAAGATGCCAATTCCCACACACAGACGCATCCTGTGGGGAGCAGGGGGCGGGCGTGAGTGTGTGTGTGGACCGGCGTGCAGCTCTGGGCCCACGGGAGCCCACTCTTCACCCTGCACCACAGTCTCATCCCGGTGTGAGTTGCCTGCGCCCGAGGGGCCTGCGCTTGGACTCGGATGTCGAGAGTCTGCGTCCCAGTGATGGGTATGAGGGGCGCGCCCCCGCCCGTTTGCCCGCCGCTCCCCGCCCCCAGCCGGCACTAGGATGCGGCCGAGAAGGGCACGGAGGTGGAGAGCTCAGCGGACTTGACGATGGTGATGACGCTGGTGGTGGCCACCTTGGAGGGCGCCACGGGTCCCCGGGCCACGGTGCGCGCGAAGGTCTGCAGCGCCTCGTACTTGGAGCGCAGGGCGTCCAGCTCCAGCCGCATGCTGCTGTTCTCGCGCGCCAGCTTCTCCACCTCCTGCTGCAGCTCCACGCGCTGCCGCTCCAGCTCCTCCTTCTGCGTCACCCGCTTGATGCGGCAGCTGGCCGCGTAGCCGCGGTTCTTGAGCGTGCGCCGACGCTGCTTCAGGCGGGTGACCTCCTCCTTGGTGAGACCCCGCAGGTGCTGGTTCAGCTCCCGCACCGACATGGACACCAGCTCATCATCGCTGAGCACCGGAGCGTTCTCGCCCACCTCCTTCTTGACCTGGGGGGGCCACAGCACGGGGTCAGCAGCGGGAGAACATGGGGTGTCTGCCTGGGACAGGCACGGGGGTGGACAGGGACCCAGCGGTGCCCCTGCATGCCCGTGCTCTCTCAGGGCTGACCTTTGCCGTCCGCACCAGGGACCACAGGACACCAGCAGGACACCATGCACGCAGGCAGCCCACGTGACGGCTGTGGCCCCACAGGACCCTTTCTGAACAGGAGAAGCCAGCAGTGACATCGGTCACTCCTGGTTATCGACAGCCTCAGAGCCCACGAGGACCTGGAGCACATGGGTCCTGCTGCTGGGACTGAGCCGGCCCACAGGCATGCCCCACGGCAGAGGCGGCAAGCACCAGGCACAGGTGGGCCCAGGCCCTAGGAGCTGGAGCATCCCATTCACCAGAGGCCACTCTGCCCATGCCTGGAGTCAGGGGATGAGCTCATGCAGTAGCGCCCGGCGGACACACAGCCCAGGCAGACAGACCCTGCCACACCCTGAGCCTGGGAGTCATCTCCTGGAACCACAGTCCCCGATCCTGGCCCCATCTCTCCTGTGAACATGCCCCGGCCACAGCAGCCCCCTCCTCCTGCCAACAGGGAGGCCTCCATCACAGGCTCAGGGCGGCCCTGGGAAAGCAGGGCTATTGGGCTGGGGGCGCCTTTCCCACACCTGTGCTTGAGACGGGGCCTGCCTGGAGCCAGCCTTACCTTTAATGTCTTGTTCGGTTTGGGATTAGTCGTCATAACCTGGGCACAGTCACCAGGACAGAGCTCCCTGGAACTCGTAGCTGGAAAACACGGGCAAGCAGAGAAGCCGGCGCAGGTCAGGGCCAGCAGTGCCGGAAGGGACGGCCACCTCCCATGCAGGGACGTTCCTCAGCCTGGGGTGGATGGTCACAGCACCCTGAAAACAAGATGGGGCACTGTCCCGGCCCAGCCCGTCCTGGGGGGCTTCCCAAGGGGTGGGGCATCCTGGCCCAGCCTCTGTCTCTGCCCGAGGGTCCAAGGGGAGGTCTGGCTGCACTTCACACTCTAGCACAGTCCACAGAGCAGCTGGGACCCCCACCCCAGGGCCTGGCAGCCAGGGGCAGCCCCCGCTGCCCTGAAGACCTGGGCTGCAGCTGCCGGCGCTCTAGGGTGACCAGCAGGCACCAGCAGCGCCTGCTTCCTGTTCTGACTCTCCCTGAGGTCAGAGAAGACGTCTGCACCTGCACAGCACAAGGTGCTCCATCCCAAGGACCAAACCGAGTGGTGGCGAAACCGCCCTCCCACAAGGCAGCTGTGTTGGCCCCGAGGAGCGTGGGGCCCCGCTGGACAGCGACCCTACCCTTGCAAAGGCTCCGGTGCTCCGGACCCAGCCTGGATCCCTGAGAAGGGGCTTCTGGGGAGCCCCTGCCATCACCAGCTTCCCCCACGGTGGGCCTGGGTGGAGCCCCAGCTGCCCTCGCACCCCGCCCTCCCCACAGGCCACGGGACACCTACCACAGCCCTGGCCGCTGCAGCTGTGACATCACCACCTCCAACTAAGCTGCCCCCGAGCGAGGACCCTGCAGCCCAAGGGGGTGTGGGGTTCCTGAGGGGCGGCAGGTCCGGGGGCCGCAGTCAGAGACCAGGGAGGTGGGGGAGCCGCCGCCCTGCCGAGCGTTCGACCGTCTGGCGGGAGTCGTCCCCGCCGCCGCCCCCGCCGTCCTCACGTCTGCATTGTGTCACACATTCTAATCATTCATGAAAAACCCAGCCAAAGCATCCCCGGCATGAGCCCTCCGATAGTTGCCATGGCGACCTTGGGACCGAGCCAGCCCCCACGGTCGTCATGGAAACCGAGAAGCCCAAACCGATCCTGACTTCAGGTCAGTCTGCGCAGACATCACGAGACCGGCAGGCAGTCAACAAACCCATTTGTACCCGGCGGCCGGGACCGGCGGGCGGAAGGCGCCGGGAAGCTCGCGGGACCGGTCCACAGCACCCACTCCCATACCCCAAATACCAGACACGGGTTCCCTGCAGGAACGTCAGAGCAGCACACGGCGGTGGGGGTGTCCTTGGTCAGCACCTCCACTGGACATGGGCACCACGGGGCGGGTGACCCCATCCCGCCCTCCCTGCCGGCCCAGGACCCTCCCCACACCCTGGGCCAGGGAGCCCTCGGCCCAAATCCCTCCACCCTCCAGCCCTGCCTCCGAGGGGGGTCCCCCCACAGCCCACCCACCCCCACAACCAGAGGGCTGCACAGGTGAGACAGGGTCCTGTGCCAGGCTGCCGGGTCCGCTGCCCCTGCCAAGACCGGCTGCTCTCAGGGCACTAACGTAGACAGCACAGGTTGGCACCAGCCGGTCCCGGGGAAGGCTAGGTGAGTTCCAGGCTCCTCTGCACCCTACCCTGGGGCGAGGGTGACAGTGGAGAGGCCGGGGCCCAGCTGCCTCTGCCACCGTGGGGACCTGCAAATGCCGGCGGCTGGAAGCACCATGAGAAACTTTTCCATGTCAGAGGGAGGGGCCGCGGGCACCGCTTCCAGCTCCACCGTGAGCACGTCAGTGCACAGGCCAGCCACGACATAGCTATGCGGTGAGTCACCAGATGTTTACAGAGCCGCGCGCGCATTCCCACACACCCGGGCCTCCCACCCAGCAAGGACCCGCTCCCCGGCCCCCAGGCCCACTGCCCACCATGGCAGCACAGCTGGGCGGAAAAGGAAGGTCCCGGGGACAGGGCCGTCTGGCCAGAGCCACACTGACGTGCGGGGTGCCGGGGGCAGAGTTCAGTG
>NW_012117710.1:1787526-1791783 GCF_000951035.1 Colobus angolensis palliatus | reverse complement strand
ATCTCCTGATCTCGTGATCCGCCCGTCTCGGCCTCCCAAAGTGCTGGGATTACAGGCTTGAGCTACCGCGCCTGGCCTTTTAAACTTTTTTGTAGAGACGGGGGTCTCACCCTGTTGCCCAGGCTGGTCTCGAGCTCCTGGACTCAAGGGATCCTCCTGCCTCAGTCTCCCAAAGTGCTGGGATTACAGGCATGAGCCACCATGCCCACCCATTTTTAACTTTTGAAGTCCCAGCCAATACTCACTGGTCACCCATGGGTCTGGCCCTGCTCAGTGGGGGGTTGGCAACCCTGGCATCTCTTGCTGTGCTGGCACAAGCTGAGAAGGACCTGCTTTGGGGTCCAGGAGGGAACAGTTTCTCTATAAAGTTGGGACTGGGCACAGTGGCTCTTGCCTGTAATCTCAACACCTTCGGAGGCCAAATGCTTGAGCCCAGTAGCTTTAGACCAGCCTGGACAACATAGCAAGACCCCATCTCTAAAAAAAAAAAAAAAAACCATAATTTTTAAATAGCCAGGTGTGATGACACCCGCCTATGGTCCCCACTACTCGGGAGGCTGAGGTGGGAGGATTGCTTGAGCCACGAAGTCGAGATTGCAGTGAGCTGTGATCACACCACTGCACTCCACAGCCTGAGTGACAGAGCAAGACCCTGTCTCTTAAAAAAAAAAAGAGACAGAGAGAGAGAGTGCAAAAGTGAGTTGTACAGCTGATGGCTGGATGACCCCTCTGAACAGTCCCAGCTGTGGAAGCCCGTGGAGAAACGGGGATTTCAGCTTCAGGGCTCTGATTCTTCCCAGATGAGAGGACACATCAGGGCCGCTGCTCGCTCTCCGAGGCCAGCATGGGGGCCCTGGATGGGTCACTTGTTCTTTCCCAAGAGGTGAATGACAACGCAGACTCCACGCCCCACCCCCTCGGCCACCCAGCCAGTCTGACTGAGACGGAGTGGCCTTTCCACTTCTATTCTCCACGGGTCTCTGAGGATGTGGGATGCGGGAGAGGCAGGAGGGGTGGGGGGAAGACCAGGAACAGAGGACGGGAGTTCTGTGCGAGACTCGGGTTTAGAGATCCAGCAGCACAGCAGCAAGCGCCCTCCCGCCCTCCCTCACCAGTGACTCCCACGACAGGTGCAATCCACAAAACCAGAGGCCGCCCAGGGTGTACCTGCCTCTCCCAGGAGCCTTTCTGCCAGAGACCCCAAGCCAGGCACACTCCACAGTGGGCCACAAGGGTAGGTGGGGCCACTGTGGCACTGGTACCCAGTGGGCACCTGTCAAACAGGTGTCAACCGACTAATTGCAGCCCGGCTGGTCCCATAGACCAGCCAGACACCCTTCCTACTGAGGATGAGGGCCCCCACTGTCCGGCTGTCCCGGACACAGGAAATGCGGGAGGCACCCCACTTGGCACCCCCCAGCCCAGCCCGTACCAGCCGGCAGCCTGGCCCTGGCTGGCTGCCCTCCAGCAAGCCACGACTGTCAGCCTGGCTTGGAGGACGTCTTGTCACCTTGCATTTGCAG
This sequence comes from Colobus angolensis palliatus, assembly GCF_000951035.1. Taxonomy (NCBI): domain Eukaryota; kingdom Metazoa; phylum Chordata; class Mammalia; order Primates; family Cercopithecidae; genus Colobus; species Colobus angolensis. The sequence continues at coordinate 1,790,260 of NW_012117710.1, read as the reverse complement.
CCTGAGGAAGCTGTGTCATTCTGCTACATCCAGAGGTGACTCAGGCAGCTGCAGCAGCAGAGAGCAAACTGCAGAACACACCACACCCCCTCCAGTCCCTGCCCTGGCTCCCACCACGCCATCCTCCTGTCCTTGGCTTCCAGCTCCCCGTCAGCATCCTGTTCTCCCCGGCCACCCTGGGGCTTTAATCAGCTCCCAGCCTCCAAGTCCAACCAGGGGCATTCCGGGGGGCCCAGACGCCCCCCAGCCCCCAACCGCATCACTCATCGGAGTTGCCCCCACCTCTCTCTCTTTTCCTCGTCCACGCTCCAACCGGGCTTGATCCCAGCCCTCAAGTATCTCCCGCCCGAACCCACAGCACCTGCCCAGGCTCTGGCCTCCAGCTTCTCCTGTGTGGACCACAGCTTTGCCAAATGGGATGCCCTCACTCTGATCCTGGTGCCCTCCATGCAGCCCCACAGGCAGTCAAAAGTCTTGGGGTTCCTCCTAAACCCCGACCCCCTCACCCCAACGCCGTTTCAGGTTTCTGATCACCCCTATCTGCAGAGAGCAGGTGGCCCCCTGTCCCCCTCAAGCCCTGCTTCTTCCAGAAACAGTCCCCACTGCCCTCCTCCTCGTGTAGGCAAGCACCCTCTACCAAGGCCTGGTTCTAGATCCTTCTGGGGACAGGGGACCTCCCCGTGGTGTGGTGAGCTCCTTGCAAGCAGGGAGCATGTCTTCCCTACACCCCACACAAGCCCCCCGCTGTACGCGATGAACCAGCCCCGCACAGGAGGGCAGGGAGAGGGCAGTCTCCACCCCAATACCTTCCCCAGGACGCCCGACGCGCAGTGTGGAGAAGCAGGCAGGTTCTACACCAGACCCCACCAGCCCTCGGGACAGGCCAGCAGACGTCACGGCCTGGGTTTCCTCATCTACAGCGGCCGGTCAGGGCGGGGCGTGTGACCGCTCAGGTTCATTTGTACCTGCTCTAAAACTCTATGATTTTAAGACGACACTCCCCAGTTTCCTGAAACTGTAGGAAAGCGGAAACATGACGAGTCTGTGACTTATAAAAAGCAAAAATAAATAGCGGGGAAAGGCATCTTCCATTCGCGGAGAGCAGGGAGGGTGGGGACGGAGCGGTGAGTCACTGTTTACTGTTGAGAGGCAGCCACACGGAGCCTTCTCCCAGCTGGCTAGATTTCCATTTCCCGTGTGGACTGGACCCGAAACCCAGAAAGTCCACTCCAGAAACCTTTAGACTCAGAAACAGCTGGGACAGGAACAGGCACAACTTCTTCTCGGTCTGGGTGGCAAACAGCTTTGCCAGAGACTGTAAACAAACGCAGCCATCGCCGAGCCCCGTGGGTGAAAGCGCACGCCTTGTAGACAGCGGAGTGGCCCGGAAGACGGTCTCACTTAACAGCGGCCTCCCGGGTGCACACAAAGGCTGGCGCCCCGACAGCCCCAACCCTTGGTAAACGCTGGCTGGCTCCCGGGTTTACCAGCACCTGGGGAATCAACGCTGCAGGGAACCAGCCCCTCAAAGCCCTGGCTCAGTTCAAGGATAAAAAGCAGGAGAAGCCTGGTTTGTTTTTCTGCTTTAGTAAATGTCTTATTTTGGAATAATGAGAGGTCTAGTTTTAAAAAGCAGACTCCCTCTCCCAAGGTCAAACTCAGACATTCCTACTGGGTTACCTAAGAAGGGGAGATGTTCTCATAAATGGCACTGGATGCCCAAATAGGGTATAGGTGTGTCCCAGACACCTGCACAGCCCACCTATGTTCTCCAGACCCTGCCTACAGCTCTTTCAATACTCCACGTCCCTGAAGACACTGGGCTTGGAGAAGATGCACAGGGCACCCCACTCCGTGTTGGAGACCCCCTGACAACAACACACTGTGACAGTGAAACCTCAGTGCCAGTAGAGACCTGGCAGCCCACCCTGGAGAATCAGAGGGGTGGGAAGGGCAGTGCTGGAGCCGAACCACACAGATATCCCCTAGCCCACGGTGTCCGGCGGTGGGGGCGCGTTTTGAGTCCCAGGATCTTCCCAAGGCCAGGCACCTGGCCAGAGAGTGGCTGGCTGCCTGTGGGTCACCTGGTGAATGAATGGTGAGTGGATCTGGTTTTTGCCTCAGCTACAAGAGCCGCTTAAGAAGCAAGAAACAGCATGCTCAGGGACGCGGGACTCGGGGAGAGGGACACGGGAGGCCCCGCGAACATGGACACACACGGGTGAGGGTGAGAATGCAGCACAGGGCCACTGCTGTGCCCCAGGGGGACCCAGGTCAAGGGCCAAGGTCAGGCGGGGTCCTGGCTTTCTGGGTTTCTCCGCCGCGCCTCATCCCACCCCCCCAGGATCTTGAGGCTGTGCACAGACACATAGACACACACACACACACACACACACACACAGTCACGGGCACATAACCCAGTTTCCTGAACTTGACAGAGGCACAGAAGAACCCACGCAGTGGGAGCGGGAAGAGGCCTGAGCCCCTGCCCCACATGTGAGCAAAGGGACACGCGCCTTGGGGCCCCGTCACCTGCTCCCCTTCTGCCTCCCCACAGCCTTCCTTCCAGCAACCCTGGCAGGTGGGCGGCTGAGAGCAACACCAGTCCCAGGATCCTGCCTTTGGGGAGACCCGGTTACCCCCACCCCATCCACGGGCACGCGTGGGCCCCACCATTGGGCCGCAGCGCCGCCCGTCACCGGGAGGAAGCGAGGGGGGCAGGCCGGGGCTGCAC
>NW_012117710.1:1784972-1786751 GCF_000951035.1 Colobus angolensis palliatus | reverse complement strand
CCCTCCCCCGCGGGCACGCCCTCCTCTCCCGCCCGGGGGTCCGCTGGCCCCGTCCGCACCTGCAATCCCCGCGCTTTGGGAGGCCCAGCGGGAGGATCTCTGTGGGCCAGGAGTTCAAGACCAGTCTGGGCAACGTAGCGAAACCTCCCTTCCCCCATTCCCCGTCTCTACAAACATAAAAAACATTAAGGCCGGCTGGGCACAGTGGCTCATGCCTGTAATCCCAGCACGTTGGGAGGTCAAAGCAGGAGGATCACTTGAGCCCAGGAGTTCCAGACCAGCCTGAACAACATAGTGAGACCCCCATCTCTACAAAAAATTACAAAAAGTAGTCGGTCGTGGTGGTATGTGCCTGTAGTCTCAGTTACTCAGGAGGCTGAGGCAGGAGGATGGCTTGAACCTGGAAGGTGGAGGCTGCAGTGAGCCATGATTTCATCACTGCACTCTAGCCTGGGTGACAAGGTGAAACCCTGTCTCGAAAAACAAAACAAAAAAAGCAAACCAGCAATGTAAAAATGGGGATAAGCGGCTACTGATCACAGCCTCTGTGGGTGGGGCCAGCCCCCTTCTAAAGCCCCAGCTGGTGGTTGCCAGGGGGCCACAGCAGGCCCAGGATGGGGTTAGGGCACCACTGGCCCAAGGAGTCCTGTGAGGGATCCTCAGGTGGGAGCCGGTCCCTGAGGGAGCTGCCTCTGCTTCCTGTCGCAGGTGGAGGACAGGCTGGAGTGGAGACCCGTCCAGAGTCCCCCGGAGGGGACGGCGAGCCCCTTATCACGCTTCTGGACCCCCAAGTCCCGCCCTCCTCTGAGCGCTGCAGGAAAAGGAGTCTCAGGCCTGGTCAACCAGGGCACCCATGGCATCTGCCCAGGGTCCTGGGAAGCCTGTTTTCTCGGCTCAGGTGTTTTCTCGGCTCAAGTGGCACTCAGGAGCAAGGACAGGGAGGTCTGTGCATCTTCTGGGTGTCATCCTTACCACCGCGTGCCTGGGGATTTAGGCAGCCGCCCAGTGGCCTCTTGCTGTGGAGCGAGGGGGCAGCTTCCCGGACCATCTCTCACCCCCACTTCTGGGTCCCGCACTGACCACCTGGGAGGCCCCTCCTTGCTGAGGCCCACGTGGCCGTCTGGGGTGGCCAGACACAGTGATGCCTGCAACCTGGCTGCAGAAACAGGTGCCAAGAAATAGCAGAAGTAGTAACAATGTCCCACGTCCCCAGGATGTTTGCAGCAAGACTCCCCCCGGGGATGGGAAAGGTGCTTCCCTTGTCCCGGCCCACACTCTGCACTTGGGGTTCTGGGATGCGCTGGGAGCCTCCAGAGAAGCTGTGGGCGTCTCCACGGGACGCTTTACGTTACTCATGGTGTCGCTGCTCTAACCCAACTGCATTCTTTCCATAGTAGGTTTTTGTTACTAATCGCACACTTTTATCTTTTTAATTTTTTAACTTGTATTTATGTATTTTTTTATTTTGATACAGAGTCTCGCTCTGTTGCCCAGGCTGGAGTGCAGTGGCACGATCTCAGCTCACTGCAAGCTCCGCCTCCCGGGTTCACGCCATTCTTCTACTTCAGCCTCCCCAGTAGCTGGGACTACAGGTGCCCACCGCCACGCCCGGCTAATTTTTTGTATTTTTTTAAATAGAGACGGGGTTTCACCGTGTTAGCCAGGATGGTCTCGATCTCCTGACCTTGTGATCTGCCCGCCTCGGCCTCCCAAAGTGCTGGGATTACAGGCGTGAGCCACTGCGTCCGGCCGTATTTATTTTTGAGACGGAGTCTCACT
>NW_012117710.1:1782969-1784177 GCF_000951035.1 Colobus angolensis palliatus | reverse complement strand
CCCAAAGTGCTGGGATTACAGGCGTGAGCCACCACACTGGCTAATTTTTGTATTTTTAGTAGAGACGGTTTCACCATTTTGGCCAGGCTGGTCTCGAACCCCTGACCTCAGGTGATCCGCCCACCTCGGCTTCCCAAAGTGCTGGGATTACAGGTGTGAACCACCACGCCCGGCCTAATTTTTAAAATTTTGAATTATTTATTTGTTTGTTTTATGAGATAGCATCTCACTCTGTCACCTAGACTGGAGTTCACTGGTGCAATCACAGTTCAACTGCAGCCTCCACCTCCCAGGCTCAAGTGATCCTCCCACCTCAGCCTCCTGAGTAGCTGGGACCAAGGGCTGGTGCTACCACACCCAGCTAATTTCCCTTGTTTTTTTGTAGAGAGAGAGTATTGCCCTGTTGCCTAGACTGGTCTTGAACTCCTGGGCTCAAGTGATCCTCCTACCTCATCCTCTCAAAGTGTTGGGATTACACGCATGAGCCACTGTGCCCAGCCCAAAGTTTACTTTTTATTGTGGTAAAGTATACAACATGTAGAATTTACCATTTTAACCATTTTTTTTCTAACTTAAAAAAATATTTTTTCAGAGATAGGGTCTTGCTGTGTTGATCAGGCTGGTCTTAAACTCCTGGCCTCAAGCAATCCTCCTGCCTCAGCCTCCCAAAGTGCTAGGATCACAGGTGTGATTCGGTGATTAGGCTGGGCATGGTGGCCACCACACGAGGCCAATTTAACCATTTTAAGTGTACAGTTCGGTGGCGTTAAGTACATTCACGTTGTTGTACAAACATGGCCACCGTCCATCTCCAGAAACTGTTCATCATTTAGTAGTTCCTTTTGTAAAAAATGTTAAGTTCTGGCCGGGCAAGGTGGCTCATGCCTGTAATCCCAGCACTTTGGGAGGCTGAGGTGGATGGATCACCTGAGGTCGGGAGTTCAAGACCAGCCTGATCAACATGGAGAAACCCTGTCTCTACTAAAAATACAAAATTAGCCGGGCATGGTGGCGCAGGCCTGTAATCCCAGCCCTTTGGGAGGCCAAGGTGGGTGGATCACCTGAGGTCAGGAGTTCGACACCAGCCTGACCACCATGGAGAAACCCCGTCTCCACTAAAAATACAAAATTAGCCGGGTGTGGTGATGCATGCCTGTAGTCCCAGCTACTCGGGAGGCTGAGGCAGGAGAATCGCTTGAACCCAGGAG
>NW_012117710.1:1777607-1782709 GCF_000951035.1 Colobus angolensis palliatus | reverse complement strand
TGTAGTCCCAGCTACTCGGGAGGCTGAGGCAGGAGAATCGCTTGAACCCAGGAGGCGGAGGTTGCAGTGAGCTGAGATCACACCATTGCACTCCAGCCTGGGAAACAAGAGGGAAACTCCGTCTCAGAAAAAAAACACAAAACAAAACAAAAAAAGTGTGTGTGTGTGTGTGTGTGTGTGTGTTTTGAAACAGGATCTCATTCTGCCACCCAAGCTGGCGTGCAGTGGCATGATCCTGGCTCACTGTAGCCCGGACCTCCTGGGCTCAAGCGATCCTCCTGCCTCAGCCTCCCAAGTAGCTGGGACTACAGGCATGCACCATCGTGCATGTTTTGTTTTGTTTTGTTTTGTTTTGAGATAGAGTCTTGCTCTGTCGCCCAGGCTGGAGTGCAGTGGCGTGATCTCGGCTCACGGCAAGCTCCGCCTCCCGGGTTCACGCCATTCTCCTGCCTCAACCTCCCGAATAGCTGGAACTACAGGCGCCCACCACCACGCCTGGCTAAATTTTTGGATTTTTAGTAGAGACGGGATTTCACCATGGTCTTGATCTCCTGACCTCATGATCCGCCCTCCTCAGCCTCCCAAAGAGCTGGGATTAGAGGTGTGAGCCACTGTGCCTGGCCTTGAAGAAAACGTGTGTAACTTTCTTTATAACTTTAGAGTGGGAAAAGGTTTCTCTAATCATGATTAAACATCTAAATACCATAAAGCAGATTCGAGGCAAAAATCCTCGCAAGTCAAGTCACAACACGAAGCGCACACTAGGAAAAATACCTGTGGCTCAGATCTACCAGGCGAAGGGATCCTAAACGTGTGTGCAAGAGCACAACCAAAAACAGAAGGCAAAGGACGTGAACAGATCATCCGCAGAAAAAGAAATCCACAGAACAAACACGTGGAAAGGTGTTCGTCATCGGAGAAATGCGCAATCAGAGAAAGACATTGCAGTTCTGCTTCTCATCCAGGGGAATCTCCAAATCAGACCTCATGCCCCAATGGCACGGCTCAGGGAGAGCCCCCCGACACACTGCTGGCGGACGGGCCAGGCAGCGGAGCCCCAGGGCAGGGGTCTGGCCACTCTGTCCATGAGATCATGGCCCCGATTTGTGCTAGAACCCAGAAATCCCACTACTTCTTTCTCCTTCTTCTCCTTCTCCTCCTCCTCCTTCTCCTCCTCCTCCTTCCTCTTCACTTCTTCCTCTTCTTCCTCCTCTTCCTCCTTTTTATTCTTTCTCCTCCTCCTCCCCTCCTCCTCCTTCTTCTTCCTCCTCTTTTTCCTCTTCCTCCTATTTTTCTTCTTTCTCCTCCCCCTTCTTCTTCTTCTCCTCCTCTCCTCCCCTCTCCTCCTCCCCTCCCCTCTCCTCCTCCTCCTGTCACTCTTCCTCTCCCTCCTTCTCCTCCTCCTCCTTCTTCTCCTCCTCCTTCCTCTTCATCTTGTTCCTCCTCTTCCTCCTTTTTCCTCTTTCTCTCCTCCTCCTTCCCCTCCTCCTCCTCCTTCTTCCTCCTCTTTTTCCTCTTCCTCTTTTTCTTCTTTCTCCTCCCCCTTCTTCTTCTTCTCCTCCTCCTCCCCCCTCCTCCTCCCACTCTTCCTCCCCCTCCTTCTCTTCTTCCTCCTCCTCCTTCTTCTTTTTTCTTTTGAGACAAAGTCTCTCTCTTCTGCTCAGGCTGGAGTACAGTAGTGCAATCCTAGCTCACTGCAGTCTTGAACTTCCAGGCTCAAGTGATCCTCTCGCCTCAGCCTCCTGAGTAGCTGGGGCCACCCATGTGTGCCACCACATCCAGCTAATTTTTATATTTTTTTGTAGAGACAGGGTCTCCCTATGTTGCCCAGGCTGGTCTTGAACTCCTGGGCTCAAACAATCTTCCTGCCTTGGCCTCCCAAAGTGCTGGGATTACAGGTATGAGCTACAGCACTCAGCCTCAGAAATCCCATTTCTAAAACTTGTACCATCGATCTGCTTGTTCATATGTGAAAGGGACAGGTGCAAGGATCACTGCAGTAACATCGACGGTCATTGTGATCGACTGAAAACGGCCAAGTTGCCATTGTTGAGGGACTAGCTAAGTCACTTAGCTCAGCCACATAGTGGAATACTATGCAGCTGTGAAAAAGAAAACAGAAGACCTCTGCATGCTGATTTGGAAGGTTTTCCGGGGTACATTGTTAATGAAAAAGCAAGGTGCAGAACTGGTATATAATATGCTACCTTGAGGGTAAGAAAGGGCAGGAGAGAAAAATGTAGATTCGTGTTTGCACCAGTACAAGGAAGACTGCAAAGATAAAGAAGAAGCTAACAGAGGCCAGGCACGGTGGCTCACACCTGTAATCCCAGCACTTTGAGAGGCCAAGGCAGGAGGATTGCTCAGGGCTAGGAGTTCAAGACCAAACTAGGCAACGTGGCAAGACCTCATATCTACAAAAAATTTTAAAATTAGCCAGACATAGTGGCATGTGCTTGTAGTCCTAGCTGCTTGGGAGGCTGAGGTGTGAGGATGGCTTGAGCCCAGGAGTTCAAGACCAGCCTGGGCAACAGAGCAAGACCCTGTCTCTACAAAATATGAAATAGCTAGGCTCATGCCTGTAATTCCAGCACTTTGGAAGGCTGAGGCAGGCAGATCACTTGAGCTCAGGTGTTCGAGACCAGCCTGGCCAACATGGTGAAACCCTGTCTCTACTAAAAATATAAAAAACTAGCCAGGCATCGTGGAGGGCACCTGTAATCCCAGCTAATCAGGAGACTGAGGCAGGAGAGTTGCTTGAACCCAGGAGGCGGAGGTTGCAGTGAGCCGAAATTGTACCACTGCACTCCAGCCTGGGCGATAGAGTAAGACTCAGTCTCAAAAAAAATAATTAACAGGGCGCTATGGTGTGCACCTGTAGTCCCAGCTACTCAAGAGGCTGAGGTGGGAGGATCACTTGAATCCAGCACTTTGAGGCTGCAGTGAGCTAAAATTGTGCCATTACACTCCAGCCTGGGCTACAGAGCGAGACCCTATCTCTAAAAAATAAAAAGAAAAGAAGCCAGTAGAAACAGGTGCCTTTGGTGGGGTGTGGGGTGGACAGGGCAGGGTGAGAAACCAGACTTCTCTGGAAAATCCGTTTTATGTCCTTTTGGCTGCTGTCAGGCCATGTATTCAAAATTATACAATTAAACGTAAAGTGAGATAGAGGAAAGAACGCCTGCCTCATGGAGTGGTTGTGTGGGTTCAAGTTCGAAGGGGCTGTGCAGACCTTTGCCCTGTGCCTTGGTGAATGTCCCTATTACGGCTTTATGGCAGAGGTGGCCTTGGTTACGCCCAGATAGGCTGTCCCTGTTTGCCCTGGGAAAAGCTGTGTGACAGCCGGGGCTCTGGGACTGGGGTACAGAGCAGGGCCTGCCCTGGGACCCCAGCGGCGCAGGGTTGGTTCTTGCAGGGAGATGAGTCCAATTGTACCATGAGCCCGGGACGCCCTGGGAGGGGTGGGATCCCTCCTACCCTCGCTTCTTCCTGAGAGTTGGAGGTATGGAGGGTAAGCCGGGTGGCCCTGGCTCAGGTCGGGGGAAGGGAGGGACACGGAGACCACCAGGATCAATTCGACTGCAGGTAGAAGACAGGCAGGAGCCCTGAGCATGGAGGGTGGGAGGTGGTCCCAGCAGTTCTACCCTCAGGATGGCCACAGACTCTTCCCCAGGGACTCAGACTCCAGAAAAGTGAAGACTGCAGCCTGAAACAGGCTGGACTTCAGGACCCCCAGCTGCATTCCACCTCCAGCTCGGGAAGTTCAGCATGGCTCCCTGGGAGCTGAAGGGGGCCCAGTGTCTGCACCCCACGCCTCAGGAAGGGACAGCCTCTGCAGGCGGGTGCTTGCTGACCGCCACACACATGATGCACGCTTCCTGCATGACGGCAGGGCTCAGCGGCACCCGACCATCTCCAGTACTCCCTGCCCCCGTGAGGCGGGGGGGATATGACTGTCTCGGCAGAGGCAGGGCCGCACCTCGACCTGGTCCGCCTGCACGCTCAGGGGTCCTGGGCCCGGCTGGGTCAGTGCTGTGCCCTTGGAAGGCTCTACCTGAGCAGAGGCCCTCCCAGGAGTGTGGGGGCCCCCAGCTGGGTCCCAGCATTCAGGCTTCTCCCAGGAAGCCGTGGTGGGCGGGGGCCGTCTGGCCAGGGACCTCTGCCTGTCGGGGGAGCAGAGGGAAAAGGGGTCCCTGTGCCTGTCAAATCTGGGAGAGGCACAAAGTGCCCCCGAGAGGGAGGAGGGGGGATCTGACTTGCCAATGCTCCACCATTTGTCCAGCCTCACGGCCTAGGGGCATGGTCACCACCCTGAGCCTGCTCCTCATCCCTAAAATAGGAACAGGATCAACTTGAGGGCCAGACATGGGGAAGTACTTTGTAAACTGCAAAGCGTTCTCAAATGAAAAGACTGGCAGGGCGCAATGGCTCACGCCCAGGACTTTAGGGGGCCAAGGTGGGCAGATCACCTGAAGTCAGGAGTTCGAGACCAGCCTGGCCAACATGGTGAAACCCCAACTCTACTAAAAATACAAAGATTAGCCAGGCGTGGTGGTGTGCACCCCTGTAGTCCCAGCTACTCAGGAGACTGGGGTGGGAGGATCACGGGAGCACATGAAGTCAAGGCTGCAGCGAGCTACAATGGCACCATTGCACTCTAGCCTGGGCGCCAGAAGGAGACCCTGTCTCCAAAAAAACAACAAAACTCAAACCAAACAAAAACACAGTAGTTCCCACCCAGTGGTGACCTGGCCTCTGGGGGTCCCTTGACCTGGACAGCTGCCTGTATCCTTGGTTGTCATACCGGTGGTGACGGAGGTGACCAAGGTTCTCTCCCGGAGCAAACCCCAGTCAGGATTCTCTGCTTTTTTTTTTTGAGACAGAGTCACACTCTTGTCGCCCAGGCCGGAGTACAGTGGCGGGATCTCGGCTCACGGCAACCTCCGTCTCCTGGGTTCAAGCGATTCTCCTGCCTCAGCCTCCTGAGTAGCTGGGATCACAGGCGCTCAACAGCACACCCAGCTAGCCCAGCCAATTTTTTTTTTTTTTTTTGTATTTTTAGTAGAGACGGGGTTTTACCATGTTGGTCAGGCTGATCTCCA
>NW_012117710.1:1776174-1777342 GCF_000951035.1 Colobus angolensis palliatus | reverse complement strand
TCCCAGGTTCACGCCATTCTCCTGCCTCAGCCTCCCGTGTAGCTGGGACTACAGGCGCCCACCACCAGGCCCGGCTAATTTTTGTATTTTTAGTAGAGATGGGGTTTCACTGTGTTAGCCAGGATGGTCTTCATCTCCTGACCTTGTGATCTGCCCGTCTCGGCCTCCCCAAGTGCTGGGATTACAGGCGTGAGCCACCGCACCTGGCCTAAGTTTTTTAAATTTTAAATTTTGTGTTGAGAAAGACAGGGTCTCACTCTATTGCCCAGGCTAGAGTGCAGCAGCATGATCATCACTCACTGCAGCCTTGACCTCCTGGGCTCGAGTGATCCTCCCACCTCTGCCTCCCAAAGGGCTGGGATCACAGGCATGAGCCATGGCTCATGGCTGCCTCCCCATCTTTCACAGGCATCACTGAATGATGTTTTCTTTTTCTCTAACAGGGAGTTGCTGCTGGTGTGGAGTAAGCGGGGGCCGGGGAGGCTGGTCAACACCTCCATGCAACAGGACAGACCCAGAGCAAAGATTCTTCCACCCCGCAGACTGGGGTTGGGACACCTGTTCCGGGAAACCGAAGTCCCTCTGTGACAGCCTTTCCCTCGTGCTCAGACAACAGCAAGAAGCAAGTGAAGAGCTGCCGAGGTTGAGTTGCTTTTGGGTGCCAGTCACTGGGTCAGGTATTCAACATTCCTTCATTAAACTCTTCCGAAGGGCCTGGCCAGACGGCCGATATGGTTCGGCAGTGTCCCCACACAAATCTCATCCTGAATTGTAGCTCCCGTAATTTCCCCATGTTGTGGGAGGGACCCTGTGGGAGGTAATTAAATCATGGGCGTGTTTTCCCCCACACTGTTCTCGTGGGAGTGAATAAGTCTCACGACGTCTGATGGTTTTATCAGGAGAAACCCCTTGTGCCTGAGTCTCATTCTCTCTCCTGTCTGCCACCACGTGAGAGGTGCCTTTTGCCTTCCTCCATAATTGTGAGGTCTCCCCAGACACGGGAAACGGTGAGTTTGTTAAACCTCTTTTTCTTTATAAATTATCCAGACTTGAGTATGTCTTTTCTTTTTTTTTTTTTTTCCTAAGACGGAGTCTCGCTCTGTTGCCCAGGCTGGAGTGCAGTGGCACAATCTTGGCTCACTGCAACCTCCGCCTCCCAGGTTCAAGC
>NW_012117710.1:1773988-1775514 GCF_000951035.1 Colobus angolensis palliatus | reverse complement strand
CCGCCTCCCAGGTTCAAGCGATTCTCCTGCCTCAGCCTCCTAAGTAGCTGGGATTACAGGCATGCACCACCATGCGCAGCTGATTTTTGTATTTTTAGTAGAGACAGGGCTTCACCATGTTGGCCAGGCTGGTCTCGAATTCCTGACCTCAAGTGATCCACCTGCCTCGGCCTCCCAAAGTGCTGGGATTACAGGCGTGAGCTATCGTGCCCAACCGGGGTATGTCTTTAACAGCAGCGTGAGAATGGACTAATGCAACAGTTTTGTGGTCTCCCAGGAGGACCAGAGAGCCAGGACCATGGCCCGTAGACGTGTGTGCAGGTGAAATCAGGCTTGTCTTAGGATTGTTCATAATGGCCCCAGACTGAAACCACCCAGGTGTCCACCACCTGGGAGACATGCCTCATTCCTGGATGTTTGCAGTCCACAGCCCAGGCAACAGCCAAGTCGCCTTGCACGATGTCACACGTGGCATTTTCCAGAGAGAGCTGTAGCAATCTCTTCTGTCCCCCTGTTTTCGTTACGGTGACCTCACCACTCTTCCAGCAAGAGGCCGAGTGGGGCCTCCTCCCTGTGAACCTGAGCCGACTTACGACAGCCTTGGCCCGCAGGGGACAATGGAGGTGATGTCATGGGACGTCCAGGGCTCGGTCATGAAAGGCAGTTGTTTGGTTTTTCAAAACACCAACTGCATTAGTCAGAGGTCTCCAGAAAAAGACGCAAGAGGACGTAGGGAGAGGGATGTGAGGAGACGTATTATGAGGAATTGCCTCACGCGGTCCGTCCGCAACCCAGAGATCTCAGAACACTGCTGGTAAAACTCACCTGTGCCCAAAGGCCTGGGAGCCAGGGGAGGCGATGGTGGAAAATCCTAGTCTGAGGATGAAGGCCCGAGGGGGAACTGGAGAAAGTTCCAGATCCAGAGGCCCAAGAACCAGCAGCTCTCACGCCCAAGGGCAGGAGAAGGAGAGAGAGAGAATTCAGCCTTCCTCTGCCTTTTGTTCCAGTTGGACCCTCCGTGGATCGGATGGTGCCTGCTCTCACTGGGGAGGGGGCGCCTCGTTACTGGGTCCACTGATCTAGTGTTGATGTCTTCCAGAGACACCCTCATGGACACACCAAGAAAGAATGTTTTAGGCTGGGTGCAATGGCTAGCGCCTGTAATCCCAGCACTTTGGGAGGCTGAGGCAGAAGGACAGCTTGAGCCTGGGAGGTCAAGACCAGGCTGGGCAACATAATGAGACCCCATCTCTAAAAAAGGATCAAAAAATTGGCCAGTATCAAAAAATTGGCCAGGCATGGCAGCTCACGCCTGTAATCCCAACACTTTGGGAGGCCGAGGCGGGTGGATCATGAGGTCAGGAGATCGAGACCATCCTGGCTAACGCAGTGAAATCTGGTCTCTACGAAAAACACAAAAAATTAGCCGGGCGTGGTGGCAGGTGCCTATAATCCCAGCTACTTGGGAGGCTGAGGCGGGAGAATGGTGTGAACCCGGGAGGCAGAGCTTGCAGTGAGCCGAGATC
>NW_012117710.1:1772303-1773162 GCF_000951035.1 Colobus angolensis palliatus | reverse complement strand
CTGCACTCCAGCCTGGGCAACAGAGCAAGACCCTATCTCAAAAAAAAAAAAAAACAACAACAACAAAACTGTTATACTGTCTGTTTGGCATCCCTTAGCCCCGTCAAGCTGACAGAAAATTAACCATGACAGCCAACACCAACTGGTGTCCTACAAGTCACTACTTGGAGTTAGTGTGGAACCCAGAGGCTAAGGACTTGGTCCCCCCACACTGTCCTCACTTCAGCTGCCAGCCACAGAAGGGGTCCCCAGGTTACTAGATAGCCTCAGGGTGGGGGCTGGGGGCCTTCCCTCGGCTGAAGACAAATGCGCGGCTTCCTATGACCTCCCCACTCATTATCCGGTGCGATAATTCGCTATCACAGGACAACTCACGGGTTGTGACTTGTGATTAGAGTTTATTGTAAGGGGTATAACTCAGGACTAGCCATGTGGACTTACCGTATAAGGCAGGGAAGTAGGACACGCAGGCACCCATGCCTTCTCCAGGAGCTTCGCCTACTGGCACAAGGAGATCACACTACCGCGCTCCGGCCTCGGTGACAGAGTGAGACTCTCTCAAAAAAAAGAAAATAAATGAAATGAAAAGAAAAGAGAAAAGAAACTCCCTGAGCCCTGAGCCCCATGGTTCTGAGTTCAGTATCCAGGTCTCACAAGGTATGCATGATTGGTTAAATCACTGGCCATTGTGATTTAACCCTATCTCCAGCTCCCTCTCCCCAGAGTTTGAGAGTGGGTAGCTGGAGTGGAGTGAAGGTTCTAACTCAGTAATCACACGGCGACCGGGCACAGTGGCTCTCACCTGCAATCCCAGCACTTTGGGAGGCCCAGGCAGGAGGATTGCTTCAGGCCAGGAGTT
>NW_012117710.1:1763423-1771055 GCF_000951035.1 Colobus angolensis palliatus | reverse complement strand
CCGGGTTCAAGTGATTCTCCTGCCTCAGCCTCCCGAGTAGCTGGGACTATAGGTGCGTGCCACCGCACATGGCTGATTTTTGTATTTTTAGTAGAGACGAGGTTTCACTGTGTTGGCCAGCCTGGTCTCGAACTCCTGACCTCATGATCCACCCGCCTCGGCCTCCCAAAGTGTTGGGATTACAGGCGTGAGCCACTGCACCCAGCCTGTATTTTTTATTACACTGTGTTACACGGAAATATGGCTCACTGTCCCCAGGGCCTCTTCCCCTTGGAAGCAAGAGCATCATGTGGTAAGGACATCCATGCCATCTGTAGACCCTCCTTGTCAGGTCCCAGCCTGTAGCCAGCATTAAGCAAGAATCCTGAGGCAGGAAGCCCATGAGATGCACCAGCCCCAGCCATGTTATCTGCACCTGCAGGACAGAAGCCCCTGGGTAAGAGCCGCCCCACTCACCCAGTCAAGCCAGAATCGTGAGAGGTCATGGGGAAAGGCCATTGTAAATAACCCTTAGATGACAAATGCTGATTTGCACTTGGAGTGAGGACTCCTGGAGAGTCTGCCCTCTTCTCCCTAGGCTGGTGGTTCCCCAGCCTGGGAATGTCACCCTGCACCAACCCAACCTGGGAAGCTCTGTCCTCGACTGTAATTTCTGAGCCAAAAGTCAGGACACATGATCTGGTGTGAGTTTACTGTGGCACGACTTGGTGAAAAAAATGCCATCTGGGAACTGTGAGTAGGACATGGATTGGAATTTCTGGGACACGTATTGGCTTTTTTTTTCAAAGGAAAGTTTGGCCAGGAGCGGTGGCTCACGCCTGTAATCCCAGCACTTTGGGAGTCCGAGGCGGGCAGATCACGAGGTCAGAAGATCGAGACCTTCCTGGTTCACCCGGTGAAACCCTGTGTATTTCTACTAGAAATACAAAAATTAGCCGGGCGTGGTGGTGGGTGCCTGTAATCCCAGCTACTCGGGAGACTGAGGCCAGAGAATGGCGTGAACCCGGGAGGC
Organism: Colobus angolensis palliatus; assembly: GCF_000951035.1. Classification (NCBI taxonomy): domain Eukaryota; kingdom Metazoa; phylum Chordata; class Mammalia; order Primates; family Cercopithecidae; genus Colobus; species Colobus angolensis. The sequence goes on along the minus strand of NW_012117710.1, from coordinate 1,770,043 downwards.
GGGTCTCAAAAAAAATTAATAATATTAATAAAATAAAACATAAAAATAAAGGAAAGTTCATGAGGTGATTTTTCTCCTTTCCAACATAACGTATCGGCTCATTGCATAAAATTTGAACAATCCCCTGTACAATCCCCAGCAGTGCTGGGGAGAGTCTGATGGTTTATGGGGACAGTGTGACACAAGATAAAAAAGCAGGACTGCCCTGGATGGGGCCAGCGGGATAAGGTCCTGGCTCAGGTGCCTGCCCACCTCGCTCCTCCCAGCCTAGGAAGGGAGAGGGGAGCAGGAAGGGGGAGAGGGGCTGGAGCTCAGGTTCTTGGTCTCTGCCCTCCAGAGGAAGTGCTCTGCACCAAAGAAGGGAGCCTCTCCACAGAACCTCTCTGTGACCTTCAGCTCTCCCAGCCCACGCCCTTGACCTCTGCCCTCCTCTCTCCACCGTTGCTCACCAGTCACAAGGTGCCCCCGGAAGCTTCCATCGCCACAAAAACAAACAAACAAAGAGCCTAGGCCGGCAAGGTGGCTGACGCCTGTAATCCCCCCACTTTGGGAGGCTGAGGCAGGCGCATTGCTGGAGCCCAGAAGTTCAAGACCAGCCCGGGCCACACAGCTAAACCCTGTCTCTACTTTTTATTTTAAATTTTTATATTTAGGCCGGCCACGGTGGCTCACGCCTGTCATCCCAGCACTTTGGGAGGCCGAGGTGGGCGGATCGCTTGAGGTCAGGAGTTCGAGACCAGCCTGGCCATCATGGTGAAACCCCGTCTCTACTAAAAATACAAAAATTAGCTGGGTGTGGTGGCACGCGCCTGTAATCCCAGCTGCTTGGAAGGCTGAGGCAGAAGAAACGCTTGAACCTGGGAGGCAGAGGTTGCAGTGAGCCAAGCATCACTGCACTCCAGCCTGGGCGATAAGAGCAAGACTCCACCTCAAAAAAAAAAAATTTAAAAATTTATGTTAAAAAAAAAAAAAAAAACTAAACGCCCCTCCAGGGCCTCAGCCTCTCCAGGGAGACAGTTGGAATGTGGGTGAGGAGCTGGCTGGGCCTGTGTGAGTTCCTGCTCCTCAGTTCCTTCCCACCATTGCACTGGTTCTCAAACTTCATTCCCCAGAACCCAGGGGGTTCCATGTAACTGAGCCCAGCAGGGGTTCCAGGCCCCTCCCCACACTCCAAGGGTACCCAGCTTCAATCTGCCCTGCGCTTCGTGACTGACAAGAATATTCTGCATCGTCGTGATTTTTCTTTCTTTTCGGGAGACAGGATCTCACTCTGCTGCCCAGGCTGGAGTGCATGGTGCAGCCTCAGCTCACTGCAACCTTGACCTTCCAGGCTTAAGCAATCCGCCCACCTCAGCCCCCCTAGTAGTGGGGTCTAGAGGTGCACACCACCCCACCCAGCTAATTTTTGTATTATTATTATTATTTGGCAGAGATAGGGTGTTGCCATGTTGCCCAGGCTGGTCTCAAACTCCTGGGCTCAAGGGATCCTCCTGCCTCGGCCTCCCAAAGTGCCGGGATGACAGACGTGAGCCACTGCGCCTGGCGTTCATGACTTTTCAAAGATGGGGAAACCAGAGCCAGAAAACTTTTCTAAACCACAGTTAGAAAAAGGCTGAGTGCGTTTATTTCCGCTCCCGGAGCCCATAGGTCGGCAGCCTGAACCCAGCCATGTGCCTGGCCAAACGCAGTGGCAAGCTTGGATCCCGGAGCGGTGGAAGATCCACGTGGGGGCTTTCCGAGCGGGGGCTGCCGAATCCCAGGACATCAGAGCAGCTTGCCTCTCACTGAACAGCAAGGGAAACTGAGGCTTAGAGAAGGGGTGCCCTGCTGAGAAAAGCACACGTGCCAGATGGGACCGCAGTGTCTCCCAGCCCAGCCAGTTCTTTGCCTAGTACGTCCAAGCCTGGGAGGACGTCCTGTCACCAGTACTGACCTTTCCTCCTGGCAGTGAATCTGAGAGCAGCCATCTGCACCCCAGGGCAGGCTTCTTTCTTTTCCTTTTTTTTTTTTGAGACGGAGTTTTACTCTGTCGCCCAGGCTGGAGTGCAGTGGCGCGATCTCAGCTCACTGCAACCTCCGCTTCCCAGGTTCAAGCGATTCCCCTGCCTCAGTCTCCGGAGTGGTTGGGACTACAGGTGCACGCCACCATGCCTGGCTAATTTTTTTGTGTGTATTTTAGTAGAGACGGGGTTTCACCATGTTGGCCAGGATGGTCTTGATTTCCTGACCTCGTGATCCCAGGGCTGCTTTCTATGCCGGATTTTCCTGGACATCTGGGATGTCAGGGGTGAGAAACGGAAGGACTCAGGTCTCTCGGGGTCAGAGGCCTCAGGCCCCCTCCCTGCGCTGCAGTCTTCCTGCTCCCGCCTCCCCGCTCCCGGTGACGGGGACTCATTTCCTCATGAACTGACCGTTCTATTTTCAGACAATTGTTGGAAAGCGCTTCCCAGTCTCCAGCCAGAAGCTGCGCCCCCGCCCCGAACTCCCCCGGAGCTTCTGCTGGCTGGCGGGGGTCTGCATAGGTTAGGAGGCTCGTTGCTCAGCGGGTTCTTGAATATCAGCCCCCAAAGGGCTGCTTCAGGCCCGGGCCACCTGGGCGCCAGTTCGGCTGGGCGCCAGCCCGCGAGGGACCACCTGTGACCTCCTGAGCTGCCAGTGGGTCCCGCTGCAGGGCACCTTCTTGGCAGAATCCAGCCTGAAACCTCCATATAAGAATGTTGTTTAGCACAGAACAAAACCTCCACGGGCGCGCTGATGGGCTCTGAGCGGCCCCACAGGCACCGACGCCCTCCTAACTGCTGACTCACGGCTTTGACACTCGTCACCATGCTGAGGAGCCTCCAGTGTGGATGAGACAGTTTCTAAATTTAGTGGGCAGGGTGGTTGGGAGACGACGACCAGCCCCCCCAGGCCCTCTGTGGCCACTTGTCATTCAGAGGAATGTGGAATCTCTCAGTCCCTGGCCCTGAGCGCCCACTCCCAGTGACCGTGGCAGCCACCTGCCCAGCCGTGTGCCTGGGTCCGGAACCAGGACCAGGGTCAGGGCCGCTTCTCACTGAGGCCCTTGCAGCAGCCCCAGGAGAGCGGGACGTCTGCTGCGTCCATTTTCCGGGTGGGTGAACTGAGGCTCAGAGAGGAAACCTGCCCGACACCACACGGCCGGTGACCTGGGCTCCAGAACTCGACACCAGATAAATCTCCCTGGGCCTTTACTGCCACATGGCCTGAGGCCCTGGAGGCCAGACCCCATCTTGGGTGTGGGGCACAGCCGTTCCCCATAGTTCTCTAATTTCCTCACTTGCAAAATGTTAAAAAAAAAAAAAAAAAAAGTACCTCTAGCGGATACTGTGGGCGTGCGGCTTCCCCGTGCAGGTGACACACGGGCCCCGCAGCTGCAGCTCACGTCGGTGAACAGCCCCTGGCTGCCTCTTCTCCAGAGAACGGCCTGGGCTGGGGGGGCACCACTCTGCCAGTGCCTGACGCACGCTCCCAGGGTAGCCCCCAGCCTCAGCCAGGAGAGACTTCCTGGTCAGGTGGAGGCTTCAACAGAAGCACCCCCTTAGCTTGGCTTCTTCTTGCTCCATCTCTCCCTCCTCACCTGTAAAGTTTCCCTGTAAAGAATGAGGCTGGGACCAGGCGCAGTGGCTCACGCCTGTAATCCCAGCACTTTGGGAGGCCGAGGCGGGCGGATCACGAGGTCAGGAGATCGAGACCATCCTGGCTAACACGGTGAAACCCCGTCTCCACTAAAAAAAAATAAAAAATAAATTAGCTGGGCGTGGTGGCGTGCCTGTAGTCCCAGCTTCTCGGGAGGCTGAGGCAGGAGAATGGCATGAACCCGGGAGGCAGCGGAGCTTGCAGTGAGAGGAGATCGTGCCACTGCCCTCCAGCTCTGGGCGACAGAACAAGACTCCGTCTCCAAAAAAAAAAAAAAAAAAATGAGGCTGGGCACAGTGGTTCATGCCTGTAATCCCAGTACTTTGGGAGGCCAAGGCGGGTGGATCACCTGAGGCCAGGAGTTTGAGACCAGCCTGGCCAACATGGCAAAACCCCGTCTCTACTACAATTACACAGATTAGCCGGGCGTGGTGGTGTGTGCCTGTACTCCCAGCTACTCGGGGGGTTGAGGCGGGAGAATCGCTTAAACCCAGGAGGCAGAGGTTGCAGTGAGCTGAGATGGTACCACTGCACTCCAGCCTGGGTGACCGGGTGAGACCCTGTCTCAAAAAAACAGGAATGGCACCTGGGCTGGGTGTGGTGGCTCACTCCTGTAATCCCAGCACTTTGGGAGGCCAAGGCAGGTGGATCACTTAAGCCCAGGAGTCCAAGGCCAGCCTAGGCTACATAGTGAGACCTTGACTCTACCAAAAGATACAAAGGTGAGCCAGGCGCGGTGGCTCAGGAGGAGGGGATGGGAGGGTCACGTGAGCCCAGGAGGTCAAGGCCGCAGTGAGCCGTGATCATCCCACTGCACTCCAGCCTGGTGGGCAATAGAGCCAGACCCTGTCTCTAAATTTAAAAAAAGGAGAACCAGGACCGCCGTGTCACGGAGACCAAAGGCACAAAACACTGGTGCTCCATGTGGTCACAGGACCGGGCACTCCGGGGGGAGCCACTGGGGTCCTCAGAGCAGCGCCCATTTCAGGGAAGTGCCTGGGGCTGGAGCGAGTGGAGAGGCGTGTGGATGGCAGGGAAGTGGAGTTGCGGAGAAAGAAAGGGCCATGAGTGCAGATTCTGGGGAAGGGGCGATGGAAGCCGGAGGTTTGAGGGCTGGGCCCAGAGGACGGGGCGGGAAGACCCAGCAGGGGCGGCTTCCACCGCAGGAGGAGAGAAGCGGGGAGGGCCTGAGATCTGAAGCAGGTTGCACCAGACATTTTGGGGGTCTGGGCCTCCCAGAGTCCTTCCCCTTCCTCACAATTCCTGATTCTCTTTGTCGGTTCACCTCTCTCCTGAGCAGCCTGGGGGTGGAACCAGGACTGGCCCCTGCTCTTGGAAGCCAAAGGGTCTGAGCTCTTCCCTAGTAGACCAGGTATCCTGAGTGACGGCACAGTGGCCAGCAAGGCGCAAGCTCTCCCCGGCAGATCGGCTATCCTGAGTTTCGACGTGGTGCCCAGCGAGGTCTGAGCTGAAAACCAGCCATCCCGAGTCTCAGTGCAGTGACCAGTGGCCTGACTGGTCCTTGGGTGAGCTGGAATTCTGGACTTGGGTCTGCCTTTGGGGCTGCACCCTATGGGAGCCCCACACAAGTTTAGGGGTTCCAGTCAGCGGAGGGTAGAGAAAGTGGGAGCCCAGGTTCCTAGCAGAGGGCTAGCCTGGGGGTGGATGGGGAAGGAAGGCTTTAGGGAGGTTCAGGGAGGGGCCGGGCCTGGGCCCTCAGGATGGGGGTCACTTGAGAAGAGCCACAGTTTCCCCACAAGGGCCCCTGCGTGTAACGGGAAGGCCAGGCCTGGTCTGCGCGGGGGATGCTTGGTCCAGGCTAGAGCCCCCAGTCTACGCCCAGGCTGCACAGAGAGCGGCAGCTGCTTCCTGGCACGGGGCAGTTAAACCACACGCAGCTGCAGGCTGCCCACCGTGCCTGTCTCCCCTTGAGCCCGACCCGGGCCTCTGCTCCCCCAGTCCCCACCCTGCCAGCTGCCCCCAGCCCCTGGTGCTGGTGGGTGGTGGGGAGCTGCAGTGGCACCCTGGAGCCCAAACCTGCCACGCCAATCAGGTCACGAGGTCGGGTCCTGCTGGGACAGGGTCACCTTTGGTACTCACTGCACTCTGGGGTCACAGCAAAGAGGACCCCAGGACGGTAGAAGTCAGAGGCTTGGGCTTGCATACCCAACACTGTCCCACCAGGCTGAGTGAGGCCCAGCTCTCCTAACAGCTGAGGCTTTTAGTGCCAGCTTCCTCCCCCCAGACAATTCACAGTTATCACTCACCTGTCCATGGGCTCTCACTGAACATGGTGAGCCACCCTGGACCCAGCAGGGGACCGGGCAGACCAGGCTCTGCTGGTGGCTCTGTCAGGCAGGAAGGCAGGGAAAAGACCAGCCAGGGGTGGGCGTGCACCTGTGGTCCCAGCTACTTGGGAGGCTGAGGCGGGAGGATTGTTTGAGCCCAGGAATTTGAGGCTGCAGTGAATCATGATCATGCCACTGCATTCCAGCTAGGACACAGAGCAAGACCCTATTTCTAAAATACTTTTTTAAAAGACATGAAGGAAGGCCCAGGCACTGTGGCTCACGCCTGTAATCACAGCACTTTGGGAGGTCAAGGTGGGTGGATCACCTGAGGTCAGGAGTTCAAGACCAGCCTGGCCAACATGGTGAAATCCTATCTCTACTAAAAATATAAAAATTAGCCAGGTGTGGCTGAACATGGTGGCCACCATGTAATCTCAGTGCTGAGCCTGTAATCTCAGCACTTTGGGAGGCCAAGGCAGGCAGATCACCTGAGGTCAGGGGTTTGAGACCAGCCTGGCCAACATGGTGAAACCCCATCTCTACTAAAAATACAAAAAATTAGCCGGGCATGGTGGCAGGCGCCTGTAATCCCAGCTCCTGATGGGGGTGAGGCAGAATTGCTTGAAACCAGGAGGCGGAGGCTGTACGGAGGCTGCAATGGGCAGAGATCGC
>NW_012117710.1:1760666-1763049 GCF_000951035.1 Colobus angolensis palliatus | reverse complement strand
TGAACCCGGGAGGTGGAGCTTGCAGTGAGCCGAGATCCGGCCACTGCACTCCAGCCTGGGCGACAGAGCGAGATTCCACCTCAAAAATAAAATAAAATAAAATAAAAAATAAAAATAAACGCGATATCCAGGTGCAGGGGGCTGGGGCATTAGTGACTGACCAGGGAAGGAGGCCACTCAAGCAAAGACCAGAATGGGGTGGACAGGGAGCCCCAGGACCAGCTGAGGAGAGTCTGGGCACAAGAAACAGTGCGTGGAAAGGCAGGCACCTTCCGGAAACAGTGAGAAGGCTGAGGTGTGGGGTGGGGCAGCATTGGGGGAGGCAAGAGGGAGATGTAGACCCTGCAGGACCCAGCAGTCCTTGGCATGGGGCTGGGACAGGGCAAACAGTGGCCCCATAGCCCACGTCCACCGGAGCCACAGGATGGGAGCTTATTTGCAAACAAGGTTTTTGCAGACATAATGAATTTTTTTTTTTTTTTAGATGGAGTCTCACTCTGTCACCCAGGCTAGAGTGCAATGGTGCAATCTTGGCTCACTGTAGCCTCCACCTCCCAGGTTCAAGCGATTCTCGTGCCTCAGCCTCCTGAGTAGCTGGGATTGCAGGTGGGTGCTACCAGGCCCAGCTAATTTTTTTTTTATTTATAGTAGAGACAGGGTTTCACCATGTTGGCCAGGCTGGTCTCGAACTCCTGACCTCAGGCAATCTGCCCGCCTCAACCTCCCAAAGTGCTGGGATGACAGGCGTGAGCCACCGCACAGGCCTAATGAATGTAAAGATCTTGAGATGAGATCATCCTGGATCTGGGTGGGCCCTAAATCCAGTTGTCCTCACAAGGCACAGAGACACAGAGAGAAGACAGCCACATGGAGACAGAGGCAGAGGCTGGAGGGATGTGGCCACGAGCCAAGGACCCCTGGAGCCCCCAGGAGCTGGTCGAGGTAGGCAGGGTCCTCCCCTAGAGCCCTCGGAGGGAGCCAGCTCTGCCCACACTTTGACTTCAGACTTCTGGGCTCCAGAACTGCAAGAGAGGACATTTCTGTGGCTTTAAGCCACCAAGTCTGTTGCGTTTTGTAAGAGCTGCTGTGGGAAACAAGCGCAGGTGTTTATTTTACTGTTTGGGTGATAAGCAGAGTCTTTGGAGAATTCTGAGCAGGGAAGGAATGTCTGATGGTGTCTTCTTTTTTCTCTCTCTCTTTTTTTTTTGAGACGGAATCTCGCTCTGTGGCCAGGCTGGAGTGCAGTGGCACCATCTCGGCTCACTGCTGCCTCCACCTCCTGGGTTCAGGTGATTCTCCTGCCTCGGCCTCCCAAGTAGCTGGGACTAAAGGCACCCGCCACCATGCGGGTAATTTTTCTATTTTTAGTAGACATGGGGTTTACCATGTTGGCCAAGCTGGTCTCAAACTCCTGACCTCAGGTGATTCGCTCGCCTCAGCCTCCCAAAGTGCTGGGATTATGAGCCACAGCGCCCGGCCTAAAAACTACATTCTTAATACTTTTTGTTTTAAGACAGAGTCTCACTCTTGTCGCCCAGGTTGGAGTGCAATGGCGTGATCTCGGCTCACTGCAACCTCTGCCTCCCAGGTTCAAGAGATTTTCCCGCTCAGCCTCCCGAGTAGCTGGGATTACAGGTGTGCGCCACCACACCCAGCTAATTTTTGTATTTTTGTAGAGATCACATTTCACCATGTTGGCCAGGCTGGTCTTGAACTCCTGACCTCAGGTGATCCACCCGCCTCGGCCTCCCAAAGTGCTGAGATTACAGGCCCAGCACTGAGATTACATGGTGGCCACCATGTTCAGCCACACCCGGCTCATTTTTGTATTTTTAGTAGAGATAGGATTTCACCATGTTGGCCAGGCTGGTCTTGAACTCCTGACCTCAGGTGATCCACACACCTCGGCCTCCCAAAGTGCTGGGATTTGTACAGGCATGAGCCATCTCGCTTGACCATAAAAAATATTTTTTAAAAGTGAGCAAACAATTTGAACAGACACCAATAATGCCGATATATGGATGACAATAAGATGAGAAAACACTAATTACTCATCAGGGAGACGCCAATGAGGAGCACAGGGCAGACTCTGCACACCCCCCAGGATGACCGAACGCCCACGGTCCTGCCTGAGCCATCAGCGGAGAAACCATCGTTGGAATCTGGACTCCATTCTGCGGGAGACACTCAGCAGCTGACAGAAGCCACCAGTGCCCACAGCGCCGGGCTGAGTCTCAGAATAATGATACCAGGCTGGGCGCAGTGGCTTATGCCTGCAATCCCAGCACTTTGGGAGACTGAGGCAGGAGGATCAAGAGGTCAGGAGGTCAAGACCATCCTGGCTAACTCGATGAAACCCCGTCTCTATTAAAAATACCAAAAG
>NW_012117710.1:1759243-1759702 GCF_000951035.1 Colobus angolensis palliatus | reverse complement strand
AATGACACTGGGTGCAGCCAGCCAGGAAGCGTGCCCGTGGGCTTTCATTCACACAGACCCCAGAAGAGCAAAGAGCGCCTCTCCAGGGACAGAAAGTGGCGCCCTGGTGGCTTCGAGACAAGGCTGGGGCGGTTTGGGAATGTTCCTTACAGGGTTGGAAGGGATGGGGGATGGGGCCACAGGTGCGTGAGAATGTCGCGAATGTCAGCATGCAGCAGCCTGCACTTGTTCCACCCTTTACACCCCTGCAGTTTATCAGACGCCAATCGTAACTCAAAACAGCTGTTTCAAAAAGAGGAGGGGAGAGGGAGGAGGAAGGCAAAGAGGTAGAGGAGGGGGAGGAAGAGGAAGAGGGGAAGGAGGAGGAGGAGAAAGAGAAGAGGGAGGAAGAGGTGGTCAAGGTTGACTCCTGAGTTTTTACAGAAAGAGAAGGATGAGGAGGAGGAGGAGGAGGAGCAG
>NW_012117710.1:1752340-1754534 GCF_000951035.1 Colobus angolensis palliatus | reverse complement strand
AGGAGGGGGGGAAGGAGGAGGAGGGGGAGGAGGTGGTCAAGGTTGACTCCTGAGTTTTTACAGAAAGAGAAGGACAAGGAGGAGGAGGAGGAGGATGGGGAGGAGCAGGAGGAGGAGGGGGAGGAGGTGGTCAAGGTTGACTCAGGAGGAGGAGGAGGTCGTCAAGGTCGACCCTGAAGTTCTGGCCTGGGCCCGGGTGAGGGCATTTGCCGAAGGCATAGGCCCCGCATGCAGGGGCGGTGATGCTGGTCAGAGGGTAAGGAGAGACAAGTGGCAGGGCAGAGGAAGCTCCCTGCAGGCTGCTCCTATTCAGGTGACAGGAGGAGGAAGCATTACCCCATCGGATCTCCCCTCCACCTTAGAGAGTTACCCTGAGGGACAGATTGAGAAACGGCAGAGGCATGAAGCTGCACAGACCCGGCCTGGTGTCCAGCAGGGATCCGCGGTTGACTGGCCTCTCCTCCCGTGGGCGCCATGGACGTCTCCTTCCGGACTTGCTGCCCACACAGCGCAGGGTGCAGGGCCCTGGAGCCCCCGGGGTCATGCAGGGACCCGGTTGATGCCTGCAGCAGTGGGAAGAGACCGCAGAGGGTCACACAGCAGTTTTCAGACTGCAGCCTGGGGCCATGAGCCTCACTGAGGCCACACCCAACTTCAGGGACACAGGGACACCATCTCCGCCTTGCCGTCCCTGGATGGGGAGATGGGACACATTGGGCAGGCGGCGCTCAGGACTCCCTCGGTGGGGGGACAGAGTTCAAGTCAGTGCCCTGCTGGGAACAGATCTCGAAAATGTGGTTAAGTGGCAAACGCCAGGCCCAGAAAAGAGGAGCCGTGCGCTACCTGCAGGGTGACAAGGCAGAGGTCGGCACACGGGTGGCTGCCTGAACGCACACGGACAAGCCGGGAAGACAGGCACCAATCAGAACAGAGGCTGACTCCAGGGGAGGGACCGGCTGCTCAGGGGTCGGGGGAGACCCTTGGACTGGATGATTCCCCTGCCTTTTTTTTTTTAGACAGGGTCTTGCTCTGTCAGCCAGGCTGGAGTGTAGTGGCACCGTCATAGCTCACTGCAGCCTTGACCTCCTGGGCTGAAGAGGTCCTCCTACCTCAGCCTCCTGAGTAGCTGGGGCATAGGCAGGCACAACCATGCCTGGATAATTTATTTTTGATTTTTTTGTAGAGATAAAGTCTCACTATGTTGCCCAGGCTGGTCTCACACGCCTAGGTTCAAGTGGTCCTCCCACTTTGGCCTCCCAAAGGGCTGGGATTAGTGGTTCATGCCACCATGCCCAGCTAATTATTATTATTTTTTGTACAGGTGGAGTCTTGCTATGTTGCCCAGGCTGGTCTCCAACTCAACCGATCCTCCTGCCTTGGTCTCTCAAAGTGCTGAGATTACAGGTGTGAGCACCACACCTGGCAACTGTATAATCTTTTGTATCTTTTGATTTTTGTTCCCATCAGTGTTTCTATTTAAAAAAAAAAAAAAGGCGGGGGTGGGGGGTGCAGGGCGGGTGCAGTAATCTCAGCACTTTGGGAGGCCAAGGCGGGTGGATCACCTGAGGTCAGGGGTACAAGACCAGTCTGGCCAACATGGTGAAACCCCGTCTCTACTAAAAATACAAAAAAATTAGCCAGACGTGGTGGCGGGCGCCTGTAATCCCAGCTACTCGGGAGACTGAGGCAGGAGAACCGCTTGAACCCGGGAGGTGGAGGTTGCAGTGAGCCGAGACTGGGCCACTGCCCTCCAGCCTGGGCGACAGAGACAGACTCCGGGTCAAAAAAAAAGGAAAGAAAAGAAAAAGGAAAGGGTGAACTTTGTGGAACACGAGTTCCATCTCAATAAAGCTATTATTATTTTTTGAGACAGAGTGTCTCCCTGGGGGCCCCCCGGGCTGCGCCCCCTCACCAGTGCCTGCGCCCCGGCCTCCCACGTCCCCCGGGACGTGCAGAACCCGCCGCTTGACGCATCCGCGGATCCCTGAAGCCACCCCTCCCCGCCGTGCGTCCTGGAGTGTGTCCCTTAGCAACGCCAGCACCACCTGTGCATGGAGATGCCAGCGCCTGCCCCGAGCCGCGGAGCCACCTGGACCAGACCACGTGCGCGCGGGGCTCACCACTCCCGCCGCCAGGGGGCGCTGCAGGCATCAGGCCGGCGCCGCGAGCCTCTGGCACCTCCCTCTGGGCCCGC
>NW_012117710.1:1746476-1752000 GCF_000951035.1 Colobus angolensis palliatus | reverse complement strand
AGCCGCTCCCGGGCGGCTGGGAGGCGGGGTCCCTGCAGCTCCTACAGCATCGCCCCTCCGGGCGGGCGCGGGGCCACTGTCCCCGGGTCCCAGGCCCAAGCCCCGTGCGGTAAGGGAGCGAATGAGCGAGCGAGCGAGTGAATGAATGAATGAATGAATGACCGCACGCTGGCTCCTCCGCAGGTGACGCCGCAGCCGCCGGGAGCAGCGAGGGACGCGGCAGGATGAACCGGGCCAAGCCCACCACGGTGCGCAGGCCCAGCGCCGCGGCCAAACCCTCAGGTGCGTCTCTCTCCCCACTCTGCAACCCGGGGGTCTTTGGGGGGTCTTTGAGGATCTCAACTGCCCCGGAGCCTGCGTTCGGCTTGGTTGTTCCGCAGCCGCGGCTGTTTCCAGGAATTGGATCTGGAAACACTGCTGTCGGTCCTCAGCGGCTCTGAAAGTCCCTAGGAGGCTTGGGACAGCGGCGACTTCCTCCGGAAGCCCGGTGATCTCGTTTCAGGCTGAGCTGCAAGGCGGCCGACAGTAGTGGAAGGGTCTCCCCAGCCAGGAGGCAGGAGGGAGCACAGTGTAGCGTAACACGGGGTCTGCAGCCAGACTGTCAGTTCAGATCCTCCGGGCTTAAAGCTGCCACTCACCTGCTACATAACGCTGCGCACATTGCTTAACCTCTCTGTGTCCCTTTCTCCCCTGTAAAGTTAGAGTAATGGCACCTATTGCGGAAACTTGGGGGTGGGGGCGGACTAAGCACACTGATTCGGATAGACCAGAGATGGCCTGGTTTGTGGTTAGCGCTATGTGACTGTCCACCGTCACTTGTGCGTATCTTGCTGGTGCCTGCTCTGCTGTTGGCTGCTGAGTGAGCTCTGGCTTCTTCCTTGCCTTCTCTGACCGTTGTTTAATCCCCTCCGACATAACAGGAGATTGGAGTCAGTCTTTTTCCACCTTGGGTGTTGCGAATGTGCCTGGTTTTCTCTCTCTTTTCTCTGCAGGGCACCCTCCCCCGGGAGACTTCATTGCTCTGGGCTCAAAGGGTCAGGCCAATGAATCGAAAACGGCATCCACCCTGCTGAAGCCAGCCCCTTCCGGCCTGCCTTCTGAGCGCAAGCGGGATGCCGCGGCTGCGTTGTCCAGTGCCTCGGCCCTCACTGGTCTCACCAAACGCCCCAAACTCTCCTCCACACCCCCGCTGAGTGCCCTGGGGCGCCTGGCTGAGGCTGCAGTGGCAGAAAAACGAGCCATTTCTCCGTCGATTAAAGAGCCATCTGTGGTGCCAATTGAAGGTAATGAGTCTGTGGACTTCCCCTGAGAACGCCCCTCAGCACGTCCATCCATCAGGTGTTCAGGGAAGGCCCCCTCCAGGCCTAGCACTGCCCGTATGGCTGAGCTCCTCTGGGAGAGCAGATGTTTGTGACTTGTTCTTTGAAGTGCTTCTTACGTAGGTGCCCTTACCCGGTGAGTGCATCTGTGTCCTGGACTGCCAGTGGCTGCCCTTAGAGAGCCGGGTCCCTCCCCCATTGAGTTGTTCGTCTCATGTCTCTGTTGGACGCCCCCTTTGTGATGGGCATTGTCTGAGCCCTGGGGGTAAACCGGGCCTGGTGACACTCCAGGTGCGTGTTCTCAAGGTCGCGCGCCCTGGTGCGTTCCTCTCTCAACCTGAGCAGAGGCGATATGTACTTGGTTCCTCCTTCCCTCCTGGTTACCAACAGGGAAGAGTTGATGCCTTCCCTGTTTTCAGTTGAAAAGCAGCAGCACAGTAAACACATCAACAGGAAATGTAAACTTCACGATCCGCTTCTCGCAGAAATGCCTTTAACTCTGTGCCTAGAATCGCCCCTGCTCCTCTGTGCCATTTTCCCAACGACCATCTTTCAAGGCTCCATGACTTCCCGGGAGTCACTCTGGCAGTGTCACACCAGCCCCAGCAAGCCTCATGGTCTGCAGTGTTTTGTTTCTGTGGGAGCATTTCTTTTGGGTAATTTCTTTGTAGTAGTCGAAAAGAACAAGCATCCTGATGACTTTGGTAGTGAGATGTCTGTTCAAGCCACGCCACCTCTGATTACTGAGTTTTGTGCCAGACAGGGCCCAGGGGACTTGTGGGCTGTGGCCTTGCCCTCGGAGGGATCAGGCTGCTGCAGTGCAAGCCTGTGAGTGAGTCCCCGACGGTCCTGGGAGGGAAGAGGCCTGGCAGGGAGTTGCAGTGTGGGCTCAGGCCTGCAAGCAGAGGCGATGAAACCGGGGCAGGCAGGAAAGGGAGGTGCCAAGCAGACAATGGACCGTGCCCAGAGAATGGAGGCCTGGCTAGGCCTGGGCAGCACACACTAGTGAGAGCCGAGGCTGGACACTGTAGATAGTGTTTGTCCTGGACTCAGTTGGCATCAGGAGCCCTGGGGGCAAACAGCCCAGGACGGCACAGCTGGGGGGCTGCTTTAGGAGGTCGAGTCTTAGATGTCCCACGAGGCCTGTCCCTGGGCAGCTGGTGCCAGTGAGGATCGAAGACAGAGACCACAGGTCCCACCCCGGCCCGGGTTCTCGGCTTCTGGCTGCTTGGTGTTTTATTTATTTATTTATTTATTTTTAACACCACCTCCTGTAGAAAGAAGATTTTGAAGATGACAGGAGATGTGGTTATGAAAAACATATTCTGAGTGGTAGATCACTTTACAATATTATTCTCGCAAAACAGAGAGATGGCTGCTTTCAGCCATTTGTGGTATCTGTCCCAGGCCGTCCCTCCGTGCTGGCAGCCCACTTCTCCCCCCTGCTTATCTCAGGGCATTAGGAAATTTCTTCCAAATCTTTGTCCCAGGTGCAGTTAAGGTGGATTACAATGCCTCTGTCCACATGTGTGTGTGGATATTTATTTTTTATTTATTTATTTTTATTTATTTTATCTGTTTTTTTCAAGACGGAGTCTTGCTCTGTAGCCCAGGCTGGAGTGCAGTGGCACAATCTCAGCTCACTGCAAGCTCCGCCTCCCGGGTTCACGCCATTTTCCTGCCTCAGCCTCCCAAGTAGCTGGGACTATAGGCGCCCGCCACCATGCCCGGCTAATTTTGTGTATTTTTAATAGAGACGGGGTTTCACCTTGTTAGCCAGGATAGTCTCGATCTCCCGGCTTCGTGATCCACCCATCTTGGCCTCCCAAAGTGCTGGGATTACAGGCGTGAGCCACCGCACCTGGCTTATGTATTTATTTTTTGAGACGAAGTGTTGCACTGTCCCCCAGGCTGGAGTGCAGTGGCACGATCTCGGCTCACTTCAGCCTCCGTTTCCTGGGTTCAAGTGATTCTCCTGCCTTAGCCTCCGAAGTAGCTGGGATCACAGGCATGTACCACCACGCCTGGCTAACTTGTGTATTTTTAGTAGAGGCAGGGTTTCGCTGTATTGGCCAGGCTGGTCTCGAATTCCTGACCTCAGGTGATCCACCCACCTCAGCCTCCCAAAATGGCGGGATTACAGGCGCGAGCCGCCGCGCCCGGCCGTGTGTGGATATTTAAAACACAGTCCTAAAAACTCCTGGGTCAGAGAAGAATCAGAATGAAAATGAGAAAACCTCCGATCCAACAGTGGCAAACATGAGGAGAGGAAAGGTGTGTGCTGGCCCTGGTGCTCCTCAGAGGATGTGGGAGGGTCAGGCCCTCGTCTGGAGGAAGGTTGTGAGTCGAGCACCCATGGAAAGGGGGGAAAAGAGAGGAGAAGAGCATGCTGGAGACTGGCACCGGGGCAGGTGCGGAGAGAGGGCCGCTGTGCCGCGGTCCACAGTGAGAAGCTGCCAGATGGAGCCACGATTCAGTGGAAAGTAAGGCTGCAGGTTGCCTGACTTGCTGGGAAATGTCTGTAGCCTTCGGGGTAGCCATGTGGGACACAGTGGAGGCAGGACTGGAGTGGCTGGCGGGCCAGTGCCGAGGCCTGTGGGGCAGCCTGTTGTGTTGAGGGGACCATCTGTTGGGGTGCTTGTCCCCTGTGGGAACTCTCCTGAAGGTGGATGGCTGGTCCATGGCAGTGCTGACCCTGAGAGCTCCGGGTTCCTCGTGGTCTTACCGGTGTCCCGAGGCTTTGGGGCGACCCTGCCCTGGCCCCGCTCTGACTGTACCGCCTGCCCTGGCCAGTGCTGCCCACGGTGCTGCTGGACGAGATCGAGGCGGCTGAGCTGGAAGGCAACGACGACAGGATCGAGGGCGTGCTGTGCGGGGCTGTGAAGCAGCTAAAGGTCACCCGCGCCAAGCCCGACAGCACCCTCTACCTGAGCCTCATGTACCTGGCCAAGATCAAGCCCAACATCTTCGCCACCGAGGGCGTCATTGAGGTGCGAGCCGGGCACCTGGCGGGAGGCGAGCAGGGCTGGGGTGCTCGGCTCCCCTCCTCACCTCCCCCTTCAGTGTCCTGCCCGGCCCACCCCAGCTTTGCCTCTGGGGCCAGTGAGGCTCCCACGTGACATGCACCCTCCCTGGCAGGCTCTGTGTAGCCTCCTGCGGCGGGATGCCTCCATCAACTTCAAGGCCAAGGGGAACAGCCTGGTATCCGTGCTGGCCTGTAACCTCCTCATGGCCGCCTACGAGGAGGACGAGAACTGGCCTGAGATCTTTGTCAAGGTGAGTGGCCTCTCCCGGGACGGTGAAGACAGCAGAGCGCCATGGGCGGGGCGGGGGCGGGAGAAGAGCAGGACTGTGTTCTCTCCAGAGGACTGTGTCTGACAGCCCCGATGGTCATGGCACAGTCCCCTCCGCACCCAGAAGCTACAGAGGGCCGCCTGGGCGCCCAGTCCCTGGGCAGCAGGCAGACATTCCCCAACCCGGCTGCCCGGCTGGGCTCGGGGCTGAGGGTGTGGCTCCCACACAGGTGTACATCGAGGACTCCCTGGGGGAGCGGATCTGGGTGGACAGCCCTCACTGTAAGACGTTTGTGGACAACATCCAGACGGCCTTCAACACCAGAATGCCCCCCAGGAGTGTGCTGCTGCAGGGGGAGGCGGGCCGCGGTGCTGGCGAGCTGGGCGCAGGTGAGAGACACGGCCGGCTCGGGAGGGCGGGTGTCCAGCCCCGGGGCAAGGAAGGGTTGGGAGGTCAGGCGGGTGCGAGGCGCTGCATGGTGCCCTCTCCTTGGTCTGCAGGGAGCAGCCCACACCCCTCCCTCACGGAGGAGGAGGACAGCCAGACGGAGCTGCTGATCGCAGAGGAGAAACTGAGCCCCGAGCAGGAGGGCCAGCTCATGCCCAGGTAGCTGTGTGCCTGCCTGGTCCCAGTGGGAGGTGGTTGGGGCAGGTGCCTTGGAGCCGCCTTCCTCCCTCCCTGCTCCCTCCTCTGACCTAGGTACGAAGAGCTGGCGGAGAGTGTGGAGGAGTACGTCCTGGACATGCTGCGGGACCAGCTGAACCGGCGCCAGCCCATCGACAACGTCTCCAGGAACCTTCTGCGGCTCCTCACCTCCACCTGCGGCTACAAGGAGGTGCGGCTGCTGGCGGTGCAGAAGCTGGAGATGTGGCTGCAGAACCCCAAGGTGCGAGGGTGCCTGGGGCGGGGTT
>NW_012117710.1:1740417-1745966 GCF_000951035.1 Colobus angolensis palliatus | reverse complement strand
GGGGTGCGGGCGGAGCGGGGACGGGGCCTGCACCCTCACCTCCCCGGCTCTCACACCCAGGGAGCTGCTGAGCGCGCACAAGGACAACCTGGGCAGCACCATCAAGCTGGTGATCTTCAATGAGCTCTCCAGTGCCCGGAACCCCAACAACATGCAGGTCCTCTACACCGCGCTGCAGCACAGCTCGGACCTGGCGCCCAAGGTAGGCTCAGGCCTTGCCCTCCACACCCAAATTGGGGGCTACGGGCTGGAGAGACACCTGGCGTCTGGGGAAGCCGAGGGATTGGTGGGGCTTTGTGGGAGAATGCTCCTGGGGCTCCGGAAGGAGCTTTTGAAACTCACTTGGGCATGAGGTTGAGCCATTTCTAGAGTGGGTGCAGCCACAGCGCCCAACATCTTTCTCAGAAACGGACACTGTCCATTTAGGAGGGAGCCACACTGAGCCTTAAAAGCCACCCAGGTTTCTGAGCTAAGACCCAGACCTGCCAGCTTGTATTTTTATTTCTCAAGCTCATTGCTGCCTTTGGATAATAAGGTTGTTTTAAAATTTTTTTGTAGAGATGGGGTCTTATTATGTGGCCCAGGCTGGCCTCAAACTCCTGGGCTCAAGTGGTCCTCCTGCCTCAGCCTCCCAAAGCGCTGGGATGAGCGCTTTGTGAGCGCTCCCTGGCGTGAGCCCCTGTGCCTGGCCCAGACCTGTCTTCTGTGCAGTGGGTCCCTCAGTTAAGCAGGAGCCCCTGTAGCCCTGGCTTTAGGACCCTTGGATTCCCGTGTCTCTTTTGAAGCGGACTGGGGAGATGCTCCCATTGCCACCAGCACATCCGGCCTCCTGGTGGGCTCTGCGGCGTGCGAAACACAAGGGAGGCACGGCCGCTCCGGCTCGGCGCTGTCATCTTTGCAGCCCGGCATTTTGAGACGGGGGTGCATCCTTTCAGATCTCGGGTGGTGGCCTTTGGTTTCTGTTCAGCCTGTGGCGCGCGAGTGGGCTGAGATGGCGCACGCACTTCTATGGCTCTGCCGCCTGCTGTCCCACACCCCCAGCGTCTGTTAATTAATCCTTCTGCTCATTTCACGAGGACCAACTCCCCACGTGCCGGTTGCCGAGAGGGGAATCAGATGTGGCCCCTGCTCGCCAAGGGCTGGCAGCCAGTAGAGCAAGGAGCCTGCCACCCCATGCCCCGCACTGCCTGAGACCTGCTGCAGCATCCTCGGGCACCATCCCCAGGGGTGCTGCTGGAAGGAGCTGGGTGTGTGCTCCTGGAGGGGCCTGTGACGGGGACGGCAGCATTGGGCAGCCTCCCACACAGCCTCTCTCTGCCCCAGTTCCTGGCCATGGTGTTCCAGGACCTGCTGACCAACAAGGACGACTACCTGCGGGCCTCACGGGCCCTGCTGCGGGAGATCATCAAGCAGACCAAGCACGAGATCAACTTCCAGGCCTTCTGCCTGGGGCTCATGCAGGAGCGCAAGGAGCCACAATACCTGGAGATGGAGTTCAAGGTGCCAGCCCCTGCCGCTGCGGCGCCTTTCCCTCACTGCGGGTCCCACGCGCCGCCGTCCCCCTCGCCCTGGGTCCCACGCACATTCCGCCCCTTCGGGTGCTCTGTCTGAGCGTGGGTACGGGGCTGAGTGAGGCTGTTTGCGGCCATGTGTCACAGAGGGTAGCATGGGCTCCGTCCTGTGTGAGGACCCAGGAGGGGCTGACCAGGTGCGGGGGAACCAGCAACCCCTGGGCTGGGTGGGACAGATTGCTGCCGGGAGGAAGGCGAGTGTGTGAGCAGGGAGGCAGGGCGGGGCTGTGGGCTGCCCGGCTGGGCTGGAGACTGTGCGAGGGGTGCGGAGGGAGCTGGTGCTGGAAGGCACAGTGAGAGCGGATCACAGAGATGCCAGGTCCCTGCAGCCAACTGGCAGCCAGCCTGCCAGGGTGGCCTGTTTTGCAGACGGGTCTTTGTGGATGCCTGTTGACTAAACCTCCCTCCCGTGGCCAGACTAGGACCTTTTGAGTCACCAGCCTGGTGCCCCTCCTGTCAGACCCCTCCCAACTGGTCCTGGGCTCTCTCTGGATCCCTGCTTGTGTGTGTGTGTGTGTGCGTGTGCAAGTGTGTGCATGTGTGCCACATGTATGTGGAGTGGGGCTCCGGGTGTCCCTTCTGGATACAGACCGCGTGCTGCGCCCACGTGGGTGTGGAGTGGGGCTCCGGGTGTCCCTTCCTGCATCAGACCTCGTGCTGCACCTGCAGGAACGCTTCGTGGTGCACATCACCGACGTTCTGGCCGTGTCCATGATGCTGGGCATCACGGCGCAGGTGAAGGAGGCTGGCATCGCCTGGGACAAAGGAGAAAAGAGGAGTAAGGACGCGGGGGTGGCCTGGCCTTGCTTGGTGGGGGTCTCAGGTCCAGGCTGGTGGCTGGTGGCTCTCCGTGGCTGCACTGTCCTCTGACCGCCTGGGAGGAGCGGTCCCACAGCACAGCCACTCAGGGACACAGAGCCTGGAAGCTGCCGTCCCGGTTCCTGTCCATCCAGACCTCACCCCAACGGCAGGTTCAGGCCCTGTTCTCCCCGAGTGTCCTTTGTGTGCTCCAGTTCTGGCCCAGCGCGGGGGCATTGCCGGCATGGTGGCCCCAGCCGTGGGTGGGAGGGAGGGGAGGTGGTGTTTGGAGCAGTCTGGGTGTTTGATCGTGGGTTCACAGGAAGACTGGGCTGCAGAAGCCCTCTCAGCCATTGACCAGAGCGAGTCACTTGCGACAGGAGGATCCCGGTCACCCATGTGTGTGTCAGGGTTACTCCTTGCTCCCTAGGCTGTTATTCCAGCCAGGAATGGTCCAGAAGCTGGGGGTGCCCTGAGTTACCCCCTCCCAAGTGCCAGCCTTGAGCTGGAACCCTAGGGGTGCCTGTAGCCCCTCAGCACATGGCTTGGATCCTGTAGCCCCTCCGCCCATGGCTTGGATGGGCCACTAAGCTGCGTGTCTGTTGCAGACCTGGAAGTACTCCGCTCATTCCAGAACCAGATCGCCGCCATCCAGCGGGATGCCGTCTGGTGGCTCCACACTGTGGTCCCCTCCATCAGCAAGCTCGCCCCCAAGGACTACGTGCACTGGTGCGGCCCAGGCCCCGCACAGCCCCTGCCACACATCCCACTGAGCCGGGACAACCCAGGGCCCCGCACAGCCCCTGCCCCACTCCCCACTGAGCCGGGACAAGCCAGGGCCCCACAGAGCCCCTGCCCCACACCCCACTGAGCTGGGACAAGCCAGGGCCCCACATGGGAGCCTGTCCCCTCTCTGGACAGCAGCAGGCGGCAGGCATATCACCCTGTGTACATTAGAGCCTCCCGTGGGGCCTCTGCCTTGGTTGGGGTGGGGCCGTCAGGCTCGAGCCTGCATTTCTCTGCAGCGATTTTGGAAAGGACGGTCGGTCGCTGTCCAGCCCGGCAGCCCCGTGAGTGGTCCCTGGGCTCTTGGGTGGTGCAGTGAGGAGGTGCTGAACTTGGCATCAGGCAGCCCCGCCTCTGAGTGCTTGGGCCTGCGGGAGCGGGGTCCCTTCCCTGGAACTAACAGGGCTGGTCCCTGAGCACCCACGTCGTGACTGAGGGCCCTTCTCTGCCTGCCCAGCCTGCACAAGGTGCTGTTCACAGAGCAACCGGAGACCTACTACAAGTGGGACAACTGGCCACCAGAGAGTGACCGCAAGTGAGTGCACTGCCTGCTGGGCTGGGCAGGGCTGGGGGGTGCCTGACTGGCTGCGGCAGGAAGGGCCAGTGGGAGTTGGGCCGCTGTTCTCAAGGTCACATCACCATCCTGTCCCTCCTCCACAACCCTGGGTGCCTTCTCTCACTCCCATGCTGGCGTTCCTGCGCCACTGCAGGGATTCAGCTGCCGCCTGTGTCCACGTGACTCTAAGCCCCAGCCACAGCCTCCCCCAGACTCCCGCCTTCCAGACACTTCCCAGGGCGTCCACAGGCACCCCACCCTCTACTGGTCCCAAATGCACTGTCTGCCCCTGCTTTTGTCCAGACAGCTGCACATTGTCCTTCCCCAGCCAGCTGGCCTCACAACTCTGTCCCCTTTCAAGTCCCGTGGGTGACCCTGTGGGTTCTTGGCTTACGCTGCCCTCCACCCCCGGCTGGGGCTGCTGCCGGTTCACCCTGCGCCCACCTCGTGCCTTGGGCGCTCTGCTCACCTTCACTGCGGCTTTCCCCGTCAGGCTTTAGAGGTGGAGGGGTCATCTCTGCCACCTGGCTCCCAGCTCCTTGACGGCAAGAAACATCTTGGCCTCTGTGGGGCGGCAGAGCCTCCCATGTGGTGGCCGTAGGAACCAGTGACTGTGTGTGTAGCCCCAAAGGCCTTGGGGTGGGGGTAGCCTCCCCTTCTCTCCCTCTGCCCAGGCGAGACTTAGAGCCGGGGCTCCTGTCCTGCAAAGGGAGGCTCAGGCTGGAGGGGACAGGCTCGTTGGAGGCAGCAGCAGCCCTCTGCCGCCAGCCCATGGGCTCTGAGGGAAAGGCTGGCCTGACCTCGGCCCCTCAGGTCCGGCAGGTGTGGGTAGCCCGCAGCGAGTCATGCCTCCCCCGCCCCCACAGCTTCTTCCTGCGCCTGTGCTCCGAGGTGCCCATCCTGGAGGACACGCTGATGCGCATCCTGGTCATCGGGCTGTCCCGGGAGCTCCCGCTCGGGCCCGCAGACGCCATGGAGCTCGCGGACCACCTGGTGAAGCGGGCGGCGGCCGTGCAGGCGGATGGTATGGCTTCTCCAGGGGATGGCCCCTGTGCTGGGCTCTGCTCCCCTCATCCCTGCAGAAACCCCGGCGCAGGCACACACCTCTGGAGCACTACGCAAAGCTGCGCTTCAGCTGGGTCCTGGGTCCCCGGGAGGCTTGGGGTCTTGCCTTCTCTGCATCTGTCTGTTAGGAATTCAGAAGCGCGTGTCTTTGGCAGTGATGCAGTCACTGCCCCGTTTTTTGGAATTTGTCGTGGAACTGGTACATCACCTCCCTTAGGAGGCTGTTAGAGTGATTTTTAATCCAGCTCGCACCTTGCCTGGCTCTCCCCCGGGGACTTGTGGGTCCCCACCCTGCCGGCCACGCCCCCGTCCTCACCTCCCTACCCTCCCTGGCAACCCTGCCTGCTCTCTAGACCCAGCCCGGGTGTGGCCCAGAGCAAGGTGTGTCTCGTGTCCCAGGGAGAAGCCCTGTTTCCCCCAGCTCCCTGCTCAGGCCTGCGCCCCACCCCGCGGCATCCCCCACCCCACCCCGATGCCACCCGAGCAGGGCCCGTCCCCTCGCTGCCTGTGCCCGATGGTCTGTGAGCAGCCCCAGAACCTGTGTGTGGCTCTTGGTCCTAGATGTGGAGGTGCTGAAGGTGGGGAGGACCCAGCTGATCGATGCCGTTCTGAACCTGTGCACCTACCATCACCCCGAAAACATCCAGCTCCCACCCGGGTAAGCCCGCGCCCCGCTCCCCACTCCCTCCCGGGTAAGCCCGCGCCCCACTCCCCACTCCCTCCCGGGTAAGCCCGCGCCGCACTCCCCACTCCCTCCCCGGTAAGCCCGCGCC
>NW_012117710.1:1720093-1740271 GCF_000951035.1 Colobus angolensis palliatus | reverse complement strand
GCCCCGCTCCCCACTCCCTCCCGGGTAAGCCCGCGCCCCGCTCCCCACTCCCTCCCGGGTAAGCCCGTGCCCTGCTCCCCACTCCCGCCGCCGGGGTAAGCCTGCTTCATCCCCCCGACTCCTGCCCGGGATAAACTCGCACCCTGCGCCCCGCTCCCCACTCCCACTCGTACCCTGCTCCCCACTCCCTCCTGGGTAAACCTGTGCCCCGCTTCCTCCCCGGTAACCCCGGTAAGCCACCGCCCCACTCCCCACTCCCTCCCGGGTAAGCCCTTGCCCCGCTCCCCACTCCCTCCTGGGCAAGCCCGCACCCTGCTGACCTCAGAGGTCCGCTTGTGACCTGTTCCCAGAGACCAGTGAGGCCACTACGGGCCTTGACTGCCTGGGCCCGAGTCCCACCATTACCTGGGTTCGAGTGGGCCGTTTCCCCGTTGTCTTCCCCCGTGTCTCCAGCTCAGTCATACTTTTTTCTCCTGTGTTTACCGTGTGTGTATTATTTTTCACACAACGAGTTTATGCTCGGTGTTTCATGGCTTTATGGAGAGAGGATTCACATACATGTCATCTAAAGTGTGCAATTCCATGTTTTCAGGATGTTCACAGGTTGTACAACCTTCATTATAATTTAATTGTAGAACCTTCTTTGGTCCCCCCAAAAGAACCCCATTCCCACCAGCCGTCACTCCTCATTCCTCCCACCGCAGCCCACAGCAGCCGCTCACCCGCTGTCATCTCTGTCGAGTGGCCCTTTTGGGCGTTTTCTGTAAACGGCGTACTGCCGTGCGTGGTCTCCTGTGACCAGCTTCCTTCCCTGGGTGTGCTGTTTCCGGGGTCGCCTGTGCTGTAGCGTGAGGCAGTCTCAAAGTCCTCCTTGTGGCTGAGGGTGCCCCCTGTGTGGACAGACCACGTCTGCTGCTCCCACTCCTGTGCTCACAAACGGTGCTGCCGTGAGCGTGTGTGGACAAGCCTGTGTGGACGTGTCTTCAGTTCTCTTGAGCAGATGGCTGGGAGTGGGGTTGCTGGGCCAGGTGTTTAACTGAGGCTCTGTCAGACCCTCCCCAACAGCTGCCCCCACCTTGAGTTCCCACTTGCATCACCGCCAGCGCTGCACGATGGTTCCCGGTCTCCATCCCATCCTCGCTCGCACTCATGGCTGTTTCTCAGCAGAGCCATCCTGCCGGGGTGAGACGGTATCTCACGGTGGTTTCGGTTTGCATTTTCCATTTTTTGTGGGGAACGGAGTCTTGCTCTGTCACCCAGGCTGGAGTGCAGTGGTGCAGTCATGGTTCGCTGCAGCTTCAACCTCCCTGGCTCAAGTGATCCTCCCGCCTTGGCCTCCTATGTAGCTGGGACTATAGGCACGTGCTACCATGTCCAGCTAATTTTAGTGTCTGCAGAGATGGGGCCTCACTTTATTGCTCAGGCTGTTTTCAAACCCCTGGGCTCAAGCAGTCCTCCTGCCTTGATCTCCTAAAGTGTTGGGATTACAGGTGTGATGAACCACTGCACCTAGCCAGAAGTTTTCAATTTTGAGCAAATCTAGTTTTATCTATTTTTCTTTGGTTTCTGTGCTTTTGTGTCATATCTAAAAAACCATCGCCTAGTTCAGCATAATGGAGATTTAATTCTGTGTTTTCTGTCAAGGGTTTTATCATCCCAGCTCTTACATTCAGGTCTTTGAGCCATTGTGATTTAGTTTTTATGATGTGAGGCTGGGGTCCGGCCTCATTCCTCTGTGTGCGGACATCCAGCTGTCCTGGCACCGCTGTTGAAAGCCTGTCTTTCCCTGATGAGGGTCTCTTGGCTCCGTGTCGGAAGTCACACCCATGTGGGTTGTTCCTGGACCCTCGCTTCCGTTCTGTAGACCCACGCGGGCAGCACAGAGCTCACCTTTGGGGAGGCCCAATCATCTTCGTGCTGCTGCCGCTGTGTGTGCTTTGACGTTGTACCTAGGACGCTGGGTCTGCGCCACGCTCCCGAAGCCTTCTGTTTTCTCCTAGGAACCTTATAGTTTGGCGCTCCCTGTCTCTGGAGCCTGTCATCCGCCTGATGTGTGGTTTGGTGGGGCCCTGCTTCATTCTGTTGGTGTTGATGCTAGTTGTCGCAGCATTGTTGTTGAGAGGGCTGTTCCTGCGCCTTAGGCTGTCTCGGCGGGCTCTCGGCAGTCTGCACCTGAGTATGAGGGTTGACCTCTGGACTCTTGTTGCGTGTAGGCGAGCGGGTTGACCTCTCGACTCAGCTCTGCTCTGTCTGCGCGTCTATCCTGTCGATGTATGTGTCCATCCTCTATGAGGGCTGAGTTTTAAAATTGGGAAGTGCATTTTCCAACTTTGTTCTTTCTCAGGATTGTTTTGGCTCTTCTGGGTCCTTGCATTTCCATGTGAATTTCAGCGTGAGCTTGTCAATTTCTGCAAAACAGCTGACTGGGATTTTGAAACAGTGTAGAATCGTGGGTCAGTCTGGGGAGCCCCTGGGTGTCAGTGAGGCCACACCCTGCGATCTGTGCCCCTGGGCAGGTTTCCCCTTATCCGGAGCCGACACCCTTTCAGGGGTTTCCGTTTATCCAGAGCCCACACCCTGTCGGGTGTCCCTTTATCCAGAGCTGACACTGTTTCGGGGGTTTTTGTTTATCCAGAGCTGACACCCTTTCAGGGGTTTCCCGTTATCCAGAGCTGACACCGTTTCAGCAGCGTTGCGGAGTTTTGGTTGGATGCACCTCGGAATCTCATGCTGCACCCAGCCTCGTGTGCTCTCTGATGCCATGGTCGGGGTTCTCCTGCCGCGGTCGAGGTTCTCCTGCCTCTCTCTCCTTCGGCAGCTGCTGCCCACTCTGCTTTCTGGTGTGGTCTTTCCCTCTGGGCAGCCTCCGCGTGTGACTCCAGGCAGTGTCTCAATTCACATCTGTCTCATAGTTAGGATTGTTTCCTCACCTGAGGGGCCCGTGCTTTAATGTGATTGTATCGTTACAATTCCATCTCGATGGTTCCTGGGGTGGTGTCTGTCATCTCATGTAGAAGATGAGAATCACTGACACTTAATGAGCATGTATTATGTATCCACCACTGCTCCAGTTTTATAGATGAGAAACAAAGACTTAGAAAGGTAAGGACAGAGCTGGAGTTGGGCCTGGACAGGGAGGCCAGAGCCAGGCTCACGCACATGCTTGGACAGGTGTCACTGGAGGGCAGTCCCAGGAGGAGCTGGGAGCCAGCACCGTCCCTGCCCCAGCTTTGCCGCCTGGCCTGGCCGATCCTTGGCGCTGAGCTTGGTGTGCTGGACCTGAGTCGGGGCGCCCCTGCCTTCCAGGTACCAGCCTCCGAACCTCGCCATCTCCACCCTTTACTGGAAGGCCTGGCCCCTCCTGCTGGTCGTCGCAGCATTCAACCCGGAGAACATCGGTGAGCCCTTGCTGGCCGCCGCGTGCACACGCATGGCCCTGCTGGTCCTTCTTTTGGGGCAGTTTGTCTGTTGGGGCTGGGGACGAGAGGAGGAGCTGGGAGAGGGTGGGATCACACACCTGGTGCCCAGGGGAGCCTGGCCAGCCCCACACCCTCCGGTTCCCTAGGCCTGGCTGCGTGGGAGGAGTACCCCACCCTGAAGATGCTCATGGAGATGGTGATGACCAAGTGAGTCCGCACGTCCCCTCGGTGGGCCCGGGGCGGGGAGCAGGGCCTGAAATGAGTCCTCTCGTCCCCTCAGTGGGCCCAGGGCGGGGAGCAGGGCCTGAAGTGAGTCCTCTCGCCCCCTCGGGGAGCCCGGGGCAGGGAGCAGGTATCGTGGGGACCAGGTGTGTGTCGTCGGGATCAGGTGTGTGTTTGGCTATTGTGCTGTGGGGAGTGGGCGTGTGTCTGCCTGTGGTTTTGTGGGGACTGGGTGTGTGTCTGCCCGTGGTTTTGGGGTGACCGGGCGTGTGTCTGCCCGTGGTTTTGGGGGGACCAGGCGTGTGCCTGTGCATTGTGGGGAGTGAGCATGTGTGTGTCCTGAGGTGGGAGGCACAGCTGCTTCCCCCACCTCTGAAGGAGCAGACTGACTTTGGGGCCTTGGGGTCAGAGCTCAGATTAGAGCAGCCATGGGGAGTTGGGTTTTGGAACACGCCAAAGCCATGTGTGCCTCTGTAGGCAGAGAGTCCCTGCCCTGCAGGTCAGTCCCTGGATGGGTGGGTGGAGCCTGCATGGCTGTCATACTGGGCTGTGCTCCCGGCATGGGTGGCGTGGGTGGGGAGGCGGCCCAGGAGGAGGCCAGGTTCTGATGCTGTGGCCTTGGCTGTGGTAAGGGCGGCATGCTGCCTGTGGAGGATGAGGCAGTGGCTGGACCGCACCTCTGGGCAGCGCTGTGGCTTCTCGCCGTGCTCGACAGCTCTGCGGATGCTCCCGGGTGCCCTGTGCTCCTGACTCCTGTGCAGCAGGCAGCAGCGGCCATAGGGGTTTTGACCCTCCTTGACCCCAAGCGTGGTCCGCTGGGAGTGAGCCCTTCGTGGGGGACAGGGTGACACGCTCCCCTCTCTGGCCCTAGCAACTACTCCTACCCGCCGTGCACCCTGACGGATGAGGAGACCCGGACGGAGATGATGAACCGTGAGCTGCAGACTGCCCAGCGGGAGAAGCAGGAGATCCTGGCCTTCGAGGGGCACCTGGCAGCCGCGTCTACCAAGCAGACCATCACTGAGAGCAGCAGCCTCCTCCTATCGCAGCTCACCAGCCTGGACCCCCAGTACGCAGCCCACACAGCCCTGCCCCGCGCCTGCCGTCAGGACCTGTGGGTGGTTGGTGTGGGTGGGACAGAAGCTGAAGGAGCAGGCGGAGCCGACTGCACTGCGGCAGACCCTAAAAGGCCTGTGGAGCCCCGTCCCCCCATGTCCCTGGCTTACTGCTGTGGGGCCAGGCCTTGGGGACATCCCAGGTCAGGATGGGTCGCCTGTCTCGGGCTGTCGGCTGCCCCTCGAAGCAGGGATGGGAGGGGGGCGTTCTGGAGGTGATCTCCGCTCAGGGCGTGCTGACGCATCATGTCCTCTGTGACCCTCAGGGGGCCCCCTCGGAGGCCTCCCCCTCACATCCTGGATCAAGTGAAAAGCCTCAACCAGTCCCTCCGCCTCGGGCACCTCCTGTGCCGCAGCCGAAACCCCGACTTCCTCCTGCACATCATCCAGCGGCAGGTGAGCTCCGAGGCTCCAAGAGGTAGAGATGGTGGTCTCGGGAGGCCCGGAACCTTCTGGAGGCCTTGGTGGCCAGAAGCGGGCAGGACACACCTGGATGCCAGGCCCATGACCTGGCTGCTGTGTGTCGCCGTTTCCGGCTCCAAGGTCGCCCGGGGGGCTGGCAGCAGGTGTTGGGCCCAGAAGGCACTGAGCAGGGGCTGCTGTCACCTGTTCAGGCCTCCTCGCAGTCCATGCCCTGGCTGGCGGACCTGGTACAGTCCAGCGAGGGCTCCCTGGACGTGCTGCCCGTGCAGTGTCTGTGTGAGTTCCTGCTGCACGATGCTGTGGACGATGCTGCCTCCGGGGAGGAGGACGACGAGGGCGAGAGCAAGGAGCAGAAGGCCAAGAAGCGGCAGGTCAGGGCTGCCCACCCCTCAGCCCACCCGCCTCTCACCCCGCACCCCTGTCAGGGCCGCCCACCCCTCAGCCCACCCGCCTCTCACCCTGCACCCCTGGTCAGGGCCGCCCACCCCTCAGCCCACCCGCCTCTCACCCCGCACCCCTGTCAGGGCCGCCCACCCCTCGGCCCACCCGCCTCTCACCCCGCACCCCTGTCAGGGCCGCCCACCCCTCGGCCCACCCGCCTCTCACCCCGCACCCCTGTCAGGGCCGCCCACCCCTCGGCCCACCTGCCTGGCCTGCCACCTGCACCCCTGTCAGGCCGCCCATCCCTGAGCCTACCCGCCCCACACCCCACATCCCATCTGCCTGACCTGTCACTTGCACCCCTGAGAGCACCCTCCTCCCCGCAGAGGCAGCAGAAGCAGCGGCAGCTGCTGGGCCGCCTGCAGGACCTGCTGTTGGGCCCGAAGGCTGATGAGCAGACAACGTGTGAGGTGCTGGACTACTTCCTGCGGCGCCTCGGCTCCTCCCAGGTGGCCTCCCGTGTGCTGGCCATGAAGGTGAGGTGGTGGGCGGGTCTTCCTGCGCACGCTCTTCCTGTTTAAAATGAGTAGGCTGGGGACCAGGCAAGGTGGCTCATGTCTGTAATCCCAGCACTTTGGGAGGCCAAGGCGGGCGGATTGCCTGAAGTCAGGAGTTTGAGACTAGCCTGGCCAACATGGTGAAACCCCGTCTCTACTAAAAATACAAAGAAATTAGCTGGGCGTGGTGGTGCATGCCTGTAATCCTAGCTACTCTGGAGGCTGAGGCAGGAGACTTGCTTGTACCCGGGAGGTGGAGATTGCATGAGCCAAAATCATGCCATTGCACTCCAGCCTGGGCAACAAGAGTTAAACTCCATCTGAAAAAAATACATCAATGAAAAATAAAGAAGTGATATGAGTGGGCCTGGTGCAGTGGCTTGCTCGTGTCAGCCCAGCACTTTGGGAGGCCAAGGTGGGAGCAGCCTTGAGTCCAGGAGTTTGAGACCAGCCTGGGCAACACAGGGAGACCCCATCTCTCCCCAAAATGAAAACATTAGCTGGGGGTGGTAGTGTGTACCTGTGTTCCCAGCTACCCTGAAAGCCGAGGCAGGAGGATCACTTGAGCCCAAGAGTGTGAAACCAGGCTGGGCAACACAGTGAGACCCATCTCTACCAAAAATAAAAGATGAAAAAAATGACCTGGGTGTGGCAGCATGCACCCGTGGTCCCAGCCACTTGGGAGGCTAAGATGGGAGAATCACTTGAGCCCAGGAGGTTGAGGCTGCAATGAGCTGTGATCACACCACTGCACTCCAGCCTGGGCAACAGAATGAGACCCCGTCTTAAAAAGTGAAAGTAAAAATAAAGTGAGTGTTCAGTTCACCCCTACTGTATTTTTAAGTTCCTTGCCCACATAGGAGGGATGCACTGGTGAAACGTGAAAGCGGACCCCACCACCTGCCTGGTGTTCCTTTCCTGCTGGGGATGGGAGGGTCCAGAGTGGCTTCACGAACTTGAACAGAAGCGTTTAACAGAAAGAGCTCGGTCTCATTTTTCCCTTTTACCTCCGGCTGCTCCCCTGGGAAGCAAGCGCCACGTTCTCCTCGGGGCTCTTGAGGGCACCACCGTGTGCTCCTGGGGCCGGGCTGAGACCCTGCCCACGCTGCTGAAGCCGGCCCTGCTCACACGTGTCTGCCACAGGGTTTGTCGCTGGTGCTTTCGGAGGGCAGCCTGCGGGACGGGGAGGAGAAGGAGCCCCCGATGGAGGAGGATGCGGGGGACACAGATGTGCTGCAGGGCTACCAGTGGCTGCTGCGGGACCTGCCCCGCCTGCCTCTCTTCGACAGCGTCAGGAGCACCACAGCCCTGGCCCTGCAGCAGGTGAGGGCGCTGACCAGGGCTGCAGTGGGCGGGGATGAGAGGGCCACAGCCCTGCCCTGGTTCTGCTCAGACCACCCTCCCCTCCAGGCAATCCACATGGAGACCGACCCCCAGACCATCAGCGCCTACCTGATCTACCTGTCCCAGCACACGCCTGTGGAGGAGCAGGCCCAGCACAGCGACCTGGCCCTGGTGAGGCAGCAGAGCCAGCCAGCAGTGTGGCCCTGGGGAGGGACGGGGCAGCACAGAGACCCTACCCTAGGGAGGGTATGGGGCCAGTGGTGCAGTGCCCTGGGCTGGCGGCTTCTTGGACCTCAGGGAAGCATTGAGGGTGGGAGGGCTGTCACGGCTGCTGTGCTGGGGCCTCTGTGACCCTGTGGCCACCTGTGTCCCTTCCTTAGTCACCACTCACTCCCTGGAGCCTTTCTCCCTAGTCCCTGAGGGTGCGAAGCCACAGGGATGAGGTGCCTTGTTCACAGCAGGGTGGAATCTGAGCCATCAGCCCTCTTCCCCACACCAGGAGGGTTTGGGCTGTGGGCCCAGGTCGCTGGGCACCTGCCTGCTGTCCTCAGCATCTCTGGCTCACATGTGTGGCGCTGACTCCTTCTGTCTTCTCTCCTGGGTGCTGTCCTTCTCCGCTGGGCTTCTTCCAACTTTGCACTGCTGTCCTCTCTTCCCAGCCTGCACTGTGACCTAGTGAAAGTTCATGGCCCGAGTCCTTGGGGAATGAGCGATGGGTGAACAGATGGTGGCTGCTGGGCAGAGGGCAGCAGAGTCTGCCTTCAGGGCCTGGTCATTGTCCTTGGCTGTGAGAGTCGTGTCCTCCCTCCTGCCTGGAGAGTCTGACCCAGCTCTGGTCGTCTCCCCGGTGGCCTGTGGCAGAGTGAGGGTCGGCGGTGCCGATGCCGTGGGCCCTGCTTAAGATCCCAGTGAGGACGTGCCTGTGATAAGGCCGCCCCAGCTGGCCGGAGAGCTGAGCTGTCTTGGAGCCTCTGACACCACCCTGTCCACACACCAGGACGTGGCCCGGCTGGTCGTGGAGCGCTCCACCATCATGTCCCACCTCTTCTCCAAGCTGTCCCCGAGTGCCGCGTCGGACGCCGTGCTGAGCGCTCTGCTGTCCATCTTCTCACGCTATGTGAGGCGCATGCGGCAGAGCAAGGAGGGCGAGGAGGTCTACAGCTGGGTGAGGCCGCGCAGCGCGCTTGGTGCCGGCTTGGTGCCCTTGGCGCTGGCCCAGAGTCCCCGAACCTCACAGGCCTGACTCCGCCTCGTTTCCCGCAGTCGGAGTCTCAGGACCAGGTCTTCCTGCGCTGGAGCAGCGGGGAGACGGCCACCATGCACATCCTCGTGGTCCACGCCATGGTCATCCTGCTGACGCTGGGCCCGCCGCGAGGTGAGCCGCCACGGGCACTGGGAGGGCAGCTTCGTGCCAGGTGGGCCATGGCCCTGACCATACCCAGAGGCTTCCGCGTCCTTGCCTTGCTTCTGGGCGGGAAGCTCTCCGGCCCTTTCACCCTGTGTCCTAGCTTCTCTCCTAAAGAGGAGGCTGCAGTCCGTCCCGCGCGTCTCTGAGCACTTGGTGGACACGTGGGAGATCCCCGTGTGGTGCGACCTCCCAGCCTGGAGAGCCCTGAGCTGGAGGACCTGGTGCAGCCTGCGGTCGGAGTCCTCATTGCCGCAGCCTATCCGTGTAGGCCTGCGGTGCCTGGGAGGTGGCAAACTCAGGGTTTCACTGTGCGGAGGTGTGACATGAGGCTGCCAGGCAAGCAGGTCCTCTCCCCAGGGCCCGGACATGTGACCCTGAGGATGCTCCGGCCAGCGCAGTGTTTGGAATCCGGCGCCCACCCAGCCATGCCCTCTGTGGCCGCAGCCTTCTGCTTTGTTCTTGGCTGACACCAGGAACTGCTCCCACGTTCACCCCATTGTGTCTGCCAGTGGGGGAAGGGGGCGGAACCCCCTTGCTGGGGTTTGGGTGGACGTGGGCGGGCTGTGCCAGGGTGGTGAACCCCCTTGCTGGGGTTTGGGTGGACGTGGGCGGGCTGTGCCAGGGTGGTGAACCCCCTTGCCAGAGGTCGGGTGGATGTGGGCGGGCTGTGCCAGGGAGGTGAGCCCTGTTGGGAGGCAGATACAGTCACAGGTGTCACCCTTGGGAAGGGCAGCAGGGGAAGCTGGCCCCATGTGGGCCTGGGTCTGTGGGGTTTCTCATTGGCTTTTTGGAGCCAGAGAGCTGGATGGGACCTGGTTCAGCCAAGCAAAGCCTCGAGGGCAGGGGCTGGACAGGGACACACACATGTTCCCTTGCCCAAGACAAAATGGCGGTGATGCCGCTTGCCGTCCTGCAGGGTCTGTGAGGATCAAATGCGTGCACCTACGCAAAGCATCCGTGCATAGCAAGTACTCTAGCATGGGAGCCCCGTGCTCCTCCCAAGCCTCAGTTTCCTCCTTGGGAGAGGAGGTGCTTCTAGCCTTGGCACCAGCTGTGCTTGGGGCTGGGCTCCCGGCAGGTCTGAAGCCTGCTCACCCGTTGTCCTTCCTGAAGCTGACGACAGCGAGTTCCAGGCACTGCTGGACATCTGGTTTCCGGAGGAGAAGCCGCTGCCCACCGCCTTCCTGGTGGACACGTCGGAGGAGGCACTACTGCTTCCGGACTGGCTGAAGCTGCGCATGATCCGTTCTGAGGTGCTCCGCCTGGTGGACGCTGGTATGGCCCAGGCTGGGCTTGAGTGGTGGGGGCTGCTGACTCGGGGGTCCCAGGCCCCTCGCCTGCTCCTCGGCTCTGAGGTGCTCCGCCTCATGGATGCCGGTGTGGCCCAGGCTGGGCTGGCGGGCAGACCGCTGACTCGGGGGTCCCAGACCTCTCACCTGCTCCTCTGTTCTGAGGTGCTCTGCCTGGTGGACGCCGGTATGGCCCAGGCTGGATTCAGGGGCGGGCTGCTGACTCGGGTCCCGGGCCCCTCGCCTGCTCCTCCGCTCTGAGGTGCTTGGCCTGGTGGATGCTGGTACGGCCCAGGCTGGGCTCGGGCGGGGGCTGCTGACTCGGGGGGTCCCAGGCCCCTCACCTGCTCCTCGTGGGCCTGGATGGTCTCCGGCCGTGGCAGAGGAGAAGATTGGCTGGGTGGCCTCAGGGGATCCTGCAGATCATATGTCCTGGCCACAGCAGGCTGTGCTGGCCCCGTCTGGGAGGGTCTTACTGTCAGGCTCAGGGGCCTAGAGTGAGAAACGGGGCCTGGACGGAAAGAAGAGAAAGTGGTCTGGGGTTGGAGGGGAGGAGGGAAAGTGGTGGGGCCTCTGGGTTGGTCCCTGAAGGATTTGGGGGTTGAAGCTGCAGCCGGGGACGCCAGCAAGGGATGAGCGTGGGGCCTGGGCCCATGTAGGTCAGTAGGGCTGGTGCCTGGTCACAGTGAGGAGACACGGGGGGCAGCTTGGTGAGTAAGTGGGGCTGGCTCAGGAAGCCCCTGACTGCCAAGGGGTCTAGGCTGTTGTGTGCCCGCGGGAGCCGTCGATGGCTTCAGGGTAAGAGCGCCGTCCTGAGCATTAAGAGGAGATAGTCACGGCGGCCTGTGTGCAGTTTGGGAGGTGTACTGCGCCGTGCCACCATAGGCCCTCTGGAGCGTCCACCCACCCCCCCGGGATGGGGCCCACACAGCTGCCATCCAGGGCGTGAGGCGGTCCTGAACTGCTGTCCCCTTGTGCGGCCCCAGGTCTCAGGTGGGGCTGCTGAGTGTGCACCGCCGCGGGTGTTCGGTGGGGTCACTGAGCCCATGTGGCCCAGGGTCTCGGGTGGGTGGGGTCGCTGCACACAGGCAGCCCCAGGTCTCGGGTGGGGTCCCGAGTGCCTGTTGCCCGGGTCTCAGGTGGCATTATGGAGCGCGTGCCCTCTCAGCCCTGCAGGACCTGGAGCCGCAGCAGCTGCTGCTGTTCGTGCAGTCCTTTGGCATCCCTGTGTCCAGCATGAGCAAACTCCTGCAGTTCCTGGACCAGGCCGTGGCCCACGACCCCCAGACGCTGGAGCAGAACATCATGGACAAAAGTAAGACGCGGGGACCTGCGCAGTGGCCCAGCCTGGCCGGGCTTCTGGGGCCTGGGTGTGAGCGGGTGGGTGATCTGAGGTCGGCTGGGTAAGATGCCAGGACCTGCGGGGTGGGCCACACACGCTGACCGAGCCCCAGCCCGGCCAGGCTTTTGGGGCCTGGGTGCGAGCGGGTGGGTGATCTGAGGTCGGCTGGGTGTGGGTGGCACTTGAGGCCAGGCTTAGAGCTGTGGGCCAGTGAGGCTGGCACAGGCAGAAGGGAGCCGAGGCCTGGGCCTGCCCCAACCCTGGGGCCGGGCACCCTGTCGGGCCTGTTTTGAGGTTGGAGGGACCGTGGGGGCCTGGATGCTCACGGAGCCTGCCCAGCTTCTGAAGTCCTTGGGAAGCGGAGACCGTAGGGTGTCCCCAACTCTGGTGTCTGTGGAAAGGGATGGACCTGCCCCGACCCCTGGCCGCGCCCAGGTGTGACCCTGCTGCTGTTTGCAGATTACATGGCCCACCTGGTGGAGGTCCAGCATGAGCGAGGTGCCTCCGGAGGCCAGACTTTCCACTCCCTGCTCACGGCCTCCCTGCCGCCCCGCCGAGGTACTGGGGAGGGGACAGGGCCCACACAGAGACCCAGCCTGGGGAGGGAGGGAGACGGGACCTGCATAACCACACAGTGCAGTGCACACTTGCTGATGTCACCTGAGAGGGGCCCCCACAGAGGCTCTCCGCCGGTGTTTGGTCAGCGTTTGCCTCTGGCCAGCATGTGGGTACTCGTTGAGTCTGAGATCCCTGTGGTCCTGAGCGAGACCTGGGGTCCTTGGGGAGCTCTTCCTCCTGGGTGACAGTCCCCAGGCAGGGCTGGCCATGGCTTGCAGAGTTTCCACCGCTGAAGCCAGTCAGGAAGTGTCCAGCCACTGATGGTTCTCCTGTCTCTGCAGACAGCACAGAGGCACCCAAACCAAAGAGCAGCCCGGAGCAGCCCACAGGCCAGGGCCGGATTCGGGCGGGGACCCAGCTCCGGGTGCTGGGCCCTGAGGACGACCTGGCTGGCATGTTCCTCCAGGTAGCGATGCTGCTGCGCGTGGGTCTCCACTGCAGCCCCTCTTCCTGTGTATAGCCTCCCCTGCCGCCTCGCACGCACGGTGGCCTTTACACGCGTGACCGCCTGACCTTGGCACATTGCTTTCATGTAACACCCCCATGCTCTCAGATGGAGGCTTAGCCCAACATTGGGGAAGGGGGTCAGCCTGCACCCTCCCTGCCATCCTTGCACACCCCTCTGCGTGGGGCATCCACTTTGATATATGCAGAAGCCAAAGTTGCAGGTCTCACCCGAGGTCTGGCTGTTCGAGCCGGGGATCCTGCAGGCCTCACCACCTCCTGATGGAGAGCCTGGTGGGCCCTGGACAGGCTCTGGATACCTTCGGGGGCAGCTCCTGGGTGTTGGGGTCCCTCACTGCTCCCCATCACAGGTCTCAAGGGCCCTGGGCCCCTCAGGCCACAAGGTGGGGGCCACAAATGAACAAGGAGATGACGGGACGTGGTTCTGGCACGGAGCTGCACCCACCAGGCACTTAGCCTCTCCGCTGTGCTCCTCCTCCTCCGCTTCCTCCTGACACCAGCCTGCCCTGTTCCAGATCTTCCCGCTCAGCCCGGACCCTCGGTGGCAGAGCTCCAGTCCCCGCCCCGTAGCCCTCGCGCTGCAGCAGGCCCTGGGCCAGGAGCTGGCCCGCGTCATCCAGGGTAACCCTGAGGTGCCGGGCATTACGGTGCGTGTCCTGCAGGCCCTCGCCACCCTGCTCAGCTCCCCACACGGCGGCGCCCTGGTGATGTCCATGCACCGCAGCCACTTCCTGGCCTGCCCACTGATGCGCCAGCTCTGCCAGTATCAGGTGCCCGGGTGTGGGCCTCAGGTGGGAGGAGGGAGGAAGGCAGTGAGGGCTCTGCCTCCCGCAGGATGGCCTGGGTGTCCTGTGACTGCTCCTCTGTGGGTCTTGGGTCTCGGTTTCTAAGTAAAAAAGGACAGTGCCCAGGGAGTGGCGGCAGGGTCCCCTTTCTTCAGTGAACATTCCCCCGGGACGGGAGGTGGGGCAGTGTGGCGTCCGCCTGTTCGCGCCCCACCACCCAGGCTTGGCACCCCGCCTTGCTCTCCCCACCTGCTGGTGCCTGGGACTGTGTTTTACTTCTGTGTCTGTTTTTTCCCTTGAACCGCATGGGATGCCCTCACCAACTGGGGGGTTTTGAAAGGGTCTCTGCGAGGTCATCTGGGCCTGTGCAGGGGAGGCACCGTTTCAGGCAGGAGGTGGGATGAGGTTGGCTCGGGCCCCAAGTGCCAGTCGTGGCAGGTGTCAGCAGCCTCACAGCCCCGGTCTGGGCCTTGGGTGCCGGGTCCCCGTGTGTCATCTGCCAGGGTAGCCACATGCCACTTTGTCCCCGCAGCGCTGTGTGCCGCAGGACACCGGCTTCTCGTCACTCTTCCTGAAGGTGCTCCTGCAGATGCTGCAGTGGTTGGACAGCCCTGGCGTGGAGGGCGGGCCCCTGCGGGCACAGCTCAGGATGCTCACCGGCCAGGCCTCGGCCGGGCACAGGCTCAGCGATGGTGAGGACCGTGCCAGACTGGCAGACAGCTGGGGGGCACTGGATGGGGGCTCACACAGAGTGGCCAAGCTGCCTGGCACCCCGAGGCCCAGAGAGTGGCTTGAAGGGGGTACCCGCATGGATCCAGGGGAGCTCTTCTACCGTGGGGCCTCCCTGGATGGGGCATACCAATAGGGGTGAGGGTGGAGCCACAGGGCACTCACACAGACCTCCCGCAGTGCGAGGGGGGCTCCTGCGCCTGGCCGATGCCCTGGCCTTCCGTCAGGACCTGGAGGTGGTCAGCTCCACCGTCCGTGCCGTCGTCGCCACCCTGAGGTCTGGGGAGCAGTGCAGCGTGGAGCCTGAGCTGATCAGCAAAGGTACCTTCCTGGCCCAGTCCCCTTGGGCTGCTGGGGCCCTGGGAAGACCCAAGCCTGAGGCTGCTTTTTGCTGCCTAGTGGGGGACGGACAGTGACTGCTCAGCACTGTCCTCAGAAAGTGCCCACAGAGGTCCCCTCTCAGATGGCCCAGGGCGGGGCCTCTTGAGAGTGAGTTGGAGCTTCCTCCTTGGGGGGCCCCCCCATCACTGCTGCACCCAGCAAAGTGAGCCCCGGCCCCAGCTGCACTCTCTGGCCTTGGCTGGGTTCTCCTGTTGTGTTCCACACACGCTCACCCCACATCCCACCCTGGCTAGCCCACACCCACTGGGCAGCCCCCTGACCTGGGCGTGACCCGCATGTTCTTCTGTCCTTTGCACAGTCCTCCAGGGGCTGATGGAGGTGAGGTCCCCCTACCTGGAGGAGCTGCTGTCTGCGCTCTTCTCTGCCACTGCGGATGCCGCCGCCCCGTTTCCGGGCTGTAAGCCCGTGGTGGTGGTGAGCTCCCTGCTGCTGCAGGAGGAGGAGCCCCTGGCTGCGGGGAAGCCGGATGCGGATGGCGGCAGGTGAGCTGGGGTGCTGCACACGGCCGGGGAGGGCGGGCAGGCAGCACCAGCTCCTCCCTGAGCCACCTTCTCCCTGCAGCCTGGAGGCCGTGCGGCTGGGGCCCTCATCAGGCCTCCTGGTGGACTGGCTGGAGATGCTGGACCCCGAGGTGGTCAGCAGCTGCCCCGACCTGCAGCACAGGCTGCTCTTCTCCCGGAGGAAGGTGGGTGGCACCCAGCTTCAGCATGGGGACCCACCCGGGGTCAAGGGCTCTTCCTGACCTGCAGTGCAACAGCCTTGGCCTGGGCGAGCCTTGTAGGGGCCCCAATGGAAGGGCAGGGTCCCCCATTGGCCCCAGAAGAACCCAGGCCAGGGTCACCGTCACCTGTGGACCAGCCAGATGTGGGGACGGGGTGGGTGGACGGGGTAGGGTTGGCCCCGCCAAACCCTGTAGATCGTGTAGGGGCCTCCGTCTTCCCAAAGGGAATGGGGCTGTGGCCAGGAGAAGGGAGGGCAGGTGCTGGGCTCCCCAGGTCCCCCGCAGGGGAGGGATGGCCTCACCAGAGAGGCTGCACGGAGCCCCGGGCACCTCCGCTCTGCGGCATGGCTCCCGTGGGAAGAGGTGGGGAGATGCTGCACGGCCACCAGAAGGGGCCCTCCAGCACCACATGACGGGGCCGGTGTCGCTGGCAGCACCCCAGGCCTCGGCTCTCTGAGCGGCGCACTGGGGAAACCATCTGCTGACCTCAGTGGAGCCTGCCATTGGCCCAGGTGAGGCCATCTGGGCTGCTTTCTCCCTCCCCAGGGCAAAGGTCAGGCCCAGGTGCCCTCGTTTCGCCCCTACCTCCTGACCCTCTTCACGCATCAGTCCAGCTGGCCCACGCTGCACCAGTGCATCCGAGTCCTGCTGGGCAAGAGCCGGGAGCAGAGGTGGGTGCCTCCCTGTCCCTGACCCGGGCCGCGTGCACACTGGCCTTCGCCAGAACTCTCGCAGCACCGGCTCTGACTGGTATCTCCCGTGCTGAGACGAGACACCTCATGCTCAGTGGAACCTGTGCCTCCCCACAGGTTCGACCCCTCCGCCTCTCTGGACTTCCTTTGGGCCTGCATCCACGTTCCTCGCATCTGGCAGGGGCGAGACCAGCGCACCCCGCAGGCAGGTCTTGGGAGGGTGGCCCATCCAGGAGAGGGCGTGGCGCTCCGGGACTGACACAGACACCTGTTACAGAAGCGGCGGGAGGAGCTAGTGCTGCGGGTGCAGGGCCCAGAGCTCATCAGCCTGGTGGAGCTGATCCTGGCCGAGGCAGAGACGCGGAGCCAGGACGGGGACACGGCCGCCTGCAGCCTCATCCAGGCCCGGCTGCCCCTGCTGCTCAGCTGCTGCCGTGGGGACGATGAGAGCGTCAGGAAGGTGACGGAGCACCTGTCAGGCTGCATCCAGCAGTGGGGAGACAGGTGCTCAGGCCCCCTGGCCCTGGATGCTGCCTGGGAGTGAGCCCCATGGAGGGGGTCGAAGCCCAGCCCCGGGTGGTTCCCCATCATGCCTGGTCCCGTCCTCCCACCCCTGTCACTGGGGCCCCGTCCGCCTGGTGAGCCCTGCTCCATCTCTTCCAGTGTGCTGGGCAGGCGCTGCCGAGATCTCCTCCTGCAGCTCTATCTACAGCGGCCGGAGCTGCGGGTGCCCGTGCCTGAGGTCCTGCTGCACAGCGAAGGAGCTGCCAGCAGCAGCATCTGCAAGGTGAGGGCACCACTCTGCCGCTCCCTGCGCCGTCCCAGGTGCCCTGGCCAGGCAGGGAGGGAGGGCGGAGGCTCCAGTTTGTGCGGCCATCACCGGCTTCACCTCTTGTCCCTTCCCGGTCCGCGCTGCCGGGTGGCCGTGTGGGCTTGTCTGCGTTGAGTCTTATACCGAGGGGACCTGTAGGCACTTTGCTCGCGGGGCGCCATCCAGCAGAGTCTGCAGAGTCGTGGTGTCATGGGCGCTGAGCGGCCTGCCATTGTGTGGATCGACCGTTGGTTTATCTGTTCACCTGCTGGTGGACGTGGAGTCACGTTCAGTTTGGGGCAGTGACAGCTGCTGGGGACTCGTGCATGGGTCTTGGTGGACAGCTGCGTCTGCTCCTCTTCAGTGACCCTGAGGGCGGGGCTGGGCCTCTCGCGCCCGCTTCCCTGCCTCTGGCTGGAACCCGCAGCCTGTCTTCTGCTGATACCACAGAGGGTAGCTGACTTTTTCTAATCATTTCTGCTTGTGATTTTTTTCACTTATAAGTTGTTTTATACATTGAAATCATACTTGATGTGCAGTTTTGCGGGGAGTTTTTGAGGCAGGGTGTCTGGTGCCGAGGCTGGAGTGCAGCAGCACCATCATAGCTCACTACAGCCCCGTGCTCAAGTGATCCTCCCACCTCAGCCTCCCGAGTAGCTGGGACCACAGGCGTGTGCCATCACACCCAGTTAATTTTTTTTTTTTTTGAGACGAGAGTCTCTGTCCCCCAGGCTGGAGTGCAGTGGCCGGATCTCAGCTC
Organism: Colobus angolensis palliatus; assembly: GCF_000951035.1. Classification (NCBI taxonomy): domain Eukaryota; kingdom Metazoa; phylum Chordata; class Mammalia; order Primates; family Cercopithecidae; genus Colobus; species Colobus angolensis. The sequence goes on along the minus strand of NW_012117710.1, from coordinate 1,722,788 downwards.
ACTGCAAGCTCCGCCTCCCGGGTTCACGCCATTCTCCTGCCTCAGCCTCCCGAGTAGCTGGGACTACAGGCGCCCGCCACCTCGCCCGGCTAGTTTTTTTGTATTTTTAGTAGAGATGGGGTTTCTCCATGTTGGTCAGGCTGGTCTCAAACTCCCAACCTCACATGATGTGTCCGCCTCAGCCTCCCAAAGTGCTGAAATTATAGGCATGGGCCACTGCACCCGGCCATCTTTTTTTTTTTTTTTTAAAAATAGAGATAGGGTCTCGCCATGTTGCCCAGGATGGTCTCGATCTCCTGACCTCGTGATCCGCCCGTCTCGGCCTCCCAAAGTGCTGGGATTACAGGCTTGAGCCACTGCACCCGGCCATCTTTTTGTATTGTTAAAAATAGAGATAGGGTCTCGCCATGTTGCCCAGGCTGGTCTTGAACTCGTGGGCCCTGGTGATCTCCCTGCCTCGGCCTCACAGAGTGCTGGGATGACGCGCATGAGCCACCACACCTGCCTGGCCGATGTGCAGTTTTGGCTTGTTTCCTGCTTTGTATCATTTGGTGTTGAGCTTTGGTTTTATTCTGTGTGGGGTTTTCCCAGAGGCTGGCTGTGGCCTGCCCGCCCTCCCGAGGTGCTCATGGAAGCCTTAAGGAGCCAGTTCCTCTGCTCATGGCATGCCATGCGGTGGATCGTGGCCACAGCTGGTGGCCAGGCTGAGTGTGGGCGGGCAAGTGAGGGGAGCCAGCGGCCCCAGCCTCAGAGTGCCCCTCCCTGCAGCTGGACGGACTCATCCACCGCTTCATCACACTCCTGGCGGACACCAGCGACTCCCGGGCGTCGGAGAACCGAGGGGCGGACGCCAGCATGGCCTGCCGGAAGCTGGCAGTGGCGCACCCACTACTGCTCCTCAGGTGCTGCCTCAGAAGCGCTGCCCTCACCAGATGCTGGTTTAACCAGGGCCCTGCGGCTCTCCAGCCTGAGCAACAAGAGTGAAACTCCGTTTCACACAAAAAACAAAAAGCATGGGCTGAGGTTGACCGAGGGAGGTCAGAGCCCTGAGCTGGGCCTCAGGTGGGAGGAGCTGGGTGGGCCCCAGAGAGGAGCGATGTCATCCCCACCTCCTAGGGCGGGGGGTGGTGTGGGAGTCGGGGTGGGCAGCCCAGGGTCTGGTTCCCAGGGAAGTCAGTGGGGCCTTCCTGGGGACATGTGCCACGTGAGCCGGCTGGCCGGGGCTGACTGGGCCCTCACTGCGCCCGCAGACACCTGCCCATGATTGCAGCGCTCCTACACGGCCGTACCCACCTCAACTTCCAGGAGTTCCGGCAGCAGAACCACCTGAGCTGCTTCCTGCACGTGCTGGGCCTGCTGGAGCTGTTGCAGCCGCACGTGTTCCGCAGCGAGCACCAGGGGGCGCTGTGGGACTGCCTGCTGTCCTTCATCCGCCTGCTGCTGGTGTGTTGTCCCGCCGCCCGCCCTCCTGCTCCCTTCCACTCCCTCTGCCCTGGCCCAGGCCCGCCTCATCCACCCGGGGAGGGACTGGGAGGACCCCTGCAGCCAGGGCCCAGGCCAGGCCACCTGCCCTGGGGACCAGCTCCCACCCTGGGAAGCCCCCGCCTGCTGCCCCTCGTGTGCCTGGGGGGCCCACGTCCTGCAGAAGCCCAGCCCAGACCCTCCATGCTGCTCTCTGCCTGTCGCTTGTGCCACCTCAAGCTCCTCATCCATCTGGGCATGTGCCCTAGACGGCTGTGTCCACACCCTGACAGGCCACGCTGGCCGCCTTCGGGCCTGTGACGCCACAGTGATTGGCAGAGGGGGCTCATTGGCTGGGGGCTCGTTGGCTGTGGAGTCCCTGCCCTGAGGCTCTGGGAGCAGATGGGAGCACAGGCTCTGTTTTGGCCCAGCGGGGCAGAGCAGCTCGAGGGTGCCGCTTTTGCTTTGCAGAATTATAGGAAGTCCTCCCGCCACCTGGCTGCCTTCATCAACAAGTTTGTGCAGTTCATCCATAAGTACATCACCTACAACGCCCCAGCAGCCGTTTCCTTCCTGCAGAAGCACGCTGACCCGCTTCAGTGAGTGCCCATGGGCTGCAGGGAAGCCTCGGGTCTCCGGCGAGGGTCCAGTGGAGTCTGGAGGGTGTTCCCGGGAAGGCTGGGTCATGTCAGATCTGCGGCTCTTGAGGCCAGAGAGGGCCTCATCCCAGGTGCTCATCCCAGGGGGCAGAGGCCACCCCACCCTGCACTGGAGCTGTCCAAACCCACCCCTGCAGCTCTCTGTCCTGTTCCACGCACACATGGCCTCCCCGCCCAGGCCTCCCCTGACTCAGCCTTCCGCCTGCCAGCGTCTTCCTCCCAGGTGAAAGCATCTTCTCTCTCTAGCGACCTGTCCTTCGACAACAGTGATCTGGTGATGCTGAAATCCCTCCTTGCAGGGCTCAGCCTTCCCAGCAGGGACGACAGGACCGACCGAGGCCTGGACGAAGAGGGCGAGGGTGAGTGGCGCTGGCAGGGGCTGCTGGAAGCAGCTGTGGAACAGTCCTACGGGGCCTGGTTTTCCCGGCCGCACAGCCAGCCCTGGGCCTCTGAGGCGTCCTGATGGGGCTTTGTGAGCCTGGGAACTTGCTGACTGACTGGCCCCTGGCCCACCTCACCGGGAAGAAGTGCTGACTGGTGCCTGACAGAGCATCAGCACACCTGCCCGGCACATC
>NW_012117710.1:1706475-1719257 GCF_000951035.1 Colobus angolensis palliatus | reverse complement strand
TCGCCTCCACCCCCACCACATCGCCTCCGCCCCCACCACATCGCCTCCGCCCCTGGCACATCCAACACCCACCAGCGCTTGTCCCAGGTGTCCCTCCCCAGGAAGCGTTCCCTGGTCCCATTGGCAGGTCTTGTCCTTGGCTCTTCCCTCCCGTCCTTCCCTGCCTGAGGTGACACGGCACCGCAGCATGTCTCTCCTGTGCCGCTGGAAGAGTGCCAGGCCCGAGTGCCAAGCCATCCTGCCTTGTGCCCAGTGGGTCATGGCCCACGTTGCGAGAAACCCAGCAGGGAGAGACTCGCAGAGGTGCATGCGTCGGATCCAAAGGCGGCTCCCGGCTCCTGGCTCCTGGCTCCTGGCTCCACCCCATTTGTGGAGCGCTGCTGTGTGCTGGCACCTTGGGAGCCTGGGCAGTGGCCGCTGTGCTGTCAGGAGGGCAGGACCTGGTGCTTCAGTGTGGCACGTCCTGCCGCTCCTGCCCTCCTGCAGCACTGCCACTGTCTTCCAGAGGAGAGCTCAGCCGGCTCCTTGCCCCTGGTCAGCGTCTCTCTGTTCACCCCTCTGACCGCGGCCGAGATGGCCCCCTACATGAAGCGGCTTTCCCGGGGCCAGACGGTGGAGGGTGAGTCGGGCCCTGCTTCACCCACTCGAGGTCAGCGCCTGGTCGGCGCCCTGGGTCCCATGTGGCTGCGGGTAGCAACCAGCAGCTATCCTGGCACTGACTGGGGCATGAGCACGGCCCACGCTGGGCTGTGGATGGCTGGGCCAGTCCTCACACTGGGGAGCACCCCCAGAGAGGGCCTTAGAAACTCAGGGGCCCAGGGGAGCTGGAGGGTGCTCTGCTTCAGACACAGCAAAAAGCAGGGGAGCACCCTGAGGGGGTGGGGTTGTGGCAGGAAGAGGTCAGGCAGGTGGGCAGGACCAGCAGGTAGGCAGGACTGGTGGCCACCTTCAGAGAAGAGCCAAGGCTGGGTGGCCCAGGTGGAGCCGGGCCATGGGGTCACTTGATGCTAAGAGCACCCTGGATGTGGAGCTGCTGCAAGGGGTCAACCTCTTTCCTTGGAGACCACGAGTAGGGGCAGGGACGGGCATTTGTGGAGCTTGGGGGCTTCACTGCTGCGGGCATCACTGGGCTCATGCTTTCCAGTGCTTTCTGTCCTGTGGTGCTCAGGGCCTTGCCCCTCTGCGTGGCTGGCCGGGGTGGGGTGGGCAGAGGTCTGCTGGGGCCCTTCAGCTCTGGCCTGGCCCTCTGTCTGTGTTAGATCTGCTGGAGGTTCTGAGTGACATAGACGAGATGTCCCGGCGGAGACCCGAGATCCTGGGCTTCTTCTCGGTGAGCTGGATGGGGCTGGGGGAGAGCTGGGAGGAGCTGATCCCTTGGAGAACCCCAGCAGGGCCACTGCCCTCAACAGGGTGTGCCTGCCCTGAGCCCCAGGGAGTCCTCTGAGGCCGGGCTTCGGGTGGGGCCCCAGCCCAGGCGTTCACAGTCCAGCCGCCACCAGGGCGGACCCACCTTCAGCCCTGGGCTGGGACTGGCCGATGGCGCATGCGTCCTGCCTTCTGGATAGGAGCCTAGGGTCCCTGCCATTGCCATCGGCCATCAAGAGACCAAGAGGTGAAGGGGCCTCAATGGGGGCTGGACCCCCCGGTCACAACACACCTCCCACCTTTCCCCCGGTCAGACCAACCTGCAACGGCTGATGAGCTCGGCCGAGGAGTCTTGCCGCAACCTGGCCTTCAGCCTGGCCCTGCGCTCCATCCAGAACAGCCCCAGGTGAGACCACCGCTGGCCTCTGTCCCGCCGCTGCCGCCGGGCCTTGCTAAACCAGGTCACTGCCTGACCCACCTGGTGGCCAGACCAGGCTTCCAGGTGGCTCAGCTCGCCCTGTTGGGTGGGGATCTGGCGTGGGCACAGGGCGGGGGTGCCCACTGAAGTGCGTGGCTCTTTCAGCATCGCAGCTGACTTCCTGCCCACATTCATGTACTGCCTGGGCAGCCAGGACTTTGAGGTGGTGCAAACGGCCCTCAGGAACCTGCCCGAGTACACTCTCCTGTGCCAAGGTGAGGATGGGTCCCCCGTCCGGGGCCCTGGCAGCCCCCAGGGAGGCCGGAGGCGCGTCTCCCGAGAGCTGGCTTTTGCGAGTCCCGAGGTCTGGTCACTGCGGCCAGGGTGTTTGTGGCCAGCGTGACGTGCAGGGCCCCGTCTCCCCCACAGAGCATGCAGCTGTGCTGCTGCACCGGGCCTTCCTGGTGGGCATGTACGGCCAGATGGACCCCAGCGCGCAGATCTCTGAGGCCCTGAGGATCCTGCATATGGAGGCCGTGATGTGAGCCTGTGGCAGCCGACCCCCTTCCAAGCTCCGGCTCGTCCCATCCCTGGGATCCTCAAGGCGAAGCCCAGGAAGCGCCGCCATTGCTGGTCTCTCCGAGGAGGTGAGGGCGCCGAGCTCCGAGGCCAGGCAGGCCCAGGAACAATACTCCGAGCCCTGGGGTGGCTCCGGGCCAGCTGCTGGCATGGGGAGCCGTCCACCAAGCCCTCATTCACCTTCCAGGTCACAGCCCTGCAGCGGAGCGGTGGGCAGCGTGGCCCAGCGTGTGCAGGATCCCACCGGGCGTGGCCTGGGCTGGTTTTGAATGAAACAATCTGAACTCTCTGTGTACTCTCTGGTGTCCCATGTCACCCTCTGGCCAGCTGGAGCCTCAAGGACCCTGGCCTTGGCTCCCCAACCCTGCAGCGCAGGGAGTTGAGCAGGGTCCTGGGAGGTGGAGACCAAGGCCAGGCCAGGCTCTCCCTTGGGCCAGCAGTTCCCGCAGGTGTTGAGGTTCAGGGGACGCTGCCTGCTTGGCTGCCCCCACCATCACCGTCTCCCCGTCAGGTGCCGGCCCTGGGCCCTGCCTGGCCTCGAGTCCTCTGCTCACGGAGTTGGCCTCTGTTGAGTGAGTCCAGCCTTGTCAGGCTGCATGGGGGACTGGCCCGGCAGACCGATCTCTCCCTCCTGCACTAAAAGGATCAACAAGGCCCTGAGAGCCTCAACTGTGGGTGTCCCGCTGTAGGAGCTGAGTGGGGGTCCCATTCCAGAAGAGTCCGAGTAGCCGGCAATGCTCGTCCTGCCTTTCCCAGCACCCGCTCACAGGGGAGGGTTTGGGAGGGTCCTAGTGCATGCGGGATGGAGCTTGGCGTGGGGCCCATTTGCTGGCCCAGCTGGGGTTAGAGCTGCCCACCCCTCTGTCCTTGCCGCACTGGGGTCTTCCCAGCACACAGATGGGACCCGTGCTCTCCCGGTTCCCTATGAGTGCCCCCAGGTCAGCCCCGTCCCGGCCGCCCACTGCCTGGGCCACTGTGGCTGAGAAGCTGACCCAGGCCCTCCTGCAAGCCCAGGTAGCGCAAGGCCTCAAGGTTCTAGTGATGCTGTGGCCTTGGGGGATGCCCCGTGACACCATCCAGCAAGGGGGCAGCCGGGCTCCAGGCCCACAGCCTCCCAGACCAGCCCCTGGCCTGCGCGCCCGCACTACCCGCTCGGGCCCCTGCGCCCTCCTGCCCACCCTCCCCAGACTCTTCCAGGCTGCACAGGTCCAGGGACCAGGTCCTGGGTCGGGGGAGCCAGTGCCGGGTCTAACACCAGACGTGTCTGTCTGCAGCTGGCTCCTGTGGCTTCAGGGGACTGGGAGGCTGCTCTGGGAGTGACTTGGAGGCCTATGGGCCGCCGAGCAGCCTCCATCCCAGCTGTACGGGGCCGTCCTCCCCCACCCTTGCCCTTAGTGCCTTGCCTTCAGGACCCTGGTGCCAGCACCTCTGCCCTGGGTCCAAGTGTGTGTTAGGGTTAGGGACAGGGACAGCAGTGAGGAGCGCCCAGCACAGGCCTGGGTGTGGGATGAGGCCCTTTCTGCTCTGCTGCTGGCTCTCCTACTTCTGCACAGATAAGGGGCAGGGCTGAGATTTGAGCCCTAGGGCCGTGGAGCCATGGGCTGCCCCGGGGTGGGACCTGGGAGGCCTAGAGGCCCTGGGGCTGGGCTGAGCGGAAGCAGGGCCTGAGGTTTGTGCAGTGGGAAGGGGCCCGGGAGGCTCGGCAGATGCAGGGCAGGGATTTGGATGCCTCCCCAGCCCCGGGGGTGGGGTGTGGATGTAGGGAGGCATCCTCATAGGGGGTGGGTTGTGCAGGCTGTGCGGGCTCGGGTCAAGGTCAGGGCCCGTGTCCACCCGAGTCTTAGAGGACAGAAGCATGTTACGGCTTGGCGGGGACATGACCCAGTCCCATCTGAGACCGAGTGAGGACGGGCCCACCAAGCCTGCTGGCCCCCAGTGCCTGCTGTATGCCCCACACCCGAACCCCAGCCTCCTGAGGGCCAGGCTGTCTCTCCCAGTCCTGGATGTGGGGCCTTTGCCAGTCCACACCTTCGGGATCCCAACCCCTCTCCCCAGGTGCAGCACCTGAGCCACGTCACCGCGTCCCCTCCAGCCAGGAGCTACCCTTTCCTGATGCTACACCCCTACGGGCTCCCGAGGCGCCTCCTCAAGGCTGGCTTCCCGCACCCCACAGTCCGGAGCCTCCTGCAGCCCCACCAGCCTCTGGTCCTCTGCTCTCCTGACGTCACTCCAGCCAGGCTGTGGGGTGGGGGTCTTTCCAGCCAAGGCCTGCCTGCCTCAGGGTCTGATCAGAGAGGGAGAGTGAGGTCCGAGCTCTGTGGGCTCAGAACCCAGTGCCTGGGTTGAGAACGGGGAAAGGGAAGGACGCCACTGCCAGGCCTGGAGGCCAGTGTGTGTGTCCCAGCTGGGCGCAAGCCTGGGCGCTTCACGGGGGTGCCCGTGTCTGGCTCGGAGCAGCCTGTGACAGGTAGAGCCCCAGGACATTGGCTGGGGTCGTGGACCAGGCACGGGGAAGGGGGATGGGGAGGGCGCTGAGGGCGGGGCCCTGATCCTGGGGCCTGGGACCCTCTCTGGGCCTCTTGCTGCCTGGGCCTGTGTTCACTCCCGCCCAGGAGGCAGCGGAGGTTAAGCTAAGCAGAGGCATCCAGGGGAAGTAGCTGGCCTGGCAGGTGGCAAGGGCTCAGGCTAGGGGTATCGGCTCTGGTGTGTGTGCCGACTGGGGCTGGGATGTGCCAGGCATGCCCAAGACCCCACACACCCCAGGGTGCTGACCCCAGGGCTCAGGGACTTGGTGGCTCAAAATTGTGGCACCCGAGGGGCAAACTTAGCCCCCACCTGGCCAAGTGCTTCCCTAATCTCTAGAGGGTGGTCTGGGCCTGTCCCCACCATAGAGGGAACCCCAGGGGCGTGTCTGGCCTTGGCTGCGGGGGTGGACCGCTGGTTCTGTGTCCCAGAGGTGAGAGGCCTCTGCGATCTGTGCTGGGGAAGATGGGGAAGACGGCTGGGAGGGAAACCTGACCGCTCCTAGACAAAGAAATGAGTAGATTGGAATCTGTGCCTGCAGCAGGCGCCTGGCAGGGGCTGTGCGAGCAGAAGTGTGGGTGTCGGAATGATGGTGCCAACCCCAGGGTGGACGGGGGGCTGCGGGATGGACCAGGGAGCCCTGGGTCAGGCCATGATCCACGCCTGTCCTCTCCCTCCCTCTGGTTCCCTAAGTTCCTCACCACGGCCACTGGGCCCAGGGACCTCGGGAACCAGCCATGTGGGGCACCCAGTATGCGCTGCTGGGTGGCTGCAGGCAGGTCCCAGGCCGTCTGTTCTGGAACAGTGGAGGATCTGGGATCAGCACCTTCCCACGTGGCTGTGACTGAGCCCCTCGCCCAGGTCACCACTGGAGCCCAGGTGGCCCCAGGACTGAGAGAGTCCGGCCCAGACCCCACAGTTCCCTTCCTTCCAGGAGCATGTCCGAGCCAGGCCAGGCAGGATGCCAGCCCCTCCCGGTGGTTCCTGGCAGTCCCGGGCTCACTCCTCCAGGTGGGGATGGGGTGGGACCAGGGGATGCCATAGTGACAAGCTCACCTGCTTCTTCAGTCTCAAAACAAGTGCTTCCGGGTTTCAGTTTCAGGTCTGGCTGGGGATGGACCCTGACCTTCAAACAGGCCAGACGATGGTGGCCACAGGGCTGAGTGTGGGCACCTGGGGCCTGAGCACCCTCGGCAGCAAGAGTGCAGGTCTCCCCATGAGGTGTCTCCCCCATTCACCCTGGGAGGCCCAGACAGTGGCCCGAGGTCACGTGGCAGGTAGGGTGCTGGGCAGGAGCTGCTTGGGGGGCCTCCCCCAGCTCCCTTCCTCAGAGCAACCCAGACCCCTGACCCAATTAGGCCCAGGCCTAGCCGGCAGTTGGAATCATTCCAGGTGCTTCAGAAGAGGGGGGTGTGGCTGAGGCCTCCCCTGGGGACGGTGGCCCCTTCTGTCCTGGGAGGTGGCCTGTAGGAAGCTGAGGAGCACGGGCAGGCAGAACTAGACAGCCCGGTACTTTCCAAACCCGTCACTGGGCCAGGCCCAAAAGGATACCCCATGCCAGGCCCTGCTGGGCTCACCGGGGACCCAGGGTTGGACCCCAGTAGGCCTGTGCCAGGGTGTGGTGGGCACCCTCTCTGTGCCCCGGGGTTAGGAAGGGCTCTTGGGGGAAGGCAGCATGGGGGGTGGATCTGGAGCGGTAGGGAGGAGTTGGGCCCATCCACTTGCAGTGGGGCACAGGGCTCTGGCTGACCACCAGCAGGGCAGGCGGAGGGGAGGGGCCGGCACCCACAGCCCCCTTTTCTCACTGGTGCCTTCCTGCTATGGAGCCAGGCCTGGAGAGGCCTGTAAGCCTCAGGGGGAACAGGGGGCAGGCCTGGCACACAGGGCTCCTCGGGTGCTCATCCCTCACCCCATAGTAGGGAGATTGGGGCCCTGGGAGGGGAGGGAGCCGGGAGGCGGCCACGCGCCGTCCCTAAGATGGAAAACGCAGGGGCCTGGTGAGGGCGGCACGCTCTGCACACCAGGCCACTGGTGGCGCCCCGGCTGTGGGGGACACAGGGTCCTTGGAGACCTAGGGCCTGAGGTCCTCCAGAGCTGGGTTACGGTGGAGGGGCTGCTGCATCCCAAACACCTTTTAGGCCTCTTTCATCCCCAGTCAGCATCCCAGCCAGGACCCTGGAGGCCCTGTCCATAGAGTCCAGTCAGGTGGGCCATAGCCTGTGGCTGCAGGCCCGGGCAGGTGGGTGACACAAGGCAGGACTGACCCCAGGGTTCTGACACCTGCTCCCTACTCGCTGACTGTGGCCTTGGACAAATTGCTGCCCCTCTCTGAGCTTGATTCCTTACCTGTGAAATGGGCATCAAGGTCATGCCTGAGACCGGTGTGGTGGCTCATGCCTATAATCCTAGCGCCTGGGGAGGCCTAATCCCAGCACCTGGGGAGGCCGAGGTGGGCAGATCAGTTGAAGTCAGGAGTTCAAGACCAGCCTGGCCAACATGGCAAAACCCCGTCTCTACTAAAAATGCAAAAATTAGCTGGGCATGGTGGTGTGTGCCTGTAATCCCAGCTACTCGGATGCTGACGTGGGAGAATCGCTTGAACCCGGGAGGCGGAGGCGAGGCTGCAGTGAGTTGAGATCACCGAGATAGCACCACTGCACTACAGCCTGGGTGAAAGAACAAGACTTCGTCTCAGAAAATAAAAACAAGGCTGGGCATGGTGGCTCATGCCTGTAATCCTAGCACTTTGGGAGACTGAGGCAGGTGGATCACTTGAGGTCAGGAGTTTGAGTCCAGCATGGCCAACATAGCGAAACCCCGTCTCTACTAAAAATACAAAAATGAGCTGGGCGTGATGGTGCATGTCTGCAATACCAGCTACGTGGGAAGCTGAGGCAGGAGAATCCCTTGAAATCCGGGAGGCAGAGGTTGCGATGAGCCAAGATCATGCCACTGCACTCCAGCCTGGGCAACAGAGTGAGACTCCGTCTCAAAAAAATAAAAAAAAAAACTGCCTGAGACTCAGGGGCAGTGAATAACCTGTGTGACACACAGCAGGTGCCGAGAACCATTCATCTGTGCTGTTACCTCTCTTCTCTGAACAGAGAGGTGCCATGATCCAGCCAAGGACACACAGCACTTAGAGGCAGGCTGGCTTCTCTGTCCCGGTCCTGCCACCCAGCAACACCCGTCAGCCCCTGTGTGAGCTCCGTGCTCCTCGAAGGTGGCGGGGCGGGGCTGGGCCCTGTTACAAGGGATTCCTATAAATGGCGTGGAAAGGATTAATAATGTATTTATAACACATCGTGGTGGTAGTCGAAAATGATCTATAAATGTGCAGTAAATGTTTTATAATGTTTTTGTAACCCGTTATAAATGATAAATGGCAGACCATAGATGCCGGATCAAATATTTATAACGCATTGTGCACGGCGTCGGGCTGCTACAGTTCAGGAAAGCCATTAATAATAAAGTGGATGGAAATGCACGAGTTACCAACATGCCCAGCAAAGCCATTTATAATGAAACGTAGAATTTGGCTGTGGGAAGCAGCCCACTGGCCCCAGCCGCAGCACTGGCCAGGCTCTCCTGGAGGCTGGGGAAGGAGCGGCGTCGTGAATTATTTGTGAGGTGTTCAGATGAGAATGTATACTCCCCATAGCACACCATATAAATATGCTATTAATATACCCAAGGTGGCGTGCATTATTCATGGAGCCTAATTAATTAATGGGTGGCCCCTTAAAATGGGGTGTCACAGCTTCCCGCTCCCTGTCCTGCCGGGGGCTGTAGGGATGCCGTTGGTTGATGGCAGCCTTGGGGGTGGGGAGGCGGGCGACGTCCCTTCCACGCTCTGCAGTGGGGCTGACGTGGCCCCCCACGACTGTCCGCAGGGGTCCTGTGGGCAAGTCAGTTTGGGAACCACTGTGCAGTGTAGCCTGTCGCCGGGGGAGAGGAGGTGCAGATCAGGCGATGAAGGCTCTGAGAAGTCCCGCGGGAAACGCCACTCAGCCAGGACACCTCCCTTGGTTCTTTCTCTCACGCTCTCTGCATTCCGGAACCGCCCCCACCTCCCGGACTCAAGGAGCCAGTTCCGTTCCAGCTTGGCCCAGCAGCCTTGGTCAGGTGACATTCAGGGTTGAGTCCACACTGGTGGAAGGAGTCCACCCCTCGTAAGCCCGCCCCACCCCTCCAGTTGTGGTGCTTGAGTCCCCACCTCTGCAGCCCCTCTGGACCCAGCAGCCAGCGCGTCCTCCAGGAGCTAAGCTAATGCAAGCCCAGGTGGACATTTTGAACTGAAATGAACGATGCCTCGGGCCGTGTCCTCCCTCGGTCCCCAGCATGGACCCTGCCACCCTGATGGGCTGAGAGACCCCTTTCTCCCTGCCTTCATGTCTTTGAGGGGGTCAGAACGCGTGGAGGCTGGAAGTGGGGAAACTGAGGTCATCTGATCTGGAAGTCCTGTCTTGGACCAGGGTGGCCTCTCAGGCAGGACACCAGCTGGGCCGACCTCCAGGACCTCGCCTGGTGTCAGAGTCAGGGCCGCTGCCTGAGAGGGCAGGCCGATCAGAGGGCCTTCTCTCCTCCCTCTTCTCTCCTGTCCCCTCCTCTCTCCTCCTCTCCTCTCAGAACCTGTTTATTGAGCTGCAGAATCAATAGAACCACCTATTTTATAGATCATAAACAGGATCTTGTTCTGTCACCCAGGCTGGCGTGCAGTGACATGATCACAGCTCACTGCAGCCTCGACCTCTCAGCCTCCATCAATCCTCCTGCCTCAGCCTCCTGAATAGCTGGGACTACAGGTGTGCACCACCACACCCGACTAATATATTTGTATTTTTTGTAGAGGTGGGGTCTTGCTATTTTGCCCAGGCTGGTCTTGAACGCCTATCCTCAAGCAAACCTCCCACTTCAGCCTCCCAAAGTGTTGGGATTACTGGCATGATCCCCTGCACTCAGCCCATCTTGGGTTTTAAACCCACAGCCAACCCACACCCATATATGTATGTGTTTACACACACACACACACACACACACACACATTAATGTTTCTGTCACCCAGGCTGGAGTGCACTGGTGTGATCACAGCTCACTGCAGCTTCCTGTTCTCAAGTGATCCTCCCGCCTCAGCCTCCTGAGTAGCTGGGACTATAAGCAGGAACCACCACACCTGGCCCAGAGTCAGTTTTTTAGGGGGTGGGGGGTGGGGACAGAGTCTCGCTCTGTCAGCCAGGCTGGAGTGCAGTGGTACGATCTCAACTCACTGCAACCTCCACCTCCCGGATTCAAGCGATTCTCCTGCCTCAGCCGCCCGGGTAGGTGGGACTACAGGCATGTGCCACCATGCCCAGCTAATTTTCTAGTAGAGACGGGGTTTCACCATGTTGGCCAGGCTGGTCTCAAACTCCTGACCTAGGGTGATCCTCCCACCTTAGCCTCCCAAAATGCTGGGATTACAGGCATAAGCCACCACACCTGGCCCAGAGCCACTTTTAAAGGGTGGCTAAGTATCAAATGAGAATGTAGGCATGGAAATTGGTGGGAGAGGTTGGAGTAGGGGCCTGGCTGGGCCCTGCTGCCTGCACCCCTTCCTCCCGCAGCCCCCGCGTCTCCTCCTGGTCCCCTGCACCAGCGACACCAGCCTACCTTCAAGCCTTCCTTCCTGCCGCAGGGCCTTTGCAACTCCTCTTCCCTTTGCCCTTTCCCCTTCCTCTCCAACAGAGTGATTCCTACTTAGCCTCCAGGTCTCAGTTCTCATGCTCCTTCCTAGGGAGATTCTTGCTCTATCTTCTCTCTCTCCTCTCCTCTCTCTTTCTCCCCTTTTTCTGTCTCTCTGTTGGTCTCAGGCTGAGGTCATCATCATTTCTAAAGGGCCTGAAGTCTGGGCCCCCATCTGGGTCCCCGTCCCGGGGTCCGTTGAGCTCACACCGCTCTTACCTGTTCCCCACCCCGGATACGTGATGCTGCATTGATTGTGTGCCTGGCCATGGGGTAATCCTTGGTGGAAGGGGGCTATGATGTCACTTTGCAGATGAGGAAACTGAGCCCAAGAGAAGGCAGTTTCCCAGTGAGGCCGGAAGGCAGCAGGTTCCCCGGGCAGAGGCTCCGTGTTGGATGGGGGAGGCGTGTGCAGACAGAGTCCACATGGCAGCCCTGGGGAGCACAGATGGGGACCCCGGGAGCCTTCGGTGACTCTGAGGGGCTTCAGGGTGGGGGTCTTGGAGGACGAGGAGGAGGGGCAGGTGCTGGGGGCCAGTGCGGGCGCGAAGCTCTGGGGTCAGCGTGGCAGGGTGCGGCCGGGGAGATGCAGCGTGATAAGCCTGCTGAAGGTCTGATAAGCAACCTGGACTTTATTCGAAGGACAGCCTGGGAGGCTCCTGGCAGGGGAAGGGCTTGGTCAGGCCTTCTAGAAAGATCCCTTGGGCTGCTGGGGAGGGTGGACTGTGGTGGCCAGAGGGGCAGGAGGCAGCCCTGTGGGCAGAGGCGGGGGGACAGGTCTGGATGGGAGGGTGGCAGCCGTGGGCAGTGGGGAGAAGGGGCCATTTGGGGGTGTCCTGGCTTCTGGCTTCGGGGACCCTGGAGGGACGTGCTGTGTGAGGTGCTGGTGGGGAATCACCACAAATGCTGCCTCCCAGCTCACTGGTGCCAGAGTGGGGCCGTGCAGGATGGACCACGGGGTGACCAGTGAGATGGCTTTTTAAGCGTGCAGCAGTAAAAGTTCACGATGAAAGTGAAACTCATGCCACCTCTCATGCCACTCCTTGTAAGGGACCTGGGCCCTAGTGCCTCTCTACCCCTGTGTCCCCCATCCCCCAGTAACTCCCCCCTCCCACTGCCCCGCTGCTTCTGCTTCTTGATCTTTCCCATCTTTTCCAGCTTTTCCAGTTCTCCTAACTGCTGCCCTGGGAGTCAAGAACACCTGGTGCCAGGACCGGCTCCAGCTGTCCTGGCACGATATCCGCAGGTCAGGGACCGTGGCGGAGCAGTGGTTAGGGCCAGCCACAATCCCAGGCCACAAGCGCTCTCTGCCTAGAAGCTGCTTGCATGCCCCTGGTGACGGGGAGCTCACCACCTATACACAGACCTCACTGACAGGCAGCCAGCCATGCACACTATGGTGTCTCAGCAGGGCCCAGCCTCAGAAAGAGCTGGAACAGCACCAGTGGCGTGGATGGGGTTGGAAGACCTCAGTTTCTGCTCCTCCCAAGGGGCACGGAGAAGCTGCCCTGACTCCTTGCCAGGGGCTACTGTGAGAAAACACCTTCCTTCCTGCAGGCCCTGTCCGGACAAGCCCTGGCCCCACAGCCAGCAGGGTAGGGCCCCCTCACATGGTGTCAGTGATTCCGCCCTCGTCCAGTCCTGGCCACAGACAAGGTTCCCCAAGGAGAACCGGGCCAGGGGCCAGCCTGGGATAATTTAGGGCCCCACCAGAGGGACTTTCCTTATTGTGTCACATCTCAGAGTGGAAAATTGGGAACTACCCTGCAGGTCAGCCTGAGGAATCTCCTGCTCCAGGAATAAATAGATCCTGCCCACAGACCCCCAGAAGGAAAGCACAGGCCAGCTGTGCAACTCCGGCTCCATGGCCCCCTTCCTGACCTCAGTTTCTCCTCTGGCAATGCCCAGGCCTCACCTCTGCCTTGACTGGAACCCCCGCTGGCATGTAGTGGCCTGGAAAGAGAAACCAGATGCGGACGTCGTTTGAAGCCCTGAAATACAGGACGCCTCCTGCTCCCTGGGAGGCCGGGCTGCCCAGGGCTGAGGCCCCAGAGAGGGCAGGGCTGTTCGAGCCTCAGTGTCCACATTTGTCAACTGGCCTTTCCTCCGTCTTCTTCATGGTGGTGGGAGGTGGGGCGGCGAAAAGAAAGAAAATCCCAGGTCTCCGCAGGGGTCC
>NW_012117710.1:1703311-1705820 GCF_000951035.1 Colobus angolensis palliatus | reverse complement strand
GCCGCGGGAAGGTGTCGGAAGGCGGTTCCGCCGAGCGGCGGGCGAGCCGCTCACATGGCGGCCATCAGGGCGCTGCAGCAGTGGTGCCGGCAGCAGTGCGAGGGCTACCGCGACGTGAATATCTGCAACATGACCACGTCGTTCCGCGACGGCCTGGCCTTCTGCGCCATCCTGCACCGCCACCGGCCTGACCTCATGTGAGTCCCGCCTGGCGCCCTTTGACCCCTCTGCTCTTCGGCTGCCCGCCGACACTGGCGGGGAAACTGAGGCCCGGGCGGCTGGGGATGGGGAGCCGAGGCGTGGGACTGGGCAGAGCCAGGCGCTGCAGGCACAGCCCACCGTGCAGCCCCCCGAGGATGTCCCCAGTGGCCTCAGTGTGCCTGGACAGCGAATGCAGCTGGGCCAGAGCCGTGGCATCTCCCGCCCGCCAGCTGAGTCAGCCGTGACTCAGGGCGGCTCCTGGGTCCTGGCTTCAGTCCAGTCCCCCTCTGTGTCCCTGGGAAAGGCGAGCAGAGCTGCCTCGCTGGGCCCTCTGAGGCCCTCATTGCCCTGGGGCCTAGCCACCAGATGGGGTCCCTGGGATACCCCTCGTGTGGGCACTGCCCCTCCCCCATCCTGTTCAGGCCCCTGGGGGGATGCAGCCAGGGCCACTGTGGGGGAGCGGCCAGTGCAGGGCAGGAAGCCTCCAGACCCCAGGTGCTGCTGCTGGCCGGGCCTCTGAGGCCCCAGGTGATAAGGCCCGAGATGGAGAACAGCCCCCATCTCTGGGAGCAGCAGGAGGTGGCAGGGGATGAGGACTAGGCTGTCTCCCCCCAGGAGGGTTTTGGCGTGTGTACCTGGGCAGCTGGCCCTGCCCATTGCTGCATCTTGGCTCAAGCCTGGATCTACTCTGTCGGTTGTTCACTCAGCAAACACTCTTTGGCCGAATGACTGGGACCAGGCTTGCTGGGACAGAGATCTGTGCGTCAGGGCAGGGGGACAGAGGCTCAGGAAGGGGGGCCCTCAAACGCCACCTGCAGCTCAGGCACCTTCTGGGCAAAGCATTCTCCGGGGTGTGTTTTTGGTGGGAAGGTCTCGGGGTTGGGAGGAACCACAGGCAGCACCTGGGGATGTTGGCCTCTGTCAGGCCCCAGCTGTGCAGACCAGAGAACCGAAGCTAAGAGGAGGGATCCTTGCTTAGGTCACACAGCCTCAGCCCGTTGTGCAGATCTGGTGCTCCTCATCTGTGCCCTGGACACTGTCCCGCCAGTCCCACTCTGCAGGAAGCTGGGGTCTTGAGCAACAGCCTCAACCGCTGCCCTGAGGTTGTGACATGCATTTGTGGAGCTGTCGGAGGCCTCCATGTGGCATTTGGGCAGCAGCCGCTCACCCTCGCCAGGAACGTGCCTCTGTTGCCCTTGCAGGCAGAAGATGCTGGGCGCAGGGTACGTGCTTCCACATGGAAAGCCTGACGCTGAGCTTAGAAGGAGAGGGCCAGGGACCCGGAGACTGGGAGAAGGACCTGGAATGGGGAGGAAGGCAGGCGAGACCCCACCCCGGGGGTTCAGGGTCCTGGGTGAGGCTGGCTGGTGGCTGAACCCAGGCATCCAAGCTGGGGCCAGCCTGTAAAGCCTTCAAGGCGGGGAGAGGTGTTGCTGCTGGCTGCTGACCACCAGCTTCATGGATCACTGGTGTCGCCGGAGATTTGGGGCCTTCTGGTCCTGGGGAGCTTCTCTCCACTCCCTGCCGGCTCAGGTGTGCCTGAATGCTGTGCCCAGGGGTGAGCACAGGTACACATGTGTGTGCATGCACTGGCACCGTGGGCGCTGTACATCTCCTCAGTGCACTGACAGTTATTGAGCGCCTGCTGTGTGCCCAGCCCTGAGTCCTGTGCCTGTTCCCCTCAGCCTCCAGATGCAGGGAGCAATGTTCTGGTCACAGAGACAGACAGGGAACAGGTAAATGAATAAAAGCTCAGGGTGGCTCCGGAGAGTGCAGCGGCCAGAACAGGAAGGAGGCAGGAGAGAGAGGAGGCCCTCTGACCCCAGCTCCAGCGGGTGTGGAGTTGCCCAAGCCGTGGCTGACTTGGTTCTTAT
Organism: Colobus angolensis palliatus; assembly: GCF_000951035.1. Classification (NCBI taxonomy): domain Eukaryota; kingdom Metazoa; phylum Chordata; class Mammalia; order Primates; family Cercopithecidae; genus Colobus; species Colobus angolensis. The sequence goes on along the minus strand of NW_012117710.1, from coordinate 1,703,745 downwards.
CTGTCTGTCCCCACTGGACTGTCAGCTGCAGAGGCTGGGGTCTCTGTTTTGTTCGCTGCTGCATCCCCAGTGCCTGGAGCTGGGCTCGGAAGATACCAACACATGGTTGGAGCTCTGCAGATAAGGGCCTTTCAGTTGGGGCTCAGTAGATATGATAGGAGTTTAGTAGGTGCCCATGTGCAGGACAGAGGAGAAGGCCATGTGCCCTTGGAGGCAGAGATCAGAGAGGTGCAGCCACAAGCCAAGGGTGTCCTGGGCTGGAAGAGACAGGAAAGACCCTCCCCGAGAGCCCCCTTAGGCAGCAAGGCCCAGCCCAGACCTTGACATCCGGCCTCCAGAGCCGTGAGAGAACAAATTCCCGGTGTTTTTTTGTTTTCTTTTTTTTTTTTGAGACGGAGTCTCGCTCTCACCCAGGCTGGAGTGCAGTGGTGCAA
>NW_012117710.1:1689567-1699145 GCF_000951035.1 Colobus angolensis palliatus | reverse complement strand
CTCCCCAAGTGCTGGGATTACAGGCGTGAGCCCCCACGCCTGGTCCCTGGCTCTTTGGACATGCCTGCTGTACCTTCATCACCCCCATCCCGTGCCCTCAGCCTCTGCTCCCTGCCGTGCCTCTAGGTGAGGTGGTGGCTGGGGTGAGGGTCTCCTCATGCAGCCCTCGGCTGTCCCTCCTGTCCCCAATAGTCTTCAGGAAGGGAGGAAACACATGTGAAGGACAGGCACAGACCAGCTGTCCTCTCAAGGCAGCGCTAAAGTCAGACTCCGTGTGAGGCCCCGCCCTTGCCACCTCATGCCCCTCCTCTTCCAGTGAAGACCCTTTGATAGCAGAAGGGTGGATGTCCTGTCTCTGTGTCTGTAGCTCTGCCACCAGGAAGGCCTTCCCTTTGTCTGGCCTTAGTCCTTCCTGCTGCACACAGAGTGTGCTTCCGCTTGGCCCTCAGGGGACAGCAGCTGTGAAGGAACCAGCTCCGGCGCCAGGCCAGCCAGGTGGGGCACCCGGGCTCCTGATTCTGCCTCTGCCTCACCGACCACGGATGGAGGGGGCGGGGATCTGGGCGTTCCTGTGTACCACGTCCTGGAGCCTTGAGCCATGTGTGACCACACTGGGGAGCCCCACAGGCACAGAGCGGGGTCTGGATCTCCGCTTTACAGCCAGGAAACAGGATCGCCCAGCCACGCCCACCAGGAGGTGGCAGGGTGGACGGGTCCCCTGCCTGGTCAGCCTGCCTGTGCCCACCTGCCCCGTCTCACCTGCGGCTGTGGATTCTCTGCAGCCAGGCCTCAGGGCACCTGTCCCCAGGTGCTGTTTCCATACTGGTGCCACAGGGCAGCCGGGCAGCCAGGTGAGCTCAGAAACCACCCAGAACAAACAGCCCCACCTCCCGCCTCGCCTGCCTCAGCCAGTCAGCCTGTCGGGGCCGGAGCGGCTCTGCCAGGGGCTGGAGCGGCTCTGCCATGGGCTGGCTGCTTTCACTCCTGGGCCCAGGCAGGTCTCCAGGCACAGCCCCCGAGCAGATGGGGCAGGGGGTACAGTGTGTCTGGGCTGGGAGGGAGCGGGGCTGGAGAGAGGGCAGGCATTGTGCGTGGCTCAGGAAGCTGGCCAGCGGGTAGGAGAACATTGCTGGCCTCCTTCTTGGGGGTCGTGGCTGGGGGCATTTGTTGGATTTGTGGCCAGGTCTGGGGAGGGTGTTATGAAGTTGGGTCTCTGCTGCACCCTCAGTTCCAGGGCAGGGTCCCTTGAACTTTCTCCTGGTCCCTGCAGCTCTGGAGGCCAGCTCAGGGCTGGGCCAGGAAGTAGGGGTGGCTGGGGCGGCCACTGTGCGGTGCATGGAGCCCTCCAGCAGTGACTCCCAAGGGTGGTGGGGCTCCCCGAGACACCACTATTGTTGGGGGCTAGGGGAGAGACTCAAGCAGAGGCCCCCACTCAGAAACTCCCAGGCAGTGCCCTCGCTTCCTGGGCCGGAGCTGAGGGTGGGCTGACCTCCCCTCCCACGCGGGGCTGGGTCAGCAGGAAGCTGCTTGTGGACAGAGGCCTTCTGTTCCTGCCCCAGGGCCTGTAGCCAGACCTCTGCGGCCGCCTCTGGCCGGAACCCTCCAGGACAGGCGCGGGAGGGGCCTGCCTGTCCACTTACTGCAGGGGGACCGCCCAGGGCCCCACACTTTCCTTCCAGAGGCCCGGTGTGCAAGATGGGGGCTCTGCAGCCTCCCCCGCCCCAGTCGTCACCGTCCCCTGCTCACTCCCTCCTCTCCTGAGCTCTGCCTGGCCATGTCCTCACTGTCTCTGAGGTTTTCTCCTTCCCCAAGTCCCCTCTCTGCCGTCCTGACTATGCCATCTGGTCCCTGTCTCTCTTGGGCCTCCCTCCACCATCTCGCTGGGGTCTTCGTCTCTGTCTCCAGCTCTCTCTGTCCGTCTGCCTGCCTGTGCCCACTCCCTCTGCTCCCTTCTCGGTGCTGGATGTGCCTCGGCTGGGGCTCCTTCCCTTCCAAGTCCTGCACCACCCCCCCGACCCACCCTCCCCACTCCATGGCCGAATCTTGTTCCAGGAAATAAACAGTGTGGTGTCGGCCACCCAGGAATTTGGAGGGGGTAATACATTCCCAAGAGCCCCCAGAGGCGCCGGGGCAGAGGCCGGCTGGACTGCATGGGCTGAAGTTGATGGCCGTGGGTCAGTTAGAGGGGTGGTGGGGGCAGGCGTGGCCGGGCAGGGGCACGCACGGCGGAGAGTTCCCCAGGGCGAATCTTGTGACTGACACACAGTGTCGGCAAATTCATTCATTCAGCCAGTGTTGAAAGAATAAGTTACTGCCACAGAAATCTCACCCAGCACAGAACAAATGCATCACAAGCATTTATAGGGCACCGACTGTGTGCCTGGCCCCAAGGTGCGTGTCTTGGAGCCGGACCATGGCATACCTGATTTTAATTCTGAGGCTTCAAATAAGAGATTAAACCCCGGAGGGTGCCATGTCTCGGGCCATCAACCCGCAGGTTTGCAGCGGTGACTGGGGCTGTGTCCCAGTTCCGGCCGTCTCACTATGGGCAGCTGGTCACCTGCGGAGTTGGGGGGAAGCTGATGCATTTTTGTCCGGCAAGGCCAGGGGTGTCTGCCTGCTCGAACTGCCCTCACGAGGTCCCCCAAACGGGCGGCTTCAACAACAGAAAGTGTCCTCCCGCAGTTCTGCAGGCCAAAGTCCCAGATGGGGGTGTGGGCAGGGCTGGGCCCTCCTGGGGGCGGGAGGGAGGATGTGCCCGGCCTCTCTCCTTGGCTGTGGGGTGGCTGTCTTCACCCTGTGCCTTCACCTCCTCTTCCCTGTCAGCGTGTGTCTGCATCTACCTTTCCCTTTTATGAGGACACCAGTCACGGGGCCAGGGCTCCCCGCTAAGAACGCTGTTTGAATTCTCTGATCTCCAAAGGAGACAAAATGAATTCTCTCACCTCCAGAAAGACCCTGTCTCCAAATGAGGTCACACTGGGGGAGTTGGAGGTTAGGGCTCCAGTGCGTCATTTTCTCCGGCGGGCTCCTGGAGACACGAGTGGGGTCTGCACCTGGCGATATCTCGGTGGGCTTGCCAGGCGGTTCTGGCTGGCGATTTCTGCCAGCATCGCGCCTCTGAGCTCAGCTGCTCGGGGGTCCCGGGGTGTGAGCTCGGGGAGGCAAGGTGCTTCCGGGGAGGGCCTGGCCGGTGCGTCAGGCAGAGTGCGGGAAAAGCCGTTCTGTGCCAGGAGCGTGGAGCCGTGGTCTGGAGGCTGGAGGGCTGGCCCTGGGGAAAGAGCTTGGGGCAGGACAGGTGGTGGCTGTGGGACTGGCCAGGGTGGTGCAGCCCAGTTGAAGAGGCCTCAAACGACCGGGATGCAGCTTGAACCTTGTCCCGAGGCCATGGTACTTGAACCAGCAGCCCAGACCTGCACACCGTGTGGGCACGGGCTGCGATGTGTCCACAGGGCCTGGGGTGCCCTGATCTGCCTGGAGCTCTGAGAGCTTGACTGTGGGTCTGGGGGAGAGAAGGCCCTACAGGGAAACCCACTGGACAGAGCTGCTGCCGGCCCCTGGGGTGGACAGAAGCAAATGCGGGAGGCAGACGGCCTCCTCCTCCTCCTGTTTGTTTAGAGAAAAAACAGAACTTGCGACCCTGCCCTCCTGGCCGCCGATGACACGGCCCTTCTGGTCATCGGGGCATTCTTTCCGGGGACACGGCCGCTTTGGTCGGTGATGCTGGGGAAGGTCTGCAGAAGAGCTTGAGCCTTCAAAGGGCTGGGGACGGGAAGAGAGGGAGGGAGAGCCAGCTCCTAAGCTCTGGGGACTGAGGCTGAGGCCCAGCATGGCTGCAGAGTCCCTGAGCATAGACAGCCACGCACGTGCCCTTGAGTCACACCCTATCTGGGGACAAGCCCAGGCAGACAGAGGCATCGGCCCAGGCCCGAGGAGACGGAAACCCCTTTCCCTGCCACTGAGCCTAGGGAGGGGGCTCCTCGTCATCCGTCCAGCCGGGAAGGAGTCCACGCCTCCTCTTGTCCTGTGTGCAGAAGCTCTGCCTGTGCAGACGGGTGGTCCTGCCATCTGAAACCTGTTACCTGGAAGGTGGTCCAAGCTGGAAACGGTGGAGGGTTCCCAGGGAGCCCAGCAGAGGATTGATGGACGGCAGGGCTGGAGGCAGACGGGGCAGGGGTTTTCTAAGGAGGGAGGTGGGCAACCTGCAGCCCCCATCCCACTCCCCCCACCCCACCGCATGGCAGCTGCCTGGCCTCAGTTTCCCCATCTGTGAAATGGGTAAAAGGGGCTCACTGTCCAGGCCTCAGAGCGTTCTTATGGGGATCAGGGCTGGTCAAGGGCTGTGCAGGCTAGGCTCAGAACTAGCCTGCCCAGGCCGCGTGGCCACAGGGGTCTCAGTCCCCACTTCTCCGTTCGAGACCTGCCCAGCCTTCCTGTTTGCTGCAGCCACGGCCATCAGATTCACCACCAGGAGCTGCGGTTGTCCTCTCAGACAGGGAGACTGAGGCCCTGAGACTGAGGCTTGCTGGGGTCAGACATGCAGGTTGGGGTGAGGCAGGACACAGCTTGCAGCCCCAGCTCCCTCTGTGGGGCCGGGAAGGTTCTAGAACAGTCCAGTTCACGCTGATGTGGCAGCAGCTGCTGTCCAGGACCCCACAGGCAGCAATGTGGACAGACAGGTCACGATCACTGTATTTTTGTTTTTCCAAGACGGGGTCTCACTGTGTTATCCGGGCTGATCTCGAATTCCTGGGCTCAAGCAATCCTTCTGCATTGGCCTCCTGCGTAGCTGGGACTGCAGGCGTGAGCCACTGCACCCGGCTTCCAGATCACGGTTTAACCAGCCCTCCCTTCCCGAAGCCGCAGACCGTGCTGGGAGCCTGGTGGTTTTTGTCGGAGGGTATGGGGCTGAGCTGGGGCCGCCTGTGTGGGATCTTGGTATGTTTTCTGCCCAGGGCACCCTCCCAAGGTGCCCATGAGGAGTCCCAGGACCAGCTGGAGGCCACGTGGGGCTGTCCTCTTGGCGTCCCCAGGAGAACCTTGCTGTCTGGGCTGTCCGGGGACCTCACCTCGGGAACTTCTGGGACCCTTGCTTCCCTGTGGTCTAGTGTGTGAGTTGGGGGTGAGGCTGGGCCCTTGCTGAGCACCTAGGAAAGCCACTTCGCCACCCAAAGAGAGAACCATGTAACCTCCATGGCCTTGGCGGCTGTCTCCCCGCTGTGTAACCTGGGGCAGGTCCCCGAGCCACTGTCTCTGTGAGATGCAGTCATAACCGGTGTCTGCTCCACACGTCGGGTGTGAGCCTCAGGTTGGTATTCGTGAAGCACTGAGAAGGGCACCGAAGGGTGAACAGCAGTGAGCCTTCTGACTACAGAAGTGATGACGGGTGGGGCGAGGCGGATCCGGGGCCTGTCCTGCCCTCGGGGGCAGCGTGGCCAGCCCTCTCTGCCTGTGGCGCCGTCCCCTGCCCCGGGAGCTTCTCTCGTCCGTTCCCTGTGGTCCTCTGGGGACATCGGGCCTCTGCGACCCCCCTGGTCACCGAGCATTGTGATGGGAGGTGCTGGACTACCCTGGGCTGGTGACCTCGCCTCCCGGGCCTGCTTCCTGCCACCTCTGTGCAGGAGCCCTGGTGAGGGGCGGCGTGTCCAGGGCCCAGGAGGTAAAGCTGGGGCTGTCTGATGCCGTACCAGGTCCCAGCAGCATCACTGTGGCCAGAGCAGGGCCGGGAGCCCTGGCCTCTGCCCACCTGTGTTCCTGTGCCACCTCATTCCTTCACAGCCCTGCTCCTGGCCTCAGTTTTCCTATTTGGGCAAGATAGCCGCTGAGGCCCTCCAGCCCCTCCCTTCGTGGACTCTGAGCTGCTTTGGACACCATGTTTTTATCTTCCAGAAACTTCAGTGCTCTCAAGAAGGAAAACATTTATGAAAACAATAAACTGGTGAGTAGCCCCTGCGCCAGCCCCTTCCTCCTTCCCCGCCCTGGCCTCACAGCGGGCTTAGCCGGCCCGCCCAGCCCCACCCACGTCCGAGGGACCAAGGGACCCCCCCAGGCTCTGCGTCTGCCTGGGGAGTCCTGCCTGGGAAGCGGGGGCTCTCTGACGAGCCCTGCAGCGCGTCCTGGGCTGGGTGACCCTAGTGTTCTAGAAATAGCCTCTTATCTTGGCGCCAGGGCATACTGGTTCCCACTTTTCCTCAGCTGGGGAGCAAGGTGACAGGAGGTGGCTGGGGACCCTACTTCACTGCAGGGGGCTCAGCCCAGTCTGCCCAGGCAGAGCAGGGGTCTGGGGATAGCTGTGGGGGGCTGTGGATGGGTTCTAGTGGGCCAGTTGCCACTCCCTCCGCATGGGACCCGCCTCCCGGCCCTGCTGGGATTCCAGTCCTGCCCTGCCCTCCTCAGCTTCCAGGCCCCTCCCTGTGTGCAGCCTCAGTTTCCCTGCTGCAGAATAGGCTCCATGCTCCCTCATGGGCAGAGGCACAAGCAGACTCACCATCCGCCCTGCAGGCATGTCCTGTGCTGTGCCAGGCAGGCCCCGGCCACGTCCCTCCCCGGAGCTGGCCTTCAGCAGGGACAGTGGTCAGCACTGAAGACACGGTCAGACCTGCCCGGCCAGTACTGCCTTGCTCAGCACAGGGACAGTTTGAATTTAAGCTTTAACTTAATTAAAATGAACTAAAATGACACATTCACGGTGAAACCTCGTCTCTACTAAAATTACAAAAGTTAGCTGGGCGTGGTGGTGAGCGCCTGTAATCACAGCTATTCAGGAGGCTGAGGCAGGAGAATCGCTTGAACCCGAAAGGTGGAGATTGCAGTGAGGTGAGGTTCTGCTCCAGCCTAGACGACAGAGTGAGACTCTGTCTCCAAAAAAATAATAATAAATAAAAATAAATAAACAAGTCCGGTTCCTCAGGTGTGCCGGCCACACTTCCCATGCTCGCAGGAATGGTCCTGGCCAGCGGCTGCTGGGCCGGACAGCACGGGGGGTCGTGTCCCTGTCTCAACCTTCAGCAGCCCCCACCTGTTACCTGGGAGCCCTGGGCACAGCCACTTTTGCGTCCTTCTGGCCCTGGGGAGGGCTCGGCGGTCTGTGGGTGTCAGCCCTGCTCCTGAGGGGAGCTGTTCCAACCAAGACCGGATAAGTCTGGGTTGGGTGGGGCTCGGGATTCTCTCGGTGAGGGGCAGGATCCCCCGAGGTTTCACCCGGGCAGGGCCTCGAGCGCCCACAGGCCTGGCGACCTCAGTCCTGTGCAGATGGCGCCGTGACCCCCACCGCACCGATGGGTAAACTGAGGTTGGGAGGCCACAGGGGCGGAGCCTGGCTCCAGCCTCAAACCCACGCCTCTTTGGGCTCCAAGACTGTGTCTTTGAGTCGAGGTGAGCTGGGGCCTGGAGGAGGAGGAGGAGGGGGCTCCCAGCTGCCCTGCTGACCCCCTCCCACTTCCCGCAGGCCTTCCGCGTGGCTGAGGAGCACCTGGGCATCCCGGCCTTGCTGGACGCCGAGGACATGGTGGCCCTGAAGGTGCCTGACCGGCTGAGTATCCTGACCTATGTGTCCCAGTATTACAATTACTTCCACGGCCGCTCCCCCAGTAAGTCCCTGCTGCGTCTGCCGAGCCAGACAGGACCAGGCCTCCACCCCTGGCCCGGCTCCCAGGCCTGTGGACCTTTTGGGGTCCATGCCCAGCCCCCCCAAGAATGGCTCCTGGCATGGGCACCGGGGCTGTGCACTGGCTGTGAAGCAGCGAGAGGCCTTGCTAGGCGCCCCCCATCCCAACCCCGGCCCCATGCAAAGCCCCAGGCTGTGTGTTCACCAAAAGGGACAGGGGCCCTCGTCATGCTGCACGTGATCCCCAGGCCCTGACGCACGCAGGCACCTGCCCAGAGCAGGCTGAGCTGCCCCCGTTGCTTCCCCGAGGTGCAGGTGTACCAGCAGCTCCTGCTGCCCTGCCCCTCGCTGGGCCTGTTTGCCCATCTGGACGCCTGAGCTTCTGTGCCCACTGGGGTGGCTTGGCTGACCAGGGGCAGCTCCTGGGCCTGCCTTCATCTGTCCTGAGTTTGGACCCTATGGAAGCCAGGCTGGCCTGGCAGGGTGGGGCCCCCAGAGAGAACTGGGCAGGGGAGGGACAGGCCCCGCCTTTGTGTGTGCAGAGCTCAGCTCCCCACCCCCCACCCCCACATTCCTCTTCTAGGGTTTAGAAATCCCCGGAACCATTCTGGGCACAGGGCCTGCCTTGCCTGCTGGAGAAACAGAAAAGTCCCTTTTCCCTGACCCCAGCTGGGGCTCTGAGTGGGGAGGGAAGGAGTGGGGACCTACTCGGGGCTGTGCCAGAAAAATGTGCCCTCAGGGCTACCTCTCCCCAGCCCTGGGCCTCGAGGTCTCCCCCGGGCACCAAGGCCTGTGCTGGGCACTGGGATCTCTGGAGGGACCTAGACCCTTTCAGAACCAGGCCTGGGACCCTCCCAACCCCTGCTTGTTTCCTGCCAGTTGGGGGCATGGCAGGCGTGAAGAGGGCCTCGGAGGACCCTGAGGAGGAGCCGTCTGAGAAGAAGGCTCCAGTCCAGCCAGCCACGCTGCCCTCGCCCACCCCCGCCCGGAAGCCTCCACTATCTCCAGCCCAGACAAACCCTGTGGTCCAGAGGAGGAATGGGGGTGCAGAGGGCCCACCCCCCAAGACTGTAAGCTCCCAGCCCACCCTCCCCCTGGTTCCCTGGGTTTTCCACCTGCGGGTGCAGAGGGGGCTTGTGGGACTACATGCAGCCCCTAAGCCACGGGACCTGGAGAGGGTGTGGCCTCTGAGCCATGGGAGTGGGGTGGGTGTGGCTCCCCCAGTCCAGGACTCAGCAAGAGCCACCGGGACCGGCTCTCCAGGGCTCTGTCAAGCCAGGGGTTGTGATCCCACTTTGTACAGATGGGTAAACTGAGTCCCAGGGAGGCCACAAAGGTGGGACAGAGCGTGAACCTAGATGGTCCCAGGACGCCTCCCTCCTGGGGAGAGAAGGGTTGCTGGGCTATGCCCTGTACCCAAGACCAGCTCTGCAGTGAACCCAGGCACCCCCACTTCTCAGAAGTAGAGTTGGGGTAGAAGGTGGTAGGCGAATAGCTGGTGGTTGGCACCCCCTGCTACCCCTGGACTGCCACTCCAGGCTCCCAGGATGATGGGAATTGGATGGGATCCATGCCCCTCGATGGGGCAGGAGGCCTGGAATCTGTCTCTTGGCCCCCACCCCCACTGAAGGACCACTAGCATCAGGCCCCAGCTCCCTCCCCAGGGCTGGGCTAGAGTCCCTGGACTAGGGCTGCTGCCCGCCTGGGTGTGACCCGGACCGCAGCCCTGCTGGTGGCTCCTCTCCTGGCCAGTTCTCCGTCTATAAGATGGGCTCTTCCAGGCCGGGTGTGGTGGCTCACACCTGTAATCCCAGCACTTTGGAGGCTGAGACGGGTGGATCACGAGGTCAGGAGATCAACACTATGCTGGCTAACTTGGTGAAACCCCGTCTCTACTAAAAAATACAAAAAATTAGCCAGGCGTGGTGGCGGACGCCTGTAGTCCCAGCTACTCGGGAGGCTGAGGCAGGAG